>NC_091994.1:84496745-84861083 GCF_044704955.1 Pristiophorus japonicus
TTTCATTAGTTGATAAAAGTAAAGAACCAAATTATTAAGAAGAGTAATTTTTCTGCTGGCACTCTTAAAAGAACATTGCCATCCTGGAATGTAATTTGGGAGAGACTTCAGCAGGTTTGGAAATCAAGGAGTACACAACGATGTCATGTATGGTAGAGTGACATTATTGATTACGTTCTCCCTATTAAATTTTACCCCAATTCATTCACCTTTTCTACTGAAGGTGCTTGCTCATCAATTCCACAGTCCCCAAGCAACTTCTGATATGTCACTCACATTCTTCCTGTGTGAGCCTAGACAATGAGTCTCAGCAGACTATTCAATCAGAGGGAGTCCAATCCTATCCTTAGTCAATGTTCCAGCAGGAAGGAGGAAGATTGCTAGATAGAAATCTGCAGCATGAATCCTGGCTGTTCACCTGTTCCTTAGCCCAGGGTGTTGAGATGCTTACTGGCAGAGATCAGAACGTAAGTTTAATTTAAAAATCTAGCATTCAAACTTACAAGACACTTCAGCAGGTGTAGCATGAACTTACCACAATGGACCATAAGACGTTAGTTGAATTTTCCAAGTGAGCTCTTCCTGGCAACCATGCCCAAAAACTCCCACAAAACACAGCTGAGTACCCTTTAAAGTTGTTGCCAGGCACGGAGGTTGCCACGACTAGCCACTGACATGGCAACTTCCTCATCAGGTAACTTGTCATTGGTTGATCATTGATTGCTCCCAAATCCCCCTCCACTCTGATGTACCTGGCAAATGGATGAAAAGTGTCATCTCTCTGTGCTTTTCTTCCCCCCAAAACAGCTACATTAATCATTGGGGCCGAAAATTCTGGCCTCACCGGGTCCATACGAAGTGCACATGGACCCGCCGAAGCCTCGCAAAATCCGGTTCTCGTGGCGCGAAGCGCATGCGCTGAAAATCAGCTTTTCCGATCTGTCAAGATTTCTTCTAACAGATTCTACGCATGCCCGGGAGAAGAATATCTGCGTGGCAGAGATTGGGCTATTTGCCCTCCTCTTACCCAGCAAATGTCCTTCAAGCTTTTACGCCTGGTAAAAGCAGGCATGTAGGCTACTTTTACCAGCATAACACTTTTAAAACATATAAATATTAAATTTATTAATTCATTTTTATATTTAAAATCCTGTCCGGTAAGGCAAGTTATTTTTAACCCTATTAAAACACGTTAAAAAATGTCCAAAAAATATTTTTTTTCTAAAACATTTAATTTCAATTAATTTGTGAGGTGTTTTTTAAATTTATTATGTTGTGCTTCTTGTTTTAGGGAGTGTTCTCATTGATAGTAATGGGGACTTGTAAAAACGGAGTTCCCATTATTATCAATGAGAATACTGCATAGTGATTGGTGGTCCAGGCCCATGTGACTCCAGCATTTCCATACGTATGGGAAAGTCATCTCCCCGTATGCTGCGCAGCGAATGAAGGCCTCCGACTGCAATCCTACGTTCCTCCGGGACCACCAGGTATTTTCGGAACATTTTTCTGGGTCGGAGGTGTTCGTCCGAGGGAAGCCTCCGGCCGCAATTCCCCTCCCCCCCCTCATTGTCTTTCTGCCCATCACACTGATCTGCAGCTCAATGATCCCACACAGCACTTGCTTTCAACGGATGGTGGACTGCAATTGACCTAGGCACCGGATTCGGACATGGCGAAGGCACACCCAGCCCATCAATCCTGCAAAGTCCTCCTCTGAGGACTTGTGCCAAAGTTGCGAGAGCTGTCCCACAGATGAGTCAAGCAAAAGCCTGACATAGTCATACTCACAGAATCATACCTTTCAGACCGAGGCGACAGCTCACCCCAATTCTCCCATTGCCATTAGTGTTTTATCTGCCTGTTTATAGTTGTTGAAGACTTTATCATGGACCTTCTGTGATATCAAGGAATGGTCCATATAGTCAAGCAATGCCAAAACGTGCGTCTCTGGCAGTCCCTGCCCATAAGCAGAATCAAAATGGATATCTGCACAAATGCTGCCAGGAGCAACCACTTATCTTTACCAGTACTGAGACCTGGTTGGGAAACTTAGAGAGTCCTGTTCCTACCATCATAGAATTACATAGAAATTACAGCATAGAAACAAACCGTTCAGCAAAACTGGTCTCTGCTGGTGTTTATCCGCCACACGAGCCACCTCCCACCCTATTTCATCTGATCCTATCAGCATATCCTTCTATTCCTTTCTGCCTCATGTGTTTATTGATCTTCCCTTTAACTGCATCTATCAGAAGCAATTCCAGAAGGTAAAGCGGTCAGTATGGGTAATTAAATTAGCTTCTAGAGAAGAAGTGTAAGCAACCATTTCAGAAGCTGCACTGACATAATTGTGATATATTCTTTACGACATCACTAAAAAAACACTCTGCAGATGGCTCCAACACAGAAATTGTCATCATGTGACTTCGTCACATGACTCTTTTATTGTATTTACATCAGTAGTTGTATTACCACACTAGTCCACTAGGGGGAAGCTCTATTACAATAGTTACTGCCACGATCCGGCAACAACATCTGCCTGAATTGTTTAAGCAGGATGGATGGTGAAATGATACTCAGCAACAGTCTGGAAACTGAGCAACAGACTTACATCCCCACCAGGGCTGAACCCTGGGGCTGTGGTTCTCATCGCAAGATCCCAGAATCAATTGCAGTCCATCTGTCCTTCACTTGCTGGCAGACTAGTTGTGCCTTGTGCCTCTGGGCTTCTGTGAACAGCTGGCTCAGACTTGGGTTGTTGACCGAGCTGGGATTCAGGTGCTGTTTCCACTGCCTGCAGTAAAATGAACCCATTTGTTTTGAAGACAGGATTATCCCACCTTCCACGAAGCAAACGAGCAGCCTCTATCAAAGCAGAAATATTTAATAGAATATCGTTTTCTTTTTGTTTTCCCCCGTTTGCAGTTCACTGGCCTTAACTTGGCAACTGCCCAGAATGTGATTATTGAAATCAGGAGCTCATTTTGTGGGAAATCACAGGCATGAGCCTATGTCCCATTACTCCATGAGACATGGGCTCATGCCTGTGATTTCCCATAAAACGTTACAAGGACTCCCTCAAAGCCTCTCTGATAAAGTGCGACATCCCCACTGACACCTGGCAGTCCCTGGCCAAAGACCACCCTAAGTGGAGGAAGTGCATCCGGGAGGGCGCTGAGCTCCTCGAGTATCGTCACCGAGAGCACGCAGAAATCAAGCGCAGGCAGCGGAAGGAGCGTGCGGCAGTGACTGTGGTTCTCGTATTGAACTATACAGCCACCTAAGAACTCATGCTAAGAGTGGAAGCAAGTCTTCCTCGATTCCGAGGGACTGCCTATGATGATGGCTCCATGGTGCAGCATTGCCGAGATTGGCATTCAAATATTGCTAGGGATGTGGCCCACAGCAAAAGGTTGCTGAGTAACTCTGTCAGGGTGTACTGGGTTCCGTATAACAATTTTTACCTGAATACTTAAGGATGAAGGTTTAAATTTCATTCAACTGAGCC
Organism: Pristiophorus japonicus; assembly: GCF_044704955.1. Taxonomy (NCBI): domain Eukaryota; kingdom Metazoa; phylum Chordata; class Chondrichthyes; family Pristiophoridae; genus Pristiophorus; species Pristiophorus japonicus. The sequence goes on from NC_091994.1 coordinate 84,500,257, forward strand.
TTTATCCCATCTGTAATGTACCCGTATTTGCTTTGTGGGTTCTTAGCTTAAGAATTCATAGCAACAGATTGCTATTAAGAACTAGTTGGTTTATTAACAAAGGTTTAACAATCACACTACACATTACCAGTTCATCCACTAGGCTCACAACTGCATACCTCATCATGGATCCCCTAAACTCAACTGACTGGGGCTTTATTGAGTCTTGTGAACATCATGTGACTGGCTAAGCCACTCTCAATGCAACAGCTCTACAACTATTTTAAGTAGAAACATTAATACAAGTGCCCCCTTATTAAAGGGGCACTAAAACCGACAAACTTAAACAAATGAAACTTTCGACATTAAGGATCAAATTAAAATTTGGTTGCCGGGAGTGATGATGCACTCCAGTCCCTCCGGTGCCCATCTCTCACGGAAGGCCATGAGCGTACCGGTGGACACCACGTGCTCCATCTCCAGGGACACCCTGGCGCGAATGTAACCGCGGAAGAGAGGCAGGCAGTCGGGCAGAATGACCCCCTCAACCGGCCACTGCCTGGACCTGTTGATGTCCACCTTGGCCAGGCCCAGGAACAGTCCAAAAATGAGGTCCTCCGATCTGCCCGCTCCCCTCTGCACCAGGTGCCCAAGGATCAGGAGCCATTGAACATTACAGAGCTGGAGACCTGATCTCACCCATTCCCGACTATGGGAGGTGACTGCAAGGAACTGGCTTGTCATTTTGATCAGGGCGTTTCGCAAAGTATTTCCCTTCTTCACCAAAAAGATGATCAGGACATTTGTACCTAGAAGAAGTATAAATCGAACTGCCCTCACATTTTTCCTGGCTCTGAGGAAGCACTTTGCCTCTGCTTGCTGGCTTCTCCCAACTGGAGAGCTGCTAGATCAAGCTTCAAAGTAGCAGTCAATGAGACAGGAGCCAGCGCAACAGTGCATTTTGAAGTGTTTGATTTTGTGTGCAAGTGTTTATCAAGGCATGGGTTGTCACTGTCACAAAAGAGAAGTTTTAATCACCACTAAAGGCAAAGACCATCAAACACTTCCAAGCGATATGTAGATCTGCAGCCGTTGCAATATGGAACGATTCACCTCCATTACACGCTCTCCACACTGCAGCCACTCAAAATTATTGCTGGGATCTTTTGCCAAATTGTGGGTAATTTTGTGTGTAGATCTGTGTCAGCTAATTTCTGCCACTTATCAATGTGAGACCTCTGTGTGCCATCAGGGACAGAGGACCTTCAGAAAGTGTGGGATTTACTTTGTTAAAATACATTGAAACACCACGTTCTTATCAGAAGGAGGAGACATTCTTTAAACCTCAAAAGCATAAGAACGTTCAGGTACAGGGTAAGGGCATTAGGCCCAACAAGCCTGTTCTGCATTGATATCTCTCTGGGTTGAAATTGAAACCAAGTACAAAAGTTGAAACAGAAAACTACTAATCAATCCTTTGTCAAAAAGCACGTCCTATCTGAGCTTGAATCCAGGGGTTTGCGGTGAAAGAGCAGTGTTCTAAAATCATCATCATCATAGGCGGTCCCTCGAACGAGGATGTCCACACCAAAAGGGATGAGTTTGCAGAAGTTTCAATGAAGGATCCGATATTCCAGTCCTGAACTCCAGGGGTGGAAGATGCCTGTGCGTGGATTTTTTTAACGTGTAGGGACCATTGCACATCAGTCACCACATGCGCTTGACAGAGTTAGGCCTTTATCCAGTGGCAAGGATTAACCAAGATGACTGGAGACCTGCTCTGCTGCATGGAGCTAGTGCGCACACATAGAAACATAGAAAATAGGTGCAGGAGTAGGCCATTCGGCCCTTCGAGCCTGCACCACCATTCAATAAGATCATGGCTGATCATTCACCTCAGTGATACTTTCCTGCTTTCTCTCCATACCCCTTGATCCCTTTAGCTGTAAGGGCCATATTTAATATATTAAATATATTCAATGACCAAGCCTCCACAGCTCTCTGGGGCAGAGAATACCATAGATTTACCACCCTCAAAGAAGAAATTCCTCCTCATCTCAGTTCTAAATGGGCGACCCCTTATTCTATAGGGGAGATTAACCAGACTCAAGCCCAATTGTGTCGCTCGAACCCAATCAGTCCCGACTGCTTCACACAGCATTACTTTGAAATAACAATGCAAAGCACAGATACACACACCTCCCACCCCTCCCCCACCACACACACTCTCCTCGCCCCCCCCCATCCCCCCACACACCCCTCTCCCCCCACACACACACACATTCTCCTCCTCCCCCCCACACACATTCTCCCCCCCCACACACTCTCCTCGCCCCCCCCTCCCCCCACACACCCCTCTCCCCCCACACACACACATTCTCCCCCCCCCACCCACACCCCCACACACACTCCCCCCTCCCCCACACACACACATTCTCCCCCTCCCCCCCACACACATTCTCCCCCTCCCTCCCCCCACACACACCTATTCTTCCCCCCCCCCCACACACACACACACACCCCTCCACACCCCCCCACACACACAACCCCCCCCACACACACACACATCCACACCCCCCCACACACACACACCCACATCCCCCACACACTCCCCCCCTCCCCCCCCACACACACATTCTCCCCCCCCCACACACACATTCTCCCCCTCCCCCCCACACACATTCTCCCCCTCCCCCCACACACACCTATTCTTCCCCCCACACACACACACACACACACACCCTCCAAACCCCCCCCCACACACACACCCACATCCCCCCACAAACACACACACTCCCCCCCCCTCACAAACACACACCCACATCTCCCCACACACACTACCCCCCCCCACACACACACACACACTACCCCCCCCCCACACACACACACACACATTTACCCCCCCCAAACACACACACTTTCCCCCCCACACACACACACACCTCCCCCCCCACACACACACACATCCCCCACCACACACACACTATTCCCCCCTCCCCCTCACACACACACATTTGCCCCCCTCACACACACACACATCCCCTCCCACACACACACACTTCCCCCCCCTCACACACACACAACTTCTTCCCCCCCACACACACACACTCCCCTCCCCCACACACACACACTCCCCCCCCCACACACACACACAGTTGCCCCCTCACACACACACACTTCCCCCCCCACACACACACACACACTTCCCCCCCCCTACAGACACACACTTGCCCCCTAACACAGACACACACTTGCCCCCTAACACACACACACACACACACACACTTCCCCCCCCCCATCAAACACACACACGCCCCCCTCACACGCACACACATCCCCCCCCCACACACACACACACACACCCCCATCGCAGTGTGGGCTGGCCTATGCTGCCCTTGGACACTCGACTCTTCTGGGCCCTGTACCCCCATTTGGCGCACCTCTGCCACGATCTCTCGCCGTTCTTCCGCCACAAACATTGGCCGCACCTCCGCCACGATCACTTGCCGAACCTCAGCCACGATCCCTCACCGTTCCTCCGCCCCGATCATCCGTCGCATTTCTGCCTCAATCTCTTGCCGCATCTCCGCCTCGATCATTCGTCGCACCTCCACTACGGGTCGGGAGGATAAGAGCTGGAGCGCGGGCCCCTGCAACATCGTGGACCACCCTGACCTGTGAGAGGACACCACCGAGGTAGATGACTGGGTGACGTCATCAAAACCCAGGTCGCCATTTGGAGCATGGGCAGGAACATCGGCGAGGCCCAGGTACAGCAGAGGAGTGGGAAGGTCGGGGCGGATGAGCAGTGAGAGATGTTCTAAAATATAGCTGCACCAACTTACAATGGGAGGAAAGACCTTAACAAGATTGGTTTATACGAAGAATGTCCTTTAGGCTATCTGATCTCATCCTTCCAGGACAACAAACCCACCCTCTTCGCGTTGCAGAATCTAGCTTAAATAGGTCCAATATTCTGGTGTCAATTTCTCTCTGCTCTGGATTTGAAGCTAAATCCTAGGTTTGAAAGGACAGAATTCCCAACTCCCAACAAGGAGAGACAACCTTGATCCCACTGCCTGGGTTAAATATGAAGAGTGATGGATAATTCTGCAAAAACATGTTTGAAAATTCTCGTATCAATTTAACATTGGATATTTTCTAAACCATTAGCATCCAATTAGCACTGAACAATAGCAGAGAGTTCTGTAATAGGGTTCACGAACAGATTGAGTCCCATAGTGAGGGACTCAGACGGGTATGTCGGTTGATCTGCCAGCAAAACCTAGCAGAGCATTGGTATGTTAGTTCCCAGGATATATACACACTGTTTCTAATCAATCTCTCATAAAATGTATTTTACATTTGACTCAACCACACAATCAATGGCACAGTGACCTCCATCATTAATGATATGCTGGGTCAGCCAATCAATGGAAGAATGATCTCCATCACTAATGAGGTGCTGAGCCCCCAATCAATGGAAGTGTGACTTCCATCACTCAACAGGGTAAGTCCATAGACCTTCCAATAAAAGCAAGCTGAAAATTGGTGTGTTGGTTCCCAGGATATATTCACACTGGCAATGAGAATCCTTCGACTCAATCTATTAAAATGTACGCCATTCATTTTCTTCCCAGTTTCCTCTCTCCTCTTCTTAGGGCTTTACTCATGCTGGGGTATGGTTCGATATGTTCCAGCAGGGATATCAAGGCTGTCGGGCAAATGAGGGGCATTAACCCTACTAATAATTGCAGGACTCACAGGTTTAAAAAAAGAAAATACATTTCCATAGTGCCTTTCACCACCTCAGGACTTCCCAACGCGCTTTACAGCCACTGAAGTATTTTTGAAGTGCGGTCACTGTTGTAATGTAGGAAACACAGCAGCCAATTTGCACACTGCAAGCTCCCACAAACAGCAATGTGATAACGACCAGATAATCTGTTTTCAGTGATATTGATTGAGGGATAAATATTGGCCAGGACACCAGGGCAAACTCCCCTGCTCTTCTTTGAAATAGTGTCAAGGGATCTTTTACGTCCACCTGAGAGAGCAGACAGGGCATCGGTTTAACATCTCACCTGAAAGACAGCACCTCCAACAGTGCATTGCTCTCTCAGCACTGCACTGGAGTGTTAACCTAGATTTTTGTGCTCAAGTTCCTGGATGGGACTTGAACCCACAATCTTCTGATTCAGGGGCTAGAGTGTTACCCACTGAGCCACGGCTGACATCTAAAGCGATGCACACTCTGGTATCTGACTTATGGGGCGAATGGTGGAGGAAATAGGTGAGTCAAAAACCTTGTCTTGCTGAAAATCTGCCTTATCAATAACATTACATCTCCAGGATGTTTCTTCATCTGTGAGCCCAGACATGTATGTGGGTGACTAGTTGAAAATGAAAGGCACCACAGCTGAGGTAACAAAGGTGTGGTTGTTTTAGTTGCTCTATGCCCATTGTGAGCTACATCATTCAAGAAGGTTCCAGGCTAAATTTCTGCGGCAGTAATTGGGGTATCATAAATGCTCTCAGCCCTTCTAACTATGGAGCGGTAATTAATATCTGGATTCCTGCTCCTGATCACTAAACATTGCTTCCTCCTGGAAAGTCTGCATGTGTGAACATTGGGTAAGGACAGCATTGTGTTCAGTTGTGATGTTTTCTACAGTCAAATATCCAGCTTAGTTTTGCACGAGAAGAATGGTCACTTGGGCAAGATACTGAAGGGCTCTCAGTGCCATAGATCCATACCCCAGCAGCTGTCCGCTACTTCGGGACTGACTAGAATAAAAAAGGGCAGAAAACTGAGCAAACTATAGGATAGCAAACGGGATACAGGAGCAGAGTGGAGACCAGCCCATTGCTTATTTTAGGGTCTAGGTATCCACCAGTTACATGCATTGCCTTATTTTCAGATGACATTTCCCGCTGCACAGAGTAATCCTATCTGTGATGTTGCCCTACAAAGTTTCATCACTAACTGTTGTAAATGATAGAGATGGGAAAACTGAGTGTTACAAGTGTTAAACACTACTCTCTTACTTCTAGGGTTCAGATTGATTGGATAAACATCTTGTGGCCTGCTAGTTGTAAAAGTCCAACTTAAAATGGCTCTGGAGAATTCCAACCCAGTCATCATGGGCTCATGGCAAAAATTGCCCTCAAATTGGCACTGCCACTTGGAGTGGCCTTTTTGGCTGATGTGAGAAATTGAAAGTGTCACATTGCTGGGCTGAGGCACATTGTTGGGGTACAGTAGACAGCTGTACTCAGCATCATCTAACCTGCATTTGGTACCAGAAATGTAAAGTATTCCATTTCCCCAGCACCAACATTTCTCTCCTTGATGAGACAAGGAATTGGAGAAACTAGAAAATAGTAAGAGAGTTGTTGTTGTTTGATACATTCATATTTCCAGGGCCAACGAGACATATACAAGTGTGATTTTGCAATAAAGTTGTGTTTAAATATATCAAGGCAAGCTTGAATAATGAGGACTATGCAATTCTGGGTAACTCAGGTGATTTATTTGAAAGCAACCAACTGACTGCAGCTTGCTATGAAAGTGGAGTGAGCACAGCCTGTACCTGCTTCCGACCCCATATCCTCTCCAGCACAGACGCTGTCTACTTCCACCTCCGTAACATCACCTGTCTCCACACCGCCTCAAATTATCTGCTGCTGAAACCCTCATGCGTGCTTTTGTTACCTCCAGACCCGACTATTCCAATCAGCTCCTATCGAGCGTCCTATCGTCCACCTGAACTCCTCCAAGATTTGTTGTCCATATCGTGTCCTCCCCTATACTCCTCACCATTGCTGTTTGTGGGAGCTTGCTGTGCACAGTTGGCTGCTGCATTTCCCACATTACAATTGACTACACTCCAAGTACTTCATTGGCTGTAAATCGCTTTGAAACTTCAGGTGGTCATGAAAGGCGCTATATAAATGCATGTCTTTTTTACACTGTCCGGCTCACCCATCACTCCAGTGCTCGCTGGACCACTCTGGATCCTGGTCCACCAACGCCTCGGTTTTAAAATTATCATCCTGATGATGAAACTTCTTCACGGCCTTCACTCCTCCCTATCTCTAAACTCCTCCAGCCCAACCATCCTCCAACTCTGGTCTCTTGTGCAACCCTCATTCCCTCCGCCCCACCACTAGTTGCTGTGCCTTCAGCCTCCCCACCTCTCACTCTGAAGATTTTCCTTAAAACCTATCTCCTTGACAGCACTTTTAGGCACCCTAATATCTCCTCCTTTGTCTCAGTGGCAATTGTTGTTTGATTATGCTCCTATGAAGCGCCTTGGTATGTGTTCTTACATCACGGGCGCGATATAAATGCGAATTGTGGTGTTGCGGTAATGGAAAAGAATGAGTTAGAGTCGGAGATGGGGGACTTGATTTCAACAGTGAGGGTGCAGGAAGGTGGAACAGTGTTAGATTGAGATATTTGTAGCTAAAGGAACAAAAGGAGAAAGTGCTAAAGAGCATTGACCATAGAACTATTGATTTTAAAAAAGAGCGAGTTAAAAACGATTGCAGTACAGGGAGTTGTTTGAGGCTAGAGGTTGGCTGTTGGGTGACAAGCTTTTACTTATATCCTGTTTTGAAAAAAATAGATTTATTCCCCAAATAATTAATTATAATCAAGTATTTAATTATAAATTTTCACTTTTTTTTAAAAGTCCATTGATCACCCTGCCATTACGCCTGGGAGTATTAGCTGTCACAATTGCATGTATGGATTTTAAATATTTCATGCTTCTGCAGATCATTAATTTACATCATGTATTGTAAAGCTGAGCAAACCTTGTATGTAATTGTTATGAACCGAGCAAGTGACAAACTGACCGTAGCAGATGAACAGATGTCACAGAGCATTAGGAGGCCTTTGTTCTTCTAGTTCAGTAATAGCACGGTGTGATATATTTTTTACGACATCACTAACACACGCATTCTTATTGTTATACATCAGTAGTTGCATTACCACAATAATCCAGTAGGTGAAGCAGTAGTCCACTAGAGGAAATTATATTACACTTCTCCCTCCTTAATGAAGAAGTAATTATAACAAAATAATCATTATACATAAGTTGCATGGTTATACACAACAAAAGGTCTGGACTTATTTTGCCATATTTACAAATCAAACTTAACCACTGGTTTTCTGTCTCGAAGAAGGTACCTTCGCTCTTGAACAGAACTTCCCAAACTTGGTGTTGAACTTAGAATCATTCTAGGCTGAGCCTGAGGAGAGTTCACGGGGCCACTGATTGTGGAAGAAGTTCTTGATTTCGCCAGTTCATAGTGTGTGGCACAAAACTGGTGGCAATGTTGGGCCATGGCGTATTCATGACCTTTCAGCTGTCAGTTGATCAAAATTCTTGTTCACTCCTTTTAACCATTTTGGCGGAGCCCTCCCTTCACATTAGGTGTAGGTCCAACTGACCAGCCATGGGCCAATCGCACTGCAGGCCTGCACGGGACCTCAGTTTCTCACATCTGGAATAACCTGGGAGCCCCAACGGAGGTGAATCCAGTGTGGATAGCTGACCTCCAGAGGCTTGCAAGATTGCGTTCTCTGTTGCATTCCTAACACAGATAAGACCGCACACAGGGAGGTTAAAGTGACTTCAATCTTTATTAAGACACTCCAGAGTGCGTAACAGGCCTTAAGGGCAGGCTTATATACAGTGCTCCCAAGAGATGTTAGGATCCCTTGGGACTTCAGGGGATGCGCTCCCTGGTGGTGGAACATGGGAGTGCATGCTTTACAGATACACAACATCACTCCCCCTCAAAGTTAAAGTGAAAACTATTTACAAGGTGAGGCAGTCGGGAGCCTTTCTATCCCTGGTGGACCGCCTCGGTACAAATGTCTGTTCTGGTGTGTTGGCTGTGCCCTCGCTGGGCTGGCGTGATGTTGGCCCTGCAGGGCTGCTAGGTGAGCCTGGTCTTGCTGGGCTGTTGGGTGTGATGGGTTCGATTTCCTGGTCCGGCGTGGTGTCGTTGATCCTTTGGGTGTGTGTTATGGGCTCGAAAAAGGTGGTGTCTGCTGTGGGTTGTTCAGCGCAGTCTGTGAACCGCAGCCTTGTTTGGTCCAGGTGCTTTCTGCAAATTCGTCCATTATCTAGTTTGACTACAAATACCCTACTCCCTTCTTTAGCTATCACCGTGCCCGCGATCCACTTGGGACCATGTCCATAGTTTAGCACATACACAGGGTCATTCAGATCAATTTCCCATGACACAGTGGCGCGACCATCGTTTACATTTTGTTGCTGCCGCCTGCTCTCTACCTGATCATGCAGGTTGGGGTGAACCAGCGAGAGTCTGGTTTTAAGTGTCCTTTTCATGAGTAGCTCAGTCGGGGGCACCCCTGTGAGCGAGTGGGGTCTCATGCGGTAGCAGAGCAGTACTCGGGACAGGCGGGTTTGGAGTGAGCCTTCTGTGACTCGTTTGAGGCTCTGTTTGATTCTTTGTACTGCCCGCTCTGCCTGCCCATTGGAGGCTGGTTTAAACGGGGCTGAGGTGACATGTTTGATCCCATTGCGGGTCATGAATTCTTTAAATTCGGCACTGGTGAAACATGGCCCATTGTCACTGACCAATATGTCAGGTAGGCCGTGGGTGGCAAACATGGCCCTCAGGCTTTCAATGGTGGCGGTGGCAGTGCTTCCTGAAATTATTTCACATTCAATCCATTTTGAAAAAGCATCCACCACCACCAGGAACATTTTACCGAGAAACAGGCCCGCATAGTCGACATGGTTCCTTGACCATGGTCTGGAGGGCCAGGGCCACAAACTTAGCGGTGCCTCTCTGGGCGCGTTGCTCAACTGAGCACATATGCTGCATTGCCGTACACAGGACTCTAAATCAGAGTCGATACCGGGCCACCACATGTGGGATCTGGCTATCGCTTTCATCATTACTATACCCGTGTGTGTGCTGTGGAGATCCAAGATGAACGTCTCCCTGCCCTTTTTGGGTAGCACTATGCGGTTACCCCACAACAGGCAGTCTGCCTGAATGGACAGCTCGTCCTTTTGCCGCTGGAATGGCTTGATTAGCTCTTGCACTTCAACGGGGATGCTGGCCCAGCTCCCATGCAGTGCACAGTTTTTTATTAGGGACAGCAGAGGATCTTGGCTGGTCCAAGTCCGAATCTGGCGGGCCGTGACAGGTGATTTATCATTTTCAAACGCTTCCATGACCATCAACAAGTCTGCGTGCTGCGCCACCATCAACAAGTTTGTAGGCTGCGCCATTTCCACCCCCGTGGTGGGCAATGGTAGCCGACTGAGAGCATCCGTACAGTTCTCGGTGCCTGGCCTGTGGCGGATGGTATCGTTATCGGCTGATAGCACGAGTGCCCACCTTTGTATGCGGGCTGAGGCATTAGTATTTATCCCCTTGTTTTCAGCGAACAGGGTTATGAGGGGCTTGTGATCGGTTTCCAGCTCAAATTTGAGGCCAAACAGGTACTGATGCATTTTCTTTACCCCAAACACACATGTTAATGCCTCTTTCTCAATCATACTGTAGGCACTCCCGGCCTTAGAGAAGCTCCTGGAGGCATAGGTGACAGGTTGCAACTTCCCCGCGACATTAGCTTGTTGTAATACACACCCAGCTCCGTATGACGACGCATTACATACGAGCATGAGTCTTTTACACGGGTTATACAATACAAGCAGCTTGTTGGAGCATAAAATGTTTCTGGCTTTCTCAAAAGCAATTACTTGTTTTTTTTCCCCATACCCAGTTCTCACCTTTACGCAATAACACATGTAGGGGCTCTAAGAGGGTGCTTAACCCCGGTAGGAAGTTACCAAAGTAGTTGAGGAGTCCTAGGAACGACCGCAGCTCCATGATGTTCTGTGGCCTGGGCACGTTCCTCATAGCCTCTGCCTTGGCGTCTGTGGGCCGAATGCCGTCCACCGTGATCTATCTCCCCAAAAACTCCACTTCTGTTGCCATGAAAACGCATTTCGACCTCTTCAGCCGCAGCCCTACGCAATCCAGTCGCTGGAGGACCTCCTCCAGGTTTTGTAGGTGCTCGACGGTGTCCCGATCCTTGACCAATATGTCGTCCTGAACAACCACCGTGCGTGGTACCGACTTGAGTAGGCTCTCCATGTTTCTCTGGAAGATCGCTGCAGCCAACCGAATTCCAAACGGGCATCTGTTGTAGATGAACAATCCCTTGTGCGTGTTGATGCAGGTGAGGCCCTTCGAAGACTCCTCCAGCTCCTGCGTCATGTAGGCCGAAGTCAGGTCGAGCTTGGTGAACGTCTTGCATCCTGCCAGCGTCGCAAATAGGTCGTCTGCCTTCGGTAGCGAGTATTGGTCCTGTAGCGAGAAACGATTAATAGTTACTTTATAATCGCCGCAAATCCTGACCGTGCCATCGCTTTTGAGTACTGGAACAATCGGGCTGGACACTCGCTGAATTCCACTGGGGAGATGATGCCCTCGTGTTGCAGCCTGTCCAGCTCAATTTCCACTCTCTCCCTCATCATGTGAGGTACCGCTCGCACCTTGTGGTGAATGGGTCGTGCCTCTGAGACCAAGTGGATCCGCGCCTTCGCCCCGGAAAATTTTCCAATGCCTGGCTCAACAAGGGAAGGAAATTTGTTAAGAACCTGGGTACATGAGGCCTCATCGACATGTGATAGCACTCGGATGTCATCCCAGTTCCAGCAGATTTTGCCCAGCCAGCTCCTTCCAAGCAGTGTGGGGCCATCGCCCGGGACAATCCAGAGTGGCAGTTCGTGCACCGTGCCCTCGTAGGTGACCTTGACCATGGCGCTGCCCAGGACGGTGATACTCTTTGGTGTACGTTCTCAGTTTTGTGTGGCTGGGGCTCAGGGCTGGTCTGAGTGCCTTGTTGCACCACAGTCTCTCAAACATCTTTTTACTCATGGTGGATTGGCTAGGGCCAGTGTCCAGTTCCATGGCTACGGGTAAGCCATTCAATTTTACGTTTACCATTATAGGTGGACATTTCGTCGAAAATGTGTGCACCCTGTGTACTTCAGCATCTGCCTCCTCTCTCTGAGGCTCTAAATTTCTTTGGTCCACCTTGGACCGATCTTCCTCTGCTACGTTGTGGTTAGCAGGTTTTGCAGAGCTTGCAGCTCGTCTACAAGCTCGTTGGAGGTACCCCATTGTTCCACAGTTCTTGCAAACATACCCTTTGAAGCAGCATGAATAGGCTGAATGGAAGCCTCCACAACACCAACAAGGTGTGAATTGCCTTGCATTCATCCTTTGTTGCGGACTCTGAGTCATCTGGGTCACCTGAGGCCTGCTGGCAGTTGCAGACTCGTGGTTTCTGCCCTGTACATTTCTGCTCGCAAACACAGTTCCAATTAATTTCTGAACATTGCTAGCACTTGTGCGCTGAGAGATTTGTTTCGTGTTAGCACAAGTGTTTATGTCCTCCAGTGATATCACAATGGCCTTACTGAGGGTCGGTGTCTCTACAGTCAAAAGTTTTCGTAGGATGGTCTCGTGGCCAATGCCCAGTACAAAAAAGTCTCTGAGCATTTGCTCCAAGTAGCCATCAAACTCACATTGTCCTGCAAGTCGCCTTAGCTCGGTGACATAGCTCGCCACTTCCTGACCTTCAGATCACTGGTACGTATAGAACTGATACCTCGCCATCAGCACGCTCTCCCTCGGGTTAAGATGCTCCCAAACCAGTGTACACAGCTCCTCATATGACTTATGTGTGGGTTTCACCAGAGCCAGAAGATTCTTCATGAGGCTGTAGGTTGGTGCCCCGCAGACTGTGAGGAGGACCGCTCTCCTTTTTGCAGCGCTTCCTTCTCCGTCCAGCTCATTGGCTACAAAGTACTGGTCTAACCATTCGACATAGGCTTCCCAGTCCTCACCCTCCGAGAACTTCTCCAGGATGCCCACAGTTTGCTGCATCTTTGCGTTGGATTCGTATACTCGTCGGCAGTTGTTGTATTCCTAACACAGATGAGACTGCGCACAGGGAGGTTAAAGTAATAGTGACCTCAGTCTTTATTAAGACACTCCAGAGTGCGTAACAGGCCTTAGGGGCCGGCTTATATACAGTGCTCCCAAGGGATGCTGGGATCCCTAGGGACTTCAGGGGATGCGCTCCCTGGTGGCGGAACATGGGAGTGCATGCTTCACAGATACACAATACTCTCTGCCTCTGAAGGCATAGACATCACCCCATTTTTTTTATATATTATATATATATATATATATATATAGCCTCCCAAAGCCAGTACTGTATTTTGAACTAGTGACCAGTTTGAAAGAAAGACTTGCATTTATATAGCACCTTTCACGACCAGAGGACGTCTCAAAGTGCTTTACAGCCAATGAAGTACTTTTGAAGTGTAGTCACTGTTGTAATGCAGCAGCCAATTTGCACACAGCAAGTTCCCACAAACAGCTGTATGATAATGGCCAGATAGTCTGTTTTTAGTGATGTTGATTGAGGGATAAATACTGGCCAAGACACATGGGATAACTCCACTGCTCTTCTTCGAAATAGTGCCGTGGGATCTTTTTATGTCCACTTGAGAAAGCAGATGGGACTTCGGTTTAACGTCTCATCTGAAAGATGGCACCTCAGACAGTGCAGCACCTCCTTAGCACTGCACTGGAGTGTCAGCCTAGATTTTGTGCCCAAGTCCCTGGAGTGGGACTTGAATCCACAACCTTCTGACTCAGAGGCAAGGATGCCACCCACTGAGCCGCAGCTGACATTTGATTCAGGGACCTGCACATTAAATGGATCCCTCCTACATATAATTTTTCCCTTCACTGAAGGTGGCACACAATAGGAGTAATTTTATGACCATTAAAATTAACTATCAGAAAATCATGGGCATCGCACGGCCAACTTTCCGATATGCGTGGCCAATGAACAAGGCTACTCTGCCAGCAAAGCTGACTCATACAATTACCCTCAATGTGTCTGCATGTTTAACAGCCTGTACACTAGCATTTCTAGATGTCTTGAAGGAGCCACCAAATAACAAAAACTGGCCTTTGTTTTTCAAATGATTTACTCTTGGGATGAGCTCTTTTAGATGGGAGGGGTTGTCAGTTGGGCATGCATTATATGTAGGAGAGATCCATTTAAAGTGTAGGTACCTACACATGCATCAAACTGTTAACCGGTTCACAATACAGTACTGGCTTTGGGAGGCAATAACCTTGTATAAATGGGATGGTGTCCATGCCTTCAGAGGTAGAGAATATGATGTCAGGCTTAGTTAACGGTCAGAGGCAAAGTAAGGCTCTTTCTGCCGAACTCAATCTCAGAAGACTGTGGCCCTAATGTGACAGTTCTATTTTCCATATCTTTGTACCCCAAGCTCATTATTACTAAGGATGCATAAAGCCCGCAGAGGGATGAAACTTTCAACCTATCAGTCTGGGCTGGATTTGACACAAGTTGTGGAGCAAAGGCAGTGTCTAAGCCGCTAAGCCACCAAGTTCCAACTAATGAGTTGTTGTTAGGTGGGTGAGTTATTGGTTGACAGTCATAACCTGCATATAGTGTGCTTTATGAGACTTCTTCAGATGCAAATCCCTGACAAACTGAAATACTACAGATTTATTCTTATAAATAAGTACAAAATCATATAAAGTTACAGCACAGAAGGAGACCATTCAGCCTGTCGAGCCGTGCCAGCTCTTTGCAAGAATACTTCAGCTAGTCCCACTCCCCTGACCTTTCCCCGTAGCCCTGCAAATTTTTCTCCTTCAGTTACTTATCCAATTCCCTTTTGAAAGCCACGATTGAGTCTGCCTCCACCATCCTTTCAGGCAGTGCATTCCAGATAATAAACACGAATCATTCTCGTAAATCTTTTCTGCACCCTCTCGAAGGCCTTCACATCCTTCTTACAGTGCAGTGCCCAGAATTGGACACAATACTCCGGTTGAGGTCGAACCAGTGTTTTATACAGGTTCATCATAATTTCCACTTTTGTACTCTATACTGCTATTGATAAAGCCCAGGATCCAATAAGCTTTTTTAACTGCTTTCTTAATCTGCCCTGCCACCTTCAATGATTTGTGCACATATACCCCTAGGTCTCTCTGTTCATGCATGCCCTTTAGGATTGTACCCTTTCATTTATATTTCCTCTCCTCAGAGAAATGGAGCTCATCTCACTACTGGACAAGCCTAGCCCCCTTCCTCATCAGCATGTCTCGCATTATTAGATCACTAGGGGTCAACCTCAAGGCTCATCTATAGACCATGAGTGACTTAGACATAAACCTTTTCTCACTGGGGCTGGAGACAATGAATTAAATCTTACCATTCAGCTCTAGCGCCTGGGTTGAAATACAGCCAAGACTCACAGGTTAGTGTGCAAAAGAACAAAATCCAGTAAGGAATCATCTTCCAAGAGTTGCCAAGGAGAGACATTACTGGGGCAGTGTAGAGGGAACTTATTCCTACATCTAACTGTGCCGTACATGACCTGGGAGTACTTGATGGAACAGTGTAGTTGGAGGGTCATCCTGATTCTATATGTACTATTCTTAACCTAAGAGTGCTGGATGCTGACACTCGGTACCCAAAATGGATAGAGTTTCAGTGCCCCACACCCACGTCCCTCATCTTGACGAACACAAAAATGAGGAAAAAAACCTCCTCACATCTAGACTATGTGCATCAGTAAATCTCCATCCATCAGGATGACAAAAATCTATTGACGCGAAACCGACAAAAGGCACAGCACAAGCCCAGAGAGAGTTTTGGCCCTCTTATTTTTCTCTTCTAACCAGAGAGACATTTCTGAACCAAAATTAGAACATGATGAATAGAGTTAACGTGACCCAGTTTAAACCACTCAAGGATACCTTTCCAAACTCCTGTTTATCCTTAGGGTGTTTGTCAATGATGCAACCCATGTAGAGAAATCTCAGCTTTTAGGAATGAAAATAAAACAGCTTGCTTTCCCAATGATATTACCAGGGAGTACCATCCTCTATAAATAGTCTTAATGTATGAGTGATGCAGATGCTTCAGCATATTTGATGAACACAATAAGACATTGTCTTGAATAATCAGGTAGTAGACGGCCCTAATTACTATTTGAAAGTGGGATAGTGTCTAAAGGAAGACTGTTTGAATGAAAAATATTTTCAATGATTTTTCCAAATGTTACTGCAGTCACAGGCTACCTGCCCACATTCTCAGCCACAGTTGGTGTTTGATCTGGGGACTCCAGCAAAGAGAAAAGGTGGGGATGGGGAAAGGAAATAAAGCAAGGTTGATACAAAGGGATAGATTCCAAACCCGAGACCAACCACCATTTCCGTGGGGAATGGACAGTAACAAGGCAGAGACCCTCAATAAAACAGCCAAAGGGGGAATGCATCGTAAGGCAGGAAAATAGCCAGGGGAGTTCCTAATGTGGTATTCAAAGGAATAGGGGGTTGAAGACTTCAAGCCCGAGTCTGCAAGTATTTTAGAAAAATAATGCATATTTTATGGTGGAAGTGGAATCAGGGGATTTTTACTTTTTTAAATTAATAATTGTGGACAAACAGGGCCATTTTGAGGGCATTCAACATTACAATGCCTGCTGTTGCCCAGACCCTAAGCTCTGGAATTCCCTACCTATACCTCTCTTTCCTCCTTCAAGACGCCCTTAAAACCTCCCTCTTTGATGGTCACCTGCCCTAATTTATCCTTATACGGCTCGGTGTCAAATTTTTTGTTTCATAATACTCCTGTGAAGCATTTGGGATGTTTCACTATGTTAAAGGCGCTATATAAATACAAGTTGTTGTTGCTGTTGTTATAAAACTGTCTGAGAGAGCAATACAGAAGCAGAGGGGAAGGAGCCGTGAACAATTCGTGTTACATGGATAATGGCGGATGAGGCAGAGCTAATGTATCCTGTTTACAGTGGTAGATGCAGCCAAGTGAACACACCAGTCAGTGACCACTTGTCCCATGTGTCTTCAAGCACAAAAATAATTATCTGGAAAAACAACCAACTTAAGTCAACATTTGACAATCACTGTAGCTCTGCATTCTAATATCCTTATGATCATATGCATTATATATAATACATTTGCAATGGGGGCACATGAGTAGAGGCTGTCATCAAAATGCAAACTCCTCAGCATTTGAAGTTGTCTTTAATTGGACAAGAACTTGTCAGTGGGCGAGGGAAGGTGTCTAACCCACCATTGTGATGTGCTGTGGTGCTGACCTTATGCTCCACAATTCCCTTCCTCTCAAATGTGAAGCATTCTCACATGGTTCCAGACAGGGCTGCTTTAATCAAACACAGCCTCCTGAGCAGCTGGAGATAAGGATCTAAAGCACATCACAGCAAATAGCGCAGCAGATTAATTTAATACAAGTCCACAGAATTCCATCTCACAGCAGTTTTCTTTTCATCTGAAATAACCCTTAACTTGCTGAATAAACAGCAACTTCATATATTTACACACTGAGTAAGCTTTGCCCCGCTGAAGAAACAGTTACAGTGGCACAGCTGGGAGACATTAACATAGGCTCTATTTATCCTCATGCAGAGTTCTCTCTCATGTTTTCCTCTCATTTGGTCCTTTTTTCTATGTTTTTCTCACTGTAATGTATTTGCTTCATGGGTTCTTTGTTTAATAGCAACACATTACTATTAAGAAGTAATTGGTTTATTAACAAAGATTTAACAGTCACACTACACATTACCAGTTCATCCACTAGGCTCACAACTGCATACCTCATCGTGGATGATCTAGACCCAACTGACTGGGGTTTTATTGAGTCTCGTGAACTGGTTAAGCCACTCACAATGCAACAGCTCTACAACTATTTTTGTAAAACTTTTAAATCAAGTGCCGCTTTTTTAAGGGCACATTCAACAGGCCTGCAACCATTTTAGTTGAAACCATCAATCAAGTGCCCCCTTATTAACAGGGGGCACTAAAACCGACAAGTAAACCAATGACCTTATAGCCAGAAACATAAATCAAATTAAAATTTGGTTGCCGGGGGTAATGATGCACTCCAGTCCCTCCGGCGCCCACCTCTCAGTGTGGATTTATGAAAGGGAAATCATGCTTGACCAATCTTCTAGAATTTTTTGAGGATGTAACTAGTAGAGTGGACAAGGGAGAACCAGTGGATGTGGTGTATTTGGAATTTCAAAAGGCCTTTGACAAGGTCCCACACAAGAGATTGGTGTGCAAGATCAAGGCACATGGTATTGGATGTAATGTACTGACGTGGATAGAGAATTGGTTGGCAGGCAGGAAGCAGAGAGACGGGATAAATGGGTCCTTTTCGGAATGGGAGGCAGTGACTAGTGGAGTACCGCAGGGCTCAGTGCTGGGACCCCAGCTCTTCACAATATACATTAATGATTTGGATGAAGGAATTGAGTGTAATATCTCCAAGTTTGCGGATGACACTAAACTGGGTGGCGGTGTGAGCTGTGAGGAGGATGCTAAGAGGCTGCAGGGTGATTTGGACAGGTTAGGTGAGTGGGAAAATGCATGGCAGATGCAGTATAATGTGGATAAATGTGAAGTTATCCACTTTGGTGGCAAAAACACGAAGGCAGAATATTATCTGAATGGCAGCAGATTAGGGAAAGGGGAGGTGCAACGAGACCTGGGTGTCATGGTTCATTAGTCATTGAAAGTTGGCATGCAGGTACAGCAGGCGGTGAAGAAGGCAAATGATATGTTGGCCTTCATAGCAAGGGGATTTGAGTATAGGAGCAGGGAGGTCTTACTGCAATTGTACAGGGCCTTGGTGAGGCTTCACCTGGAATATTGTGTTCAGTTTTGGTCTCCTAATCTGAGTGCAGCGAAGGTTCACCAGACTGATTGCAGGGATGGCTGGATGGACATATGAGGAGAGACTGGATCAACTGGGCCTTTATACACTAGAGTTTAGAAGGATGAGAGGGGATCTCACAGAAACGTATAAGATTCTGACGGGACGGGACAGGTTAGATGCGGGAAGAATGTTTCCGATGTTGGGGAAGTCCAGAACCAGGGGACATAGTCTTAGGATAAGGGGTAGGCCATTTAGGACTGAGATGAGGAGAAACTTCTTCACTCAGAGAGTTGTTAACCTGTGGAATTCTTTGCCGCAGAGAGTCGTTATGCCAGTTCATTGGATATATTCAAGAGGGAGTTCGATGTGGCCCTTACGGCTAAAGGGATCAAGGGGTATGGAGAGAAAGCGGGAAAGGGGTACTGAGGTGAATGATCAGCCATGATCATGTTGAATGGTGGTGCAGGCTCGAGGGGCCGAATGGCCTACTCCTGCACCTATTTTCTATGTTTCTGTTTCTCGCGGAAGGCCGCGAGTGTACTGATGGACACCGCATGCTCCATCTCCAGAGACATCCTGGTTCGGATGTAACCGCAGAAGAGAGGCAGGCAACAGCTCTACACCTATTTTGTTGAAGACAATAAACAAGTGCCCCCTGATTAAAGGGGGGTCACACTCTAGAAACTTTCATTCAAATGTCCCCTTTTTTGTTTTTTTTTTGAGGGCACCAAAAACACAAATTAACAATTTAACATAAAGGGAACATTTGTCAAATCAAATCAATTAGATCAAATTAAAATTCTGTTCCCAGTTGAAATGATGCACTCCAGTCCCTCCAACGCCCACCTCTCGTGGAAGACCGCGAGTGTACCGGTGGACACCGCGTGCTCCATCTCCTAGGACACCCTACCTCAGAAGAATCCGGGGAAGAGAGGCAGGCAACAGCTCTACAACTATTTTTGTTGTAATACTTTAATCAAGTGCCCCCTGATTAAAAGGGGTGGGGGCACACTCCAAAAACTTTTTGTGCCCCCTTGTTTTTTTTGGGGGGGAGCACTAAGACACAAATTATACAAGTGCCCCCTGGCTAAAAAGGAGGGGCACTAAAGCCGACAAACTTAAACAAATTAAACTTTAGACTAAAGGTTCAAATTAAAATTTGGTTGCCGGGTGTGATGATCCACTCCAGTCCCTCCGGCGACCACCTCTCGCAGAAGGCCGCAAGCGTACCGATGGACACCACGTGCTCCATCTTCAGGGACACCCTGGCTCGGATGTAACCGCGGAAGAGAGGCAGGCAACAGCTCTACAACTATTTTGTTGTGAACAAAATAAAATATTCAATCAAGTGCCCCTGCTTAAAGGGGAGGGACACTCTAAACTCTTTCAAACAAGTACCCCCTTATTTTTTTTAAGGGCAATAAAAACACAAATTATAGAAGTGCCCCCTGGCTAAAGGGGGGGGGGGGCACTAAAGCCAGCACAGTGAACAAATTAAACTTTGGACATTTAAAATCAAATTAAAATTTGGTTGCCGGGTGTGATGATGCACTCCAGTCCCTCCGGCCCCCACCTCTCACGAAGGCCGCGAGTGTACCAATGGACATCGCATGCTCCATCTCCAGGGACACCCAGGCTCGGATGTAACCGCGGAAGAGAGGCAGGCAACAGCTCTACAACTATTTTGTTGTAAACAAAATTAAATCAAGTGCCCCCTGATCTGGGGGACACTTCAAACACTTTTCAAGTGCCATTTTTTTTTGTTTTTTTTGCTTTTTTTTTAGGGCAGTAAAGAACACAAATTATACAAGTGCCCCCTGGCTAAAAGGGAGGGGGGGACACTAAAACCCGGCGCAAAAACAAATTAAACGTTAAACATATAAAATCAATTTAAAATTTGGTTGCTGGGGGTGATGATGCACTCCAGTCCCTTCGACACTTACCTCTCGTAGAAGGCCGCGAGCGTACCAGTGGACACCGCATGCTCCATCTCCAGGGACATGCTGGCTCGGATGTAACCGCGGAAGAGAGGCAGGCAACAGCTCTACAACTATTTTGTAGGCAACAGCTCTACAACTCTTTTGCGAAAACAATAAATAAACAAATAAATCAAGTGCCCCCTGATTAAAGGAAGGGGACACTCCAAACACTTTTTAGGTGCCCTTTTTTTGTTTTTTTTTGGGGGGGGGGGTCTTGTGGGTTTTTTTAGGGCACCAAGAGATAAATTATACAAGCGCCCTCTGACTGGGGGGGGGGGGGGGACACTAAAACCCGGCATTAAAACAAATTAAACTTTAAAACATGTAAAATCAAATTAAAATTTGGTTGCCGGGGTGATGATGCACTCCAGTCCCTCCGATGCCCAACTCTCACAGAAGGCCGCGAGCGTACCGGTGGACACCACATGCTCCATCTCCAGGGACACCTTGGCTCGGATGTAACCGCGGAAGAGAGGCAGGCAACAGCTCTACAACTCTTTTGGAGAAAACATAATAAATTAAATCAAGTGCCCCCCGATCTGGGGGACACTCCAAACACTTTTCACGTGCCCTTCCCAACAGCTCTACAACTCTTTTGAGGGGGGAAACAAAATAAACATTAGATCAAGTGCCCCCCCCCCCAGATCTGGGGGACAATCCAGACACTTTTAACTGCCCTCGTTTTTTTATATTTTTTGGGGGGGGGTTTTCGTGTTTTTTTTTTGGCGGGGCATTAAAATTATATATTTTACAAGTGCCCCCTATAAAAGGGGAGGGGGACACTAAAAACCCGGCAATTAAAACAAATTAAACTTTAAAACATGTAAAATCAAATTAAAATTTGGTTGCCGGAGGTGATAATGCACTCCAGTCCCTCTGGCGCCCACCTCTCGCGGAAGGCCGCGAGCGTACCTGTGGACACCGCGTGCTCCATCTCTAAGGACACCTTGGTTCGGATGTACGCGCGGAAGAGAGGCAGGCAACAGCTCTACAACTATTTTGTAGGCAACAGCTCTACAAACCAGGTGCATACATTACATTCACCATGGACTGTGAGAATGGCAAGTGTTTCCTCTTGGATATTTTCACAATAGAGTGAAAGAAAGGGAGAGATAGCTAGAGAGACAGAGTTATCCCAGTATTTATTGCAGCAGTAGCAACCCTGTATTCAAAGAATTCTAGGACAGCCCTGCATGTCTAGTGATCTCTTGCTTGGCCTTACCCTCCAACCAGAGAAACGCTGGAGAATGCCAGAGCCATGGAGATGCACACAGTTGTAAGGATAGTTGGATTGCATTGGGAAATATTAAGTGAACAGCCAGTGAGAGGCTGGGGAATTGACTTACTAGTAACATCTGTGTTTGTGAGTAGACTCGAACACCCAGAATGAACAGCTGGTGCAGAGTGAGTGTTTGAAAATAAACAGAGCAGAAGGTAGGACCTCACTGAGGAGCTCCTCAGGTGGGTGGGAAAGAAATCGTGAGCTACCACTTTAGGGGGTCCCGCCGTATGCTATTTCACTGCCTGCCACTTTGGTGGGGATGTTAAACATTTAAAATAAATGGCTTGCCTGTGATAAAATATCGGACTGAGGATTGGCACATGAAAGTGTTAATAATTTGTCCACAAATAGTTTCTAGGCTGTTGTATTGTTGTAGTTTGTGAGCGATGGAGCGAAAGTTGCTTGCTTGTTCCTACCATCCCCTTGGGTGTTGGAGTGACTGTATTTTAACAAGGACGTTGGAGCTGGACTGAAGCACCGAATTGTAACAATTTGTTAGTGGGTCAATCACTGAATGCTAACAAGTCTAGTGACTGATTGTGTGTGATGTTGGGAAAATTGCATCAGTTTAATGCTTCAATTAGTGTCAGAGATGAACTTCATCTGGTTAATGAAGTGTAAAACAGTCACTGAGCCTAAACATCTCCATTTTGCAGTATTTCCCATTCAATCAGTAATGGCCACAAGCCATCTAGTCCACAATAGACTATCCAAGGACAAAAATTACAAGCAACTCTCCACAAGCTCTGTTTTTTACACAGCGCAATGAAATCATTTTTCTTATTTTACAGTTCTTACAAGTTGCTCAGTGTGTAGCAAGTACCCCTGTTTAAACAGCCGACCTGGAAGTCAAGTCTGCTCTCAATATCATGTATTTCCTTCCAGTCAGGAAGGCCAGGGCTGCTGTCACCACTGTAATGACTCTTTTATGTTGGAAGTCGGCCTTTGTCCAAGCAGATAAACCCAAGGAAGCATTCAAAGTTCTCTGGCTGGAACTTAAAATGGTCCACAAATATCCAGCCAATATTTCCCAGTGAATGATATCCAGTCACTGTTCCCAGTGAATTATATCCAATCAAATTTCCTAGTGAATTATATCCAGTCACTGTTCCCAGTGAATTATATCCAGTCACTGTTCCCAGTGAATTATATCCAATCAAATTTCCGAGTGAATTATATCCAGTCACTGTTCCCAGTGAATTATATCCAATCACTGTTCCCAGTGAATTATATCCAGTCACTGTTCCCAGTGAATTATATCCAATCAAATTTCCTAGTGAATTATATCCAGTCACTGTTCCCAGTGAATTATATCCAATCAAATGTCCCAGTGAATTATATCCAGTCACTGTTCCCAGTGAATTATATCCAATCAATTTTCCTAGTGAATTATATCCAGTCACTGTTCCCAGTGAATTATATCCAATCAAATTTCCCAGTGAATTATATCCAGTCACTGTTCCCAGTGAATTATATCCAATCAAATTTCCCAGTGAATTATATCCAGTCACTGTTCCCAGTGAATTATATCCAATCAAATTTCCCAGTGAATTATATCCAGTCACTGTTCCCAGTGAAGTATATCCAATCAAATTTCCCAGTGAATTATATCCAATCACTGTTCCCAGTGAATTATATCCAGTCACTGTTCCCAGTGAATTATATCCAATCAATTTTCCTAGTGAATTATATCCAGTCACTGTTCCCAGTGAATTATATCCAATCAAATTTCCCAGTGAATTATATCCAATCACTGTTCCCAGTGAATTATATCCAATCAAATTTCCCAGTGCATTATATCCAATCACTGTTCCCAGTGAAGTATATCCAGTCACTGTTCCCAGTGAATTATATCCAGTCACTGTTCCCTGTGAATTATATCCAATCAAATTTCCCAGTGAATTATATCCAATCAAATTTCCCAGTGAATTATATCCAGTCACTGTTCCCAGTGAATTATATCCAATCAAATTTCCCAGTGAAGTATATCCAATCACTGTTCCCAGTGAAGTATACCCAATTCAGAGAACTTTAGATGGATGTTGGCAGTGTCAAATGTATAAAGAGTTAGAACTTGAGTTTAATCAGCTAAAATTGCACAATATCAGCGCAAAGCAATAGTAAGCCTTCCAGTTTATTCAGTCGGGGTCACTCTACTCATTAGGATATTGGTGAACAGAGTTGTCCAACTTCACCTAGTGGCCATATCAGATTTAGTCCTGATCAATACAATCTCAACTGTTATTCTGTATTTTAAACTGAAACAAGAACTGCACCCCAGGGATGATAACTACACGAAGTATCAATGGTTTTGTGGAGCCTTGTTGGCAGTGATTGCAGGTTGGAGAACTGGGGCTGGAGAGCTGGGGTAGTGTTACAGCCTGCACTTACATCGAGCGAGACTCTGCACAGGCTGTGCAATCTCAAAGTTATTCAAAACTATGCTCAAAATATACTCCACCCCGAAGATAATAACCCATTCTCTGGATCGGACACAGATTTTTCCAATTTTATCATCAGACTTCAATCTGGATCTTACTCAGTTCTGACGAAAGGTCACTGGCCTGAAAAGTTAACTCGGTTTCTCTCTCCACCGATGAGGCCTGACCTGCTGAATATTTCCAGCATTTTCTGTTTTTATTTCAGATTTCCAGCATCCGCAGTATCTTGCTTTTGTGTTCGACATCACTCATCTCAGACTGACACAATAGGTCATGTCTAGCTGCTTCCAGCATCTCAAATTTATTGCCAAACTGTTCTTACTGCACATGTGGATGTGATCGTGTAGTGGTCAGTGCTGGACGACTAATCTAGAGGTTATGAGTTCAAATCCCACCACGGCGACATGGACATTGAATTGAATAAGTCTGGTCATTTGTGGGCTAACAACAGAAAACCAAAGTGCCCATTAAAGCTGCGGTTTTGTTGTAAAAACACAGTCTGCATGTGTCTCCAGTCCAACACTTTGGGCCCAAGTTTCCACATGATTTGTGCCTGATTTTTAGGAGCAACTGGTGGAGAACGGACTATCTTAGAAATCGCAATTCTCCACATTTTTTTTTCTGCAGTTCTAGTCAGGTAGAACAGTTCTACTTTGGAACAGAATTTTTTCTTCAAAAGGGGGCGTGTCCGGCCACTGACGCCTGATTTGAAAGTTTCCACAGTGAAAACGTACTCCAAACTAACTTAGAATGGAGCAAGTGAAGATTTTTGTAGAACTGAAAAAACCTGTTCTACACATTAAAAAATCAGGCGCAGGTTACAAATTAGGCGTCCAGAACGAGGTGGGGGGGAGGGGGGGGGGCAGGAAGGAAAGTCATTAAATTCTACAATAAATCCTTATTTATACTTCTACAAATATTATACAAATAAATCCAACCTGAATAAACATTTATAAGCAAAGAAAAGATTAAATAAACCATCTTCCTACCTGTGTGAAAGTGCTTCAGGCACGGAGAATTCTGCAGTCAGCCTGAGGCGCCCGTTCTGCCCGCGGGGGGGGGGAGGGGGGAGGGGAGAGGAGGCGCCCGTTCTTTCCCGTGGGGGGGGGAGGCGCCCGTTCTTTCCCGCGGGGGGGGGGAGGCGCCTGTTCTTTCCCGCGGGGGGGGGGAGGCGCCTGTTCTTTCCCGCGGGGGGGGGAGGCGCCTGTTCTTTCCCGCGGGGGGGGGAGGCGCCTGTTCTTTCCTGTGGGGGGGGGGAGGCGCCTGTTCTTTCCCGCGGGGGGGGGGAGGGGGGAGGGGAGAGGAGGCGCCTGTTCTTTCCCGCGGGGGGGGGGAGGCGCCTGTTCTTTCCCGTGGGGGGGGGAGGCGCCCGTTCTTTCCCGCGGGGGGGGGGAGGGGAGAGGAGGCGCCTGTTCTTTCCCGCGGGGGGGGGAGGGGAGAGGAGGCGCCCGTTCTGCCCGCGGGGGGGGAGGCGCCTGTTCTTTCCCACGGGGGGGGTAGGAGGTGCCCGTTCTTCCCGCGGGGGGGGGGAGGGGAGAGGAGGCGCCTGTTCTTTCCCGCGGGGGGGGAGGCGCCCGTTCTTCCCGCGGGGCGGGTAGGAAGCGCCCGTTCTTCCCGCGGGGGGGGGGAGGGGAGAGGAGGCGCCTGTTCTTTCCCGCGGGGGGGGGAGGCGCCCGTTCTTCCCGGGGGGCGGGTAGGAAGCGCCCGTTCTGCCCGCGGGGGGGGGAGGCGCCTGTTCTTTCCCACGGGGGGGGTAGGAGGTGCCCGTTCTTCCCGCGGGGGGGGGCGAGGGGAGAGGAGGCGCCCGTTCTTTCCCGCTGGGGGGAGAGGAGGCGCCCGTTCTTCCCGCGGGGGGTGGGGGGGGAGGAGACAGTGAGAAGGCTGCAAGTGCTGATGGCAATATGCTTTTATTAAAAAAATGTTCAAAAATTAAACAGCTACAAAGAACTACAAAAATGGCCGAGTGCCAATGTTTTTTTCACACTGAGCATGCGCGAACGCTCCAACGCGCACGCGCAGCGTTGCCGGCAGGAAAAAAACTAATTTAAATAGTACCCGCCCCCCTCCCACTTACAAAATCGGTGCGAGTGTAGGCTCTGCCCCCCTGGGCGCCGCGCCAGGCAGACAAGGAACTGCAGAACGCTCCAGAATCGCGATTTTTTTTTTTAGGCACCATTTTAGGCGCGAAAAACGGACGCCCAGCTCCGAGGTGCACCCGTTTTTTATCGTGTGGAAACTTGGGCCCTATGTGGCTGGCTTTTCCTCAGAAGCGGCCTACCAAGCAACAAGGGTGGGCAATAAAAGTAGCCGTCTTGCACTCATCCCAAGAACGAACAAACAAAAAGAATGCTGCTACAACAGGTTGTAAATGTCAATGGGCCAGAATTTGCTGATAAAATTTGCAGACGCAGTTATTAGTGTGTAAACAGCCCAGTAAATATTGCAATGTGGGAAACACAACGGCCAAATTGCACACAGCAAGGCCCCACAAACAGCAATGTGATAATGATCCGTTAACCTTATTTTTTGATGTTGGTGAAGAGATAAATATTGGCCAGGACACCAGGAAGAACTCGCCTGCTCTTCTTCGAATACAAAAGGGGAGATGGGGGTCTCGTTTTAACATCTCATCCAAAAGATGGCACCTCCGACAATGCAGCGCTCCCTCAGCACTGCACTGGAGTGTAAGCTTAGATCATATGCTCAAGTCTCTGGAGTGGGAGTTGAACCCACGATCTTCGGACTCGGAGGCGAGAACTGCGGCTGTCACATAAGTCTCACTGTTAGGAACGGATGGGATGTGGGTCTGTACCTGTGTCCCCACGTGAGCTCCTGATTTCAGTTGTCCAATGAAGGAGAGACACATTCCTAAAGGAAGAGGAAAGGAAACTTTTGATCACGGGTTTTTGCTGAGTTAGCTGGTCTCTGCCAGCTGAGAACATAACATGAGAAATAGGAGCAGGAGAAGGCCATTTGGCCCTTCCAGCCTGCTCCGCCATTCAACAAGATCATGGCTGATCTTCTACCTCAACTCCACCTTCTCTCACTATCCCCATATCCATCGATTCCCTTCATTCCCAAAAACTTATCGACCTCTGTCTTGAATATACTCAACGACTGAGCATCCACAGCTCTCTGGGGTAGAGAATTCCAAAGATTCACAACCCTCTGAGTGGAGAAATTTCTCCTCATCTCAGACCAAACTGGCTGATCTCTTATTCTGAGACTGTGAACCTGTGTTTTAGACCCCCCAGCCAATGGAAATATCTCAGCATTAACCCCATCAAGCCCTGTAAGAATTTCATATATTTCGATTAGATCACCTCTCATTCTTCTAAACTCTAGGGAATATAGGCCGCGTCTACTCATTAGGGAAATCCCTGAGGGCAGGAATGCTATAACAGACTACAGCACCCCTGAGTTAGAGAAGGGACAATCATCCCAGGGTCTTGCTCAGAATTACTGTCCAGTGATCTGCTGTAGGAATTTCCTATATGTGCACAGCGTGTACACAAGGCACACCACATCCGCAGTACCAGTATTAAGTACGGATAGAATTATAGAATTATTAGGATCATCTGCAATGCCCCCCACCCCTCCGCAGCCCCTTCACAAATATCCTGCTGACATTCATTGTCATGACCTAATTTGGCAAAGTACAAGAAGACATGGAGCTACAGCCCAGCAATGAGTTCAAGCTTTCAGGAAAGGAGGAGAGAAAATAGGGGGAAAAATAAAAATCAGAGGATTGTTAGAACATGGAGTGCTTTCCCACAAGGAGTAGCTAAGGCAGAGAACATTGCACCTTTTCAAGGGGAAATTGGATACATATTTGAAGAAGGGGGTTACAGGCTATGAAAAGACAACAGGACAGTGGCATACGTTTTGGATTGCACTCGCATAGAGCGCGCATGGACATGATTGCTTCCTTCTGTCTTGTAAGCCATGATGGTTCTAAAAGATGGAAAGAACTTGCATTTATATTACACCCTTCACAATCTAGGATGTCCCAAAGTGATTTACAGCCAATAAAAGTACTTTTGAAGTGTGGCATCTGTTGTAATATAGGAAGCACGGCAGCCTATTTACACGCAACAAGGTCTCACAAACAGCAATGAGATAAATGACTAGATCATATCTTTTAGTGACGTTAGTGGAGGGATAAATGTTGGCCAGGACTCTGGGAGAACTCCCCTGATCTTCTTCGTGGGATTTTTTAGGTGCACCTGAGAGGACAGATGGAGCCTCGGTTCATCATCTCATCCGAAAGCCGGCATCTCCGACAGTGCAGCGCTACCTCAGCATTACACTGAAGTGTCCGCCTAGTTTATGTCCTGGAGTGAAGCTACAACCTTCTGAGGCAAGAGTGCGAGCGCTGAGCCAAGGCCATTCTCTATATAAGTAGTTCTATTTGTGATATAGTCTTACGACATCACTAAGAAACACACTACACAAGATGGCTCCAATACAGAAACTGTCATCGTGCGACTTTGCCACAGACCCTTTTATTATTTACATCAGTAGTTGCAGCACATCAGTAGTCCACTAGGTGGCGCAGTAGTCCACTAGGGGGTGCTCTATTACACTAGCTATGGCCTTTCACATGCTGTTTGGGAGCTGGGGTAACTCAGCCTCCTAATAATGTTCGCAAGCTGACTTTTGCTGGCAAGCAAAAGAAAGAGCAGGAGCATCACTGAATCCCAGAGGCAGGTGGAGCAATGGGTCTGCTGAAGCAAAAGAGAGGTGAGCCTGCAGTATAATATACAGTATGGTAAGCACCAGGTCAAGGAAATGATTCATACACGGCTGGTACTGTGGACGTGGTGTGCCTTGTGTACACACTGTGTACCAATGTTGGAAGCTGGCTGCCCCTCACAGCAGTGGTGACACAGCTGAAAACAAGCTGTGCCATGATGGAGGAGTCGGTGTTTGAAAGGAAGACCTGCTGTTTCGATGATGATTGAACCACTGGTTCGCAACATGTCAAGCTGTGCTATTGGTAGGGAAGCCAGTATTGAGAGTGGAACGCACTCTTTGCTGATAAATCAGAATATTTTGTGCCTCAGGCATTGTAAACCTCTTGGAAATTATGAGCATCTCCCCTTGACTATGCAGATGTACACAAATCAATGGGGCTATATTGGTGATGGGGGAGTTGGCATCAGAGAGTGGGATAGACTGTGTTTGGTGCCAGGAAGCTGGTATTTGAGAGCAGGACGGGTTGTTTGGTGAAAGCAAGAGTCTAATGTGCGTAGTGTAAATAGATGCAGTAATAAAGCAAAATCCTGTCAGATGCAACAGATTGGGACTGACCAATTGGATATATATATATATATATAGCAGGACATTGTCGGAAGCTGCTTACATCTGGATGGTACTTATGTGAATTAACTGAATGAGCACCGTGAGGAAGAGAAAATTTGAAAGAGGAAAAAGAATGAAATAGAGACACAGATAAGAGAAAAAATTAATAATTGCAAATACAGTAAATTGAGGAAAGAAATGCAGAAAAGGCCCAAATTCCAGAGGATCATTCAGCAGGTTTGTGGTTCTAGTGCAACTGTTCATTACGGACAAAGTCATTTGGAATAGAAATATCTGGAGACGCATGACATACCACCGAGAAGGAGATGGGTAGAAAAGAAAGGGAGATGAGAAAAAGAAAGACAGGTTGTGACAAGCAGCTGAAAGTGATAATGATACTGACAGACATTGCTAATGTGTCCCTCCTCTTTTGTTTCGAATTGGTTTCATTTACTGTCAGTCGTTGGTCAGCGGCCGCGTGACCTTACTATTGGATTTGTGTATAATACAGATGATGATCAGGGATGTTTCTGTTTATAATGGTCAATCTCCCAGGGCATTGCATACACATGTGGTGGGGGGGGCGGTAATTTTGACTTTGACTGATCGTGTAAAACAGGCAACGTCAGATCAGCTGACTTCAACTGAAATGACAATCGGGAGAGATGTAAACGGGAGGCAGTTCTGATGGTGTAAAATGGGCACTATCGCCCAGTGAAAATTATCTCCTCCCCTCCCCCGGGAGTCAACATCCAGTGTAATCTTTAAACAGTGCAAACTTAATATAGATGCAAAATAGACTGCATGGAGCAGCATGTTACGAAAAAACTAAATCCAGAAGACGGAAGATGTTTCAGTCCTTATTTTTATGTCTTAATTATAAATACCCATGTCCAAACTTAGAATGGCAGCTGTCTATGTGAACTTGTGATACAAGAACATAAGAAATAGAGCCATACGGGTCCTTGAGCTTGCTCCACCATTCAATAAGATCATGGCTGATCATCGAT
The DNA here is from genome assembly GCF_044704955.1 of Pristiophorus japonicus. Taxonomy (NCBI): domain Eukaryota; kingdom Metazoa; phylum Chordata; class Chondrichthyes; family Pristiophoridae; genus Pristiophorus; species Pristiophorus japonicus. Next base: position 84,531,081 of record NC_091994.1, read on the forward strand.
CTCAACACTTCCCTGCCCGATCTACATTTCTCTGGATTCCCCTAGACTCCAAAAATCTATCTATTTCAGCCTTGAATTTACTCAGAGGCTCAGCATCCACAGTCATCTGGGGCAGAGAATTCCAAAGATTCACAACCCGCTGAGTGAAAAAATTCCTCCTCATCTCTGTCTTAAATGGCCGACCCCTTATCCTGAGATTGTGCCCCCTAGTTCTAGATACTCCACCAGAGAAACTGTGGTGTATGTAGCACTCAAATCACTGACTCCACACAGTCTGGTGTTGTAGTAACTGCTGTGACCTTGGTCCTTTATTGTGTAACTCCAGAGTGCCCTTCAGGTACTTTCGGGTCTCCTACCACAGTGCCCCTTGTGGCGCACCATTGTAACTATACATTTAATGTACATGGACAAAACATAACATCTCACTTCCCCCGCCCAAGTTCCAAAAGCAAATTGCCGGTAACCTCGGCCTTGTTCGTCCTGGTTGATTTGTGATGTGAGTCCATGACCATCCACTTCCCTCTACCCCCCCATGTAGAGATTATGCTTGCGGTATTTGGTATTTGCAGTCCTTACATGGGTGATGAAGTACACAAACATAATCTCCAGTAGAAAGCAGGTACACATGGACAGTACATTTGTATGATACATATAGATGCGTTGAAGAGTTATATCAAAAGGTTGCAGGTACACTGAACAGTTATTAAATCCCAGCTCCACTGGGTGAGGTATGGTGGCGGCATACTGCCCCTTTTTGCCCGAGGTAATGGGCTGCGTTGAGACAGGGTATCGCAACTGGTGCGTTGCCTCTGTTCTCAGAAAATAGTTGGCTTTGCGGCTTGTCTGCAGCCGCTGAACAATTGCATAAATCACATAAAATCAGAAATCGCATTAATCCATTAGTCATGTTAGTCACAGATCCATTAACCCTTTTAACTGTGTATTGTGATATTAACTCTTTTCACCAATCATACCAATCATTTTAATCACAGTAATCATTTTAGCATCAAAGTATTAACTTGTCATAAATCACGTCATCATACAAATCACAGTAATCATTTTGACTCACTCTTGTCCTCACAAAAGTCTCTTTGTGGGGACCGCCAATGGTGTAAGGCCCCTTTAAGACTCCTGGGTACATTTCCCTTTTAAGACGGCATTTTGTTTTTCCCACGAGGTTTCTACTGGGCGCCGCCATTTTAGGTGCTCTGCTGGTGCCTGCCCGCCTCTCTCTCTGCAGAACTCTGCTGCCACGAGGCTCGCCGCCATCTTGAACTCACTGTGCTGCTGCCTGCTCTCCCTCTCTCTCTCTCTCTCTCTCTAGAGAGAGAGAGAGCCGCCACACTCTGAACGCACCCGGGAGCCGCAACACACCGGTCCCCACATCGCTGCATCCTCCGGAGCACCCCACGCAGCTGACCCTTTTGCCCGGGAGCCGCCACACACGCACACGTCCTCCGGAGCCGACCTCCTCACTGCCGCAGCCGATTCTGGACGAGCCCCGCTCCTCGGAGCACCGGCCCGCACGACGTCCCCGAGCGAGTTCCGCTCCCGAAACTGCCGATTCACCGCTCCTCCTGCTGCAAGCCCCGCGAATGGCCGCCTCTGCCTGCGGGCCGACGGTGCCTGCTGGAGCAGCCCGTCGAAGCCCCTCTCTCTTCAGCTCGGTTCCAGCGCCTCTTTCTCACTCTCAGACTTTGCAGGGGAGAGTCGACGGCCGCCGCGGCTCTGCCCAACCCCACACACGCTTCCTTCGCTGCCATCCGATCCCAAGGTGGAGGCCTGCTCTGCACCGGTGAGCCCAATGACTTCCTCTGCAGCGCCAGCATGGTGCTACTCGATTAGCCCCCCTCGGCAGACTCTGAGTTCCAGGACCCTGAGGTCCGTGCTCTCTGCCCTGGGCAGAGCCACGTTCTGCAGTTTTGCCCGTGACGGGCGCTATCCTGTGGATAGTACCTGCTGGGTTCGAGACCATGTGGATCATCTAGTTGGTGCTGCAAGTCGAGGTCATAAATGCCCGGCTGATGTTGATGGCTTGCTGCAGGCTGACTGTAGGTTCAGTAGATAGCAGTTTGTGAATGAGACCCTCATGGCCAATCCCCATAACAAAGACGTCTCGCAACGCCTCGTTAAGGTGTGTGCCAAAATCGCACAGCGCCGCAAGTCTCCTGATGTCTGCAGCATATTTTGTGACATCCTGGCCCTCAGGTCTGCAGTGGTGGTAGAATTTGTGCCTGGCCGTGAGGATGCTCTCCTTCGGTTTCAGTTGGTTACGAATGAGTTCAATCGGCTGCTCATATGACTTGTCCTTGGTGCTCACGGGTGCCAGCAAATCCCTGACGAGACGGTAAACCTCCTCGCCACAACTGGACAGCAATATCGCCTTACGCTTCTCTATCAATGCGTTCGTGTTCCCTGTCAGGTCGTTTGCTATAAAATAGTACGCGAGCCTTTCCGTAAAGGCATCCCAGTCATTACCCTCTGTGTAATCCTTTAGCGTGCCCAAAGTAACCATGGTTGCGTGAAGAGCTCGTCCGTGTCCTCGTCGCCAATTTGTGGCGTATGTAGCACTCAAATCACTGACTCCACACAGTCTAGTGTTGTAGTAACTGCTGTGACCTTGGTCATTTATTGTGTAACTCCAGACTGCCCCTCGGGTGTGGTGGGCAGCCATTTATACTCTGTCTCACAGGTACTTTCGGGTCTCCTACCACAGTGCCCCTTGTAGTGCACCATTGTAACTATACATTTAATGTACATGGACAATACATAACAGAAACAACCTCCCAGCATCTACCCTATGATGCTGTAATCGCACAGTCCTGCTAGCAGTGGAGAAAGTTGGCAGGAATGTACGCGTACTCTCTATATTATATATAGATTTTGAGGTTTTACTTATTCGGAGTAGGTGAGACTGAGCTGGAGGGAAAAAAAATCAAGGCAAATTGGTTCATGAAATGAAAGCGTTCAAGGCAAATCTGTCTGTCTGTTGGGTTGCCCTTTCAATTGAACAATTCTATTTTCTTTTCCTTTCTTGAATGTTCATAACGGTTTGATTTTTTTCCGATAACGTGCTGTTTAGTGCACAATCCATTTTGCTTCTAATTAATTTTTAAGAGGTACATGAATACAGACAGCAAAACCTGCCATTATAACATTTACAAAAACACAGACTGGAAAATGCTTTCATACAATCCATCACCGTATCAGTGATGAGGCTGGGAGCTTCAGAAGGTCAGGAATTCAAATCCTGATGGCCTTTAACCTTAGGAGGCAGATAAAATGAACCAGAACCTAGAGATGACTGCAGATAATATCAATGGATATGTGCTTTATGTGCACTTATCTGTCTAGTATTTCAAAACACTCATTAACTCAACCGCTAAAGCAGAGCATGAAGGAACATCAAACTCATGTTCGGCATTTATCTCTGAACTATGTTCCACTGCTGAAGTTTCCATCTTTGGACATGTAATGTTTAATAAGGTGGACGAATTAACTGCGCAGGCAGTTATTAACGAATATGATATAATTGGCATTACGGAGACATGGCTCCAGGGTGACCAAGGCTGGGAACTCAACATGCAGGTGTATTCAACATTCAGGAAGGATAGACAGAAAGGAAAAGGAGGTGGGATAGCATTGCTAGTTAAAGAGGAAATTAAAGCAATAGTAAGGAAGGACATTAGCTTGGATGATGTGGAATCTGTATAGATAGACATGTGGAATACCAAAGGGCAGAAAACGCTAGTGGGAGTTGTGTACAGACCAGCAAACAGTAGTAGTGAGGTTGGGGACAGCATCAAACAAGAAATTAGGAATGCATGCAATAAGGGTACAGCAGTTATCATGGGTGACTTTAATCTACATATAGTTTGGGCTAACCAAACTGGTAGCAATACGGTGGAGGAGGATTTCCTGGAGTGTATTAGGGATGGTTTTCTAGACCAATATGTCGAGGAACCAACTAGAGGGCTGGCCATCCTAGACTGGGTGATGTCTAATAAGAAAGGACTAACTAACAATCTTGTTGTGCGAGGCCCCTTGGGGAAGAGTGACCATAATATGGTAGACTTCTTTATTAAGATGGAGAGTGACACAGTTAGTTCAGAGACTAGGGTCCTGAACTTAGGGAAAGGTAACTTCGATGGTATGAGATGTGAATTGGCTAGAATAGACTGGCGAATGATACTTAAAGGGTTGACAGTGGATCGGCAATGGCAAACATTTAAAGATCACATGGGAGGGGATTAAATGTAGTATCTCCAAATTTGCGGATGATACTAAGTTGGGTGGCAGTGTGAGCTGCAAGGAGGATGCTATGAGGCTGCAGAGTGACTTGAATAGGTTAGGTGAGTGGGCAAATGCATGGCAGATGAAGTATAATGTGGATAAATGTGAGGTTATCCACTTTGGTGGTAAAAACAGAGAGACAGACCATTATCTGAATGGTGACAGATTAGGAAAAGGAGAGGTGCAACGAGACCTGGGTGTCATGGTACATCAGTCATTGAAGGTTGGCATGCAGGTACAGCAGGTGGTTAAGAAAGCAAATGGTATGTTGGCCTTCATAGCGAGGGGATTTGAGTACAGGGGCAGGGAGGTGTTGCTACAGTTGTACAGGGCCTTGGTGAGGCCACACCTGGAGTATTGTGTACAGTTTTGGTCTCCTAACTTGAGGAAGGACATTCTTGCTATTGAAGGAGTGCAGCGATGGTTCACCAGACTGATTCCCGGGATGGCGGGACTGACATATCAAGAAAGACTGGATCAACTGGGCTTGTATTCACTGGAGTTCAGAAGAATGAGAGGGGACCGCATAGAAACGTTTAAAATTCTGATGGGTTCAGACAGGTTAGATACAGGAAGAATGTTCCCAATGTTGGGGAAGTCCAGAACCAGGGGTCACAGTCTAAGGATAAGGGGTAAGCCATTTAGGACCGAGATGAGGAGAAACTCCTTCACCCAGAGAGTGGTGAACCTGTTTAATTCTCTACCACAGAAAGTTGTTGAGGCCAATTCACTAAATATATTCAAAAGGAAGTTAGATGAAGTCCTTACTACTAGGGGGATCAAGGGGTATGGTGAGAAAGCAGGAAGGGGGTACTGAAGTTGCATGTTCAGCCATGAACTCATTGAATGGCGGTGCAGGCTAGAAGGGCCGAATGGCCTACTCCTGCACCTATTTTTCTATGTTTCTATGTTTCTATGGATGAACTTCAACAATTGTACATCCCAGTCTGGAGTAAAAATAAAATGGGGAAGGTGGCTCAACCGTGGCTAACAAGGGAAATTAAGGATAGTGTTAAATCCAAGGAAGAGGCATATAAATTGGCCAGAAAAAGATGCAAACCTGAGGACTGGGAGAAATTTAGAACTCAGCAGAGGAGGACAAAGGGTTTAATTAGGAAGGGGAAAAAATAGATTATGAGAGGAAGCTTGCTGGGAACATAAACTGACTGCAAAAGCTTCTATAGATATGTGAAGAGAAAAAGCTCAGTGAAGACAAACGTAGGTCCCTTGCAGCAGAATCAGGTGAATTTATAATAGGAAACAAAGAAATGGCAGACCAATTGAACAAATACTTTGGTTCTATCTTCACGAAGGAAGACACAAATAACCTTCCGAAATACTAGGGGATCGAGAGTCTAGTGAGAAGGAGGAACTGAAGGAAATCCTTATTAATCAGGAAATTTTGTTAGGGAAATTGATGGGATTGAAGGCCGATAAATCCCTAGGGCCTCCCAGAGTACTTAAGGAAGTGGCCCGAGAAATAGTGGATGCATTGGTGATCATTTTCCAGCAGTCGATCGACTCTGGATCAGTTCCTATGGACTGGAGGGTAGCTAATGTAACACCACTTTTTAAGAAAGGAGGGAGAGAGAAAATGGGAAATTATAGACCGGTTAGCCTGACATCGGTAGTGGGGAAAATGTTGGAATCAATTATTAAAGATGAAATAGCAGCACATTTGGAAAGCAGTGACAGGATCGGTCCAAATCAGCATGGATTTATGAAAGGGAAATCATGTTTGACAAATCTTCTAGAATTTTTTGAGAATGTAACTAGTAGAGTGGACAAGGGAGAACCAGTGGATGTGGTGTATTTGGACTTTCAAAAGGCTTTTGACAAGGTCCCACACAAGAGATTGGTGTGTAAAATTAAAGCACATGGTATTGGGGGTAATGTATTGATGTGGATAGGGAACTGGTTGGCAGACAGGAAGCAGAGAGTCGGGATAAACATGTCCTTTTCAGAATGCAGGCAATGATTAGTGGGGTGCCGCAGGGCTCAGTGCTGGGACCCCAACTATTTACAATATACATTACTGATTTAGAAGAAAGAATTGAGTGTAATATCTCCAAGTTTGCAGATGGCACTAAGCTGGGTGGTGGCATGAGCTATGAGGAGGATGCTTAGAGGCTGCAGGGTGACTTGGACAGGTTAGGTGAGTGGGCAAATGCATGGCAGATGCAGTATAATGTGGATAAATGTGAGGTTATCCACTTTGGTGGCAAAAACACGAAGGCAGAATATTATCTGAATAGCGGCAGATTAGGAAAAGGGGAGGTGCAACGAGACCTGGGTGTCATGGTACATGTCATTGAAAGTTGGCATGCAGGTACAGCAGGCGGTGAAGAAGGCAAATGGTATGTTGGCCTTCATAGCTAGGGGATTTGAGTATAGGAGCAGGGAGGTCTTACTGCAGTTGTACAAGGCCTTGGTGAGACCTCACCTGGAATATTGTGTTCAGGTTTGGTCTCCCAATCTGAGGAAGGACATTCTTGCTATTGAGGGAGTGTAGCGAAGGTTCACCAGACTGATTCCCAGGATGGCAGGACTGACATATGAGGACACACTGGATCAACTGGACCTGTATTCATTTGAGTTTAGAAGGATGAGAGGGGATCTCATAGAAACATATAAAATTCTGACGGGACTGGACAAGTTAGATGCAGGAAGAATGTTCCCGATGTTGGGAAGTTCAGAACCAGGGGACACAGTCTAAGGTTAAGGGGTATGCCATTTAGGACCAAGATGAGAAGAAACTTTTTCACTCAGAGTTGTTAACCTGTGGAAATCTAGCCGCAGAGAGTTGTTGATGCCAGTTCGTTGGATATATTCAAGAGGGAGTTAGATATGGCCCTTACGGCTAAAGGGATCAAGGGGTATGGAGAGAAAGCAGGAAAGGGGTACTGAGGTGATGATCAGCCATGATCTTATTGAATGGTGGTGCAGGCTCGAAAGGCTGAATGTCCTACTCCTGCACCTATTTTCTATGTTTCTATGTTTTTGCTTCATGGGTTCTTTGCTTAAGAATTCATAGCAATACATTACTATTAAGAACTAGTTGGTTTATTAACAAAGGTTTAACGATCACACTACACATTACCAGTTGGCCACAAGGCTCACAACTGCATACCTCATCGTAGATGACCTAGACCCAACTGACTGGGGTTTTATTGAGTCTTGTGAACATTACGTGACTGGCTAAGCCACTCAATGCAACAGCTCTGTAGCTCTTGCTCTCCTCCTGTCCCTCAAGGTGTTACTCCAGCAGGCCTCCTCGTCCTCTCCTGGAAACTTGCTGGTTGCAGGCAGACAGCATTAACAGTTGCACCTTCTTCCTCCAGAGGCTCAGCTCTCAAGTGGCTAAGCCACTCCCACAACAGCTCTGCAACTATTTTAAATTTGAACAGTAAATCAAGTGCCCCCTGATTAAAGGTGGGGGGGGGGCACTAAAACCGACAAAAGAAACCAATTAAACTTTGGACGTTAATGGATCAAATTAAAATTTGGTTGCTGGGGATGATGATGCACTCCTGTCCCTCCGGCGCTCACCTCTCACGGAAGGCCGCGAGCGTACCGCTGGTCACCGCGTGCTCCATCTCCAGGGACACCCTGGCTCGGATGTAACCATGGAAGAGAAGCAAGCAGTCAGGCTGAACAACCCCCTCAGCCGCCCGCTGCCTGGACCGGTTGATAGCCACCTTGGCCATGCCCAGGAGTAGGCAACAGCTCTACAACTCTTTTAGGGAAGCAAAAATAAACATTAAATCAAGTGCCCCCCGATCTGGGGGACATTCCAAACATTTTTCACGTGCCCTTTTTTTTTGTTGTTTTTTTTGGTGATTTTTGTGGGGTTTTTGGGGGTTTTTTTGAGCAGTAAAACCACAGATATATATAAGTACCTCCTATAAAAGCGGAGGGTGACACTAAAAGCCGGCAATTAAAACAAATTAAACTTTAAAACATATAAAATCAAATTAAAATTTGGTTGCCGGAAGTGACAATGTACTCCAGTCCCTCCGGCGCCCACCTCTTGCGGAAGGCCGCGAGCGTACCGGTGGACACCACGTGCTCCATCTCCAAGGACACCCTGGCCCGGATGTAGGCGCGGAAGAGAGGCAGGCCTCCTGATGTGAAATGTAAATAACCTGTTCAACATGGGATTGGGTTTTGTCTCCTTGTCAGTTTGATTTGTGTATTTTTCAATTAACATAACGTGGTTTACATCAAACAAGAATTACACTGAGCTGCGTAACAGTGTTATTGGATTCAGTCCTATGAAATTTACTATGCTGAACGACCCCCTCGACCGCCCGCTGCCTGGACCGGCTGATGGCACCCTTGGCCGTGCCCAGGAGCAGTCCTACAAGGAGGCCTTCGGACCTACCCGCTCCCCTCCGCACAGGGACAACAGCTCTACAAATCTGTGAGCATACTTACAGGTGCATATATTACAGGACACTCCTGGCTGTTTTCATTGAAAGAGAGGGTTCATCATTGTTGTGCCCAATAAGTAGGGATACTAAACAGAAAGGCCTGGATAGTAACAGGGGTGGGTTACGTTGGTTGGGGCATGGAGTTTAGGATAGGAAACCTGGAAATCCAGTTACCCCCCGCATGCTGTGGAGTTACTCCACAACGTGCGTCTTTTAGCCCTGACAATGTTCCCTGCCGGAAGTCAGCCCGATTGGCAGGCTTGGCTTCGAGTCAGGCAGGGAGCTCTGCGAAGTAGGTATGTCCGATCCCCAACTCCGGGGGTCACTGGACTGGAGGGGGGAACTTGGGGGCCCTGGGGGAAGCATTCCTGGCCAGAGGCCTGGAACTCAGTCACGCACTGTAAAACCTGCAAAGCAGGTTAAATTAGAGCGGCTGCAAACCTCATTCAAATACTTAAATTGCCAACCCGCCTCCTGGGAGCAGGTTGGCTGCCTGTCCCTTGTCCCACTTTCATAAAACACAGAAGTGGGTGAGTTGGAAGCAGGTTAGGGTTGGGTTTCAGATTTTTTTTAATTATAACATCTGACCTGAACCAAACCCACCCATTGGGGCCAAGTTTCGGCCTGAGTTGCTCCTGTTTTTTTGGAACAACTGGTTTAGAATGGAGTATCTTAGAAATTGCAATTCTCGGCATTTAGTTTGCTCTAGTTCTAGTCAGTTAGAACAGTTTCAGTTTGGAACAGAATTTTTTTTTCAAAAGGGGGCATGTCCGGCCACTTACGCCCGTTTTGAAAGTTTAGGCAGTGAAAACTTACTCCAAACTAACTTCGAATGGAGTAAATGTAGATTATTGTACGCTCAGAAAAACCTTGCCTACACTTAGAAAATCAGGTGTAGGGAACGGGGTTGGGAGCAGGAAAGGGCAGTTTACAAACATTAAACACTTCAGTTTTACAAATAAAGAGCCATCATCAATAATAAATGATAAATACATCAATAAATCAACCAATAAATCAATCAAAAAAAATTAATAAAAAATGTAAAAAATGTAAAAAATCAATAAATAAAACATTTTCTACTTACCGACTGCAGCACCGGAGCCCTCCAACAGCATGCTGGGACGGCCCCCTCCCCCCTCCCCAGTGTGTCTCTATCAGTGTCTCTATCTCTCTGTCTGTCTGTGTGTGTCTCTCTCACTCTCTGTCTGTCAGTATCTGTGTTTCTGACAGCGAGGGGAGGGGGGGTGGAGGGGGGGGAGGAGAGCGGGGGTAGGGAGGGAGAGGAGGGGGAGAGGGAGAGGGAGAATGGAGAGGGAGGGGAGAGAGGAGAGGGAGGCTGAACGGGCCGGGCCTGGTCTGGCGCGGCCGGGCCCAAGACTTCGGGTGGGGCCCGCCCCCAGCACCGGATTTAAAGGTAGATGGCCGGTGGTCGGGTCAGGTCCGGGGGGGGGGGGGAGTGGGAGTCGGGTCAGTTCAGGTCCGGGAGCGGGGGGGGGGGGGGGGGGGGGGAGCGGAAGTCGAGTCGGGTCTGGTTGGGGCAGGGTGGCGGAGGAGCAGGGGTCGGGTCGGGTCAGGTCTGGGGGTGGGGGGGGGGGGGGAGCGGGAGTCGAGTGGGATCTGGTCTGGGAGCGGGGGGTCGGGTCCGGGGCGGGGGGAGTGGGAGTCGGGTCAGTTCAGGTCCGGGGGCGGGGGGTGCGGGTGGGGGGAGCGGGAGTCGAGTCGGGTCAGGTCGGGGGGGAGTAAAGGTCGGGTCAGGTCTGGGGGCGGGGGGGGGGGGGGGGAAGCGGGAGTCGAGTCGGGTCCAGTCCGGGGGCGGGGGGGAGCGGGGGGTCGGGTCCGGTCCAGGGCCGGGGGGGAGCGGGGGGGGTCGGGTCGGGTCAGGTCCGGGGGCGTGGGGGGAGCGGGGGGTCGGGTCAGGTCGGGGCAGGGTGGGGGGGAGCAGGGGTCAGTTCGGGTCAGGTCTGTGAGCGGGGGGGGGAGGTAGTGGGAGTCGAGTCGGGTCCGGTCCAGGGCCGGGGGGGGTCGGGTCGGGTCAGGTCCGGGGGCGTGGGGGGAGCGGGAGTCGGGTCAGGTCGGGGCAGGGTGGGGGGGAGCAGGGGTCAGTTCGGGTCAGGTCTGGGAGCGGGGGGGGAGGTAGTGGGAGTCGAGTCGGGTCCGGTCCGGGGCGGGGGGGGAGCGGGTGGTCGGGTCTGGTCTGGGGGTGGGAGCGGGTCCTGGGTTCGGTCCGGGAGCGGGGGTCGGGTCCGGTCCGGGGCGGGGTGGGGGGGGGGGGAGGGGTGTGTGTCTGGTTGGGTCCGGGGGCGGGGGGGGGAGCGTGAGTCGAGTCGGGTCGGGTCTGGTCCGGGGGGGGGGAGTGGCGGTCGGGTCCGGGGGGGGGGGGTGGGGGGGGAATGTCGGGTCGGAAGGAAGGAAGCAGGAGCTGGGCGTGGGAGGTGCAGCCTGATCCACACAGCCCCAGTGAGGCCATTCAGCCAGGGCTAGGGGCTGCGTGCTTCGGGCCCCTCCCACACAGTTTTGGGTGCCTGGAGCTACTGCACATGCGCGCCCACTGTAGCGCACCTGTGCAGAGATCCCGGCACTGATTTCAGCGCAGGGACCTGGCTCCGCCCCCCAAAGCTCGTGCTGCGCCGCGCCCAGCTCCAGAGGACCTGCAGGGAGCCGGAGAATCGGTAAGTAATTTTTAGGCGCACTTTCTGGCGCAAAAAACAGGCATCCAGGTTGGGACTGCGCCGTTCTAGGCGCGGCCCGAAACTTGGGCCCAATGTTGGGTGCTAAAATTCAGCCCAGAGTGTGTAACTCAGGACTGTCAGCGTCTGTCTCCCCCACAAGGGCAATGTTTGCCTTGTTAGAGCCCTGTGCAAAGGTTGGGTTTGGGGCCCTACACAAACGTAGGTCCCTTGCAGTCAGATTCAGGTGAATTATAATGGGGAACAAAGAAATAGCAGACCAACTGAACAAATATGAAGACACAAATAACGTTCTGGAAGTACTAGGGGACCGAGTCTCTTGTGAGAAGGAGAAACTGAAGGATATCCTTATTAGGCGGGAAATTGTGTTCGGGAAATTGATGGGATTGAAGGCTGATAAATCCCCGGGCCTGATAGTCTGCATCCCAGAGTACTTAAGGAAGTGGCCCTAGAAGTAGTGGATGCATTGGTGATCATTTTCCAACAGTCTATCGACTCGGGATCAGTTCCTATGGACTGGAGGGTAGCTAATGTAACACCACTTTTTTAAAAAGGGAGGGAGAGAGAAAGCGGGTAATTATAGACCGGTTAGCCTGACATACTGGGGAAAATGTTGGAATCAATTATTAAGGATGAAATAGCAGCGCATTTGGAAAGCAGTGATAGGATCAGTCCAAGTCAGCATGGATTTATGAAGGGGAAATCATGCTTGACAAATCTTCTGGAATTTTTTGAGGATGTAACTAGTCGAGTGGACAAGGGAGAACCAGTGGATGTGGTGTATTTGGACTTTCAAAAGGCTTTTGACAAGGTCCGACACAAGAGATTGGTGTGCAAAATCAAAGCACATGGTATTGGGGGTAATATACTGACATGGATAGAGAACTGATTGGCAAACAGGAAGCAGAGAGTCTGGATAAACGGTCCTTTTCAAAATGGCAGGCAGTGATTAGTGGAGTGCCGCAGGTCTCAGTGCTGGGACCCCAGCTCTTTGCAATATACATCAATGATTTGGATGAAGGAATTGAGTGTAATATCTCCAAGTTTGAAGATGACACTAAACTCGGTGGCGGTGTGAGCTGTGAGGGGGATGCTAGGAGGCTGCAGGGTGACTTGGACAGGTTAGGTGAGTGGCAAATGCATGGCAGATGCAGTATAATGTGGATAAATGTGAGGTTATCCACTTTGGGGACAAAAATGCGAAGACAGAATATTATCTGAATGGTGGCAGATTAGGAAAAAGGGAGGTGCAACAAGACTTGGGTGTCATGGTTCATCAGTCATTGAAGTTTGGCATGCAGGTACAGCAGGCGGTGAAGAAGGCAAATGGTATGTTGGCCTTCATAGCTAAGGGATTTGAGTATAGGAGCAGGGAGGTCTTACTGCAGTTGTACAGGGCCTTGGTGAGGCCTCACCTGGAATATTGTGTTCAGTTTTGGTCTCCTAATCTGAGGAAGGATGTTCTTGCAATTGAGGGAGTGCAACGAAGGTTCACCAGACTGATTCCTGGGATGACAGGACTGACATATGAGGAGAGACTGGATCAACTGGGCCTTTATACACTGGAGTTTAGAAGGATGAGAGGGGATCTCATAGACACATATAAAATTCTGACGGGACAGGACAGGTTAGATGCGGGTAGAATGTTCCCGATTTTGGGGAAGTCCAGAACCAGGGGGCACAGTCTAAGGATAAGGGATAGGCCATTTAGGACTGAGATATGAAGAGAAACTTCTTCACTCAGAGAATTGTTAACCTGTGGAATTCCCTGCCGCAGAGACTTGTTGATGCCAGTTCATTGGATATATTCAAGAGGGAGTTATATATGGCCCTTACGGCTAAGGGGATCAAGGGGTATGGAGAGAAAGCAGGAAAGGGGTACTGAGGGAATGATCAGCCATGATCTTATTGAATGGTGGTGCAGGCTCAAACGGCCGAATGGCCTACTCCTGCACCTATTTTCTATGTTTCTATGTTTACTAGACAATAATACGAAATACTACCTAATTACAGGCAGAAAGACTTGTATTTATATAGCGTCTTTCACAACCACCGGACATCTCAAAGTGCTTTACAGCCAATGAAGTATTGAGTGTAGTCACTGTTGTAATGGGAGAAACGTGGCAGCTAATTTGCACACAACAAGCTCCCTCAAACAGCAATGTGATAATGACAAGAGAGAGAGACCGCCCACGGGGGGGGAAATCAGAGGGGAGGGAGGGAACTCTGGGAAGACAGATCACGTTCTTCCAACCCCTACAAGGGACATCGTTGGAGTGAATGATATCCAGAAGTCACGACACTGTCACTATTAACTTCATACCCAATAAACCTGTTAACAATCTGTACACAATGCCTGCCTGGGGTTGGAGTGGGGTGGGGAGCGGGGGAGCGGCAGGTGGGATGGGAGGATGCACTTGTACTGGGGTAAGGCACTTTGGCTGGTCCCTGCTGTCTTCAAGGGAACTCTGTCCTCTGTTGCTTCAGGAAGTCAAAGTGGATCGAGTTACAATTTGCAAAGTCAGTGAGACTTTGGGATGGGCGGTTCCAGTTACACATTCCTGTGAAACTTCAGGGTGTGGCTTATCCTCCAAGGGGACCAATCAGACAGAGGGTGGAGCATGGTGGCCATTTTTACAGTACAAATATGCGCATCCATAAATATTGGCCAGGACACCGGGGATAACTCCCCCTGCTCTTCTTCGAAATAGTGCCATGGGATCTTTTACATCCACCCGAGAGAGCAGACATCTTAACGTCTCGGTTTAACTTCTGATCCAAAAGACGGCATCTCTGACAGTGCAGCACTCCCTCAGCACTGCACTGGAGTATCAGCCTAGATTTAATTTGGTTTAAAATCTGTATCAGCGTCTGAGAAGAGACTCTCTGGAAAGGTCTCCATCCAACAGAAATGTCTCTCCAAACACTGAGCGAACCAGTGCATAAATCCTGGCATTTGTTGACTTAAGTGCAAAGAATTGAGTTCTAACTGGCCTGTAATTTTATAAACAATCAGATTCATTTTTAGAGACATTCCTTAAAAGAATGGGGTCAGAGTGCTAACCAGCCACATGGGAAGGAAGGTGTAAAGACCTTACTCTACAGCATGAAACCACACGAGGCACGTTCCAGGGACAAGGCCACTCTGTGACCTTAGCTCTTTATTACAGGACTCCAGAAGTGATGACCCTGCGTGGGACCTCCCTTTATATACATGTGTGAGCAGGTAAGGAGTGTCTCCCACAAGTTCAGCCCCTGTGGTCAAGGTGTGCATCTAAGTTGAGTGTATACAGTAATACAGTGGTGTTATATTGTAGTTACAAACATGACAGAAGGGACAAAGGATGAGCAGAGAAGAAGGGAAAGAGGGGAGGAAGGAAGGCGGGGGGGGAAGGGGGAAATCCCCAGGAGCTTGGGTCCTGCTACCCTTACCTCACCTGACACACAGAAAATGAATCTTACTTCATGTTACTGATTGTAAATCGTGAATGAGTGGAGAGGAGCAGGGCAGAGGAGTAGTGCCCTGATACCTCAGCCCCTACATCCCTCTAGCATGGAGCCAGGGTATGAACAGCATGTCCCACCTGGAATGTGTCCCATGTACATTTTATACAGGGATTGAATGGCGGCTCTTACTAAGTGAGTGAGTCGGTGGTGGGCTCCTGGTCAGAGACCGTCCTCGCGGACGTGGTCAGTGAGTCACGGGATCCGCTCGGGGCTCCGTACAACTACAACAACAACAGCAACTTCCATTTATATAGCACCCGTAACTCACCAAAACATCCCCAGGCATTTCACAGGAAGGTTATCAAACAAAATTTTACACTGAGCCACATAAGGAGATATTAGGACAAGTGACCAAAAGCTTGGGGTGTTGGACTGCAAGTTGGTGGGTGGTTCGATGGACCAGATGATCTTTACCCATCAGTCATTGTTCATATCTACACAGGAGCACTTTAAAGGCAGAAAGCGCAGTCGAGGAGTTTAGGGAAATTTCCAGAGCGTAGGGTCTAGGCAGCTGTAGGCACGGCTGCCAATGGTGGAGCGATGAAAATCAGGAAGCGCAAGTGTCCAGATATGGAAGAATGCAGAAATCTCGGAGGGCTGTAGGAGTTTACAGGGATAGGGAAGGAGAGGCCATGCAGGGATTTGAAAACAAGAATGAGAATTTTTTTTTAATATAAAATTGAGACTTTGCCAAACCGGGAGCCAATGTAGGTCAGTGAGCACAGGGGTGATGGGTGAATGGGACTTGGTGTGACTCAGGATATGAACAGCAGTTTTGGATAAGCTCAACCATGGCCTTAACTCTGCTCCTGTCTGCTTTAGTAATGTTAACTACCAAATGCAAAGCACTGCTGTGAATCTGCAATTTCATTCTGAAATTAAGATCATTACTTACCAGGGAATCACTGAAAATCATTTCCGACATCTTCAGCAAGACACAGGAGACCTTTAAATATTCTATGTAAAACTGCAGATTCACATTAAAAACAACTTTTAATTGTTTTCACCATTTCAAGAGAGAGTGACCTATACCCAAATGAGCTGTTTTTTTGGATGTGTCTATTTATACTAACTGAAATGCAGCTGTTTCTCTGATTGGTTCTCCAGAAATATTGCTGACTGGTCCCCCTGGAGGATAAGCCATACCCTGAAATTCCTCTGGAATGTGTAAATGGAACCGCCCAGCCCAAGTTCGGAGTGAATTTCCAATTCAATCCATTTTGATTTCAGAAGCCATAGAGAATAGGTCTCCCCAAAAGCCACCTAGTTCCAGCCGAAGTCCATTACCCCAGCGTAAGTGCATCCCTCTGCCAGCTGAACCCTTACCCCAGCACGTGTGCTGCCTCCCACAGCCAAAGTCCCTTACCCCAGCGTAAGTGCATCCCCAGCAATTCCTCTGCCAACTGAAGACCCTTACCCAAGTGCAAGACATTTCCCCCCCCCTCCCCCCCATAGATGGGGCATTGTGTGTGGACTGTTAACATGTTTATTGGGTATGAAGTGAATAGTGACAGTGTTGTGACTTCTGCATTTCAGTGTAACGCAAGCACCGAGCTTGCACGTTCCAGGGGGTAGGAAGAACATGATCCGTCTTCCCCGAATTCTCCCTCTCCACTCCGATCCCCCCCCCCCCAGGCGCTCTGCCTCTCTCACTCGCTCTCTTCTCCACCCTCCCCCAGCTCTCTGACCCCCCCACCCCCCCACCAAGCTCTCTCTCTGCCTTCCCCAAAGCTCTTTCTCTCTCTCTCTGTCTGTCACCTCCCCTAAGCTCTCTCTCTCTGTCCCTTCCCCCCTCCCTCCGTCCCTTCCCCCCTCCCTCCGTTACTGTGTATTTTTTTAGCACCAGTTAGCATGTTCTTGGCTGCTCTAATTGAACACATCATCATGAGTTAATGGCGGTTCAAACAGCATTTAACACAACTGTGGTAACCAATGCACTAAAAACTCGAGTGGAATTGAAACCCTTGAGTGAGCTACATTAGGGGTGTACACACTGCCCTGAGCCCCAACAAACTGGTCCTCAAAGCCCAGGCTTTCTGTTTCAACTTAGAGGGTAAGAATCACCCATCCCAGAGTGGAATGCAGCAGCACGGGTTGGAGCTAGGCCTACAACCCTATTCTCGCTCCTGTACACTGGCTCCACACAAGAGCGTGCAGGTCAATGGTTTCATCCTTACATCTTTTATTCACTGATTTCCCCCCTCCCCTCACTCCCCCTTTGAATTTCTCAGACCTGGCAGTTTGGAAAGGGCTGTTATTTGTATTGCTAGCTCATTGGTGGATAATCTTTTTGTATTATTTATTCGTTCACTGGGTGTGGGCGTTGCTGGCAAGGCCAGCATTTATTGCCCATCCCTAATTACCCTCGAGAAGGTGGTGGTGAGCCACCTTATGCAACTGAGTGGCTTGCTAAGCCATTTCAGAGAGCAGTTAAGAGTCAACCACATTGTTGTGGGTCTGGAGTCACATATAGGCCAGACCAGGTAAGGGCGAAAGATTTCCTTCCCTAAAGAACATTAGTGAAGCAGTTGGGTTTTTAACAGCAATCCAGTAGTTGCATGGTCACCATTACTGATACTAGCTTTTTCTTTCAGATTTATTAATTGAACTCATGTCTTCCAGATCATTAGTCCAGGTCTCTGGATTACTAGTCCAGTAACAACCATTTTTCTACCATACCGTATCCAAAAGCAGAGCACCTGTTAGTATCAGGAATTTGAGATCTATGCAAATCTCGAGGCTCCATGGGACACTTGGACACTCCTGTGTTACATGGCACAGGAGCAGATGGCAAAAATTCTCTATCTCCCTGGCTCTGCTTGGTGCCGACACTGAGTGTTGTTCTCCAGCACCAACATCCCTCAGCTTGGTGAGCATAAGAATAAAATGCTTCACTTCAAAGCTGTTCTGGAATAAAAGTCCCGATTGCTCAGTCTGCAGTATAGGGAACATTATTACAGGTGTGATGACTGACATTAATCCATTTCATATTTACATTTTTGCATTGAAACCCTGATTGAATTTTGACATTCTCCACCTTCCTGCTATCTCACGCTTTGTAGCAACGTATTTGCAGCCCTGTCCATCTCGTCACTGGGGTGTCAGCTGCTCGAATACAATCATATTTTCCATGTGAAAATGTAATTATGAAGTAGATTGATAGCAACCGTTGCACCTTCCAGACTCACTCCCTATCTTAAAAGAGACATCGTAATCCATGAGACGGATTATTGGAGATAGTATTTTTAGACTTCCAAATATTCTCTTCTGGTCTCATTCTACCTTCAGGTGGTATCCTTATTCATTTTAGCAAGAAATCCAATGTCGCTGCTTAAAACTTTAGCCAATTAGAAAAGAATAATAGGATTGGGCAGAGTCAACACAGACTTATGAAACTAAGAATTTTTTTGAGTTTGTAACTAGCAGAATAGATAAGGGGGAACCAGTGGATGTGGTGTATTTGGATTTTCAGAAGGCATTCGATAAGGTGCCACACAAAAGGTTATTAAACAAAATTAGGTCTCATGGGATTGGGGGTAATATACTAGCATGGATTGAGGATTGGTTAATGGACAGAAAACAGCAAGTAGGAATAAATGGGTTATTTTTGGGTTGGCAGGCTGCAACTAGTGGGGTACCTCAAGGATCAGTGCTTGGAATGCAGCTATTCACAATCTACATCAATGATTTGGGTGAGGGGACCAAATGTAATATATCCAAGTTTGCTGATGATACAAAGCTAGGTGGGATTGTAAATTGCGAGGACGATGCAAAGAGACTTCAAGGAGATATAGACAGGTTAAGTGAGTGGGCAAGAACATTACAAATGGAATATAATGTGGAGAAATGTGAAATTATCCACTTTTTGTAGGAACAATAGAAATGCAGTGTATTTTTTTAAATGGTGAGAGATTGGGAAATGTTGCTGTTCCGAGGGCCCTGGATGTCCTTGTACATAAAATCACAAATTTAACATGCAGGTACAGCAAGCAATTGAGAAAGCAAATGGTATGCTGGCCTTTATTACAAGAGGATTTGAGTACAAGAGTAAAGACGTCTTACTGCAATTATATGGGGCCCTTGTGAGACCGCATCGAGTATTGTGTACAGTTTTGGTCTTACCCAAGGAAGAATATATTTGCCAGAGGGAGTGCAACAAAGGTTCACCAGACAAATTCCTGGGATGGGGGTATTGTTCTTTGAAGAGAGATTGAGTAGTCTAGGCCTATATTTTCGAGAGTTTAGAAGAATGAGAGGTGATCTCATTGAAACATACAAAATTCTTACAGGGTTTGACAGGGTAGATGCAGTGAGGCGGTTTCCTCTGGCTGGAGAGTCTAGAACCAGAAGTCACAGTCTCAGAATAAGGGGTCAACCATTTAGGACTGAGATGAGGAGACATTTCTTCACTCAGAGGGTGGTGAATCTTTGGAATTCACTACCCAGAGGGTTGTGGAGGCTCAGTCATTGATTATATTCAAGATAGAGATCGATAGATTTTTGGATATTAAAAGGAATCAAGGGATTTGGGGATAGTGCAGGAAAGTGTTGAGGGAGAAAATCAGCCATGATCTTATTGAATGGCGGAGCAGGCTCGAAGGGCCAAATGGCCTGCTCCCACTCCTATTTCTTATGTTATTTAATTAGCAGAAAGGAAATTTCACCCTCCCTTGTCTCTATGTGTCAGTGCTGTAGGGCACTCTGAACTTTCCCTTCATGTTCCACCAATCTTCAAAGAGCCCACTACACACTCTTCCCTCACTGACTCCTCGCACGGTCCTGTTCTAGCTCAATTTTCCCCCAGGGACTCAAAGCTCTGAAGGGGAAAAGTTCAACATTGGTTCACCTGTTTTTCAGGCATAAAATTAGGGTAAAAGACTTACCAAAACCAGGCTGGATTCTCCTACGCCCAATCAGCACCCAAAGTTCGGCCGCCACTTATTGGATCGGGCGACCTTTTAATCACCCATATCTGGCATTGGCTGATTGTTTATGTAAATTGGGGGCATACACCAGTTGCAAGACCCCAAATGCAAAATTAGCTTACAAATGGGCAGCTTTCACCATGCAAGCAATGCCTATTTTTTTTTAAAATCAGGTCTTAAGCAGCCTTAGCAGGTCCTTAACAGGTCCGGAGAGTGTCACAGTGAATAGTGAGGGATATATCAGAGACAGTCGCAGTGAATAGTGTGGGATCTGAGAGAGTGTTACAGTGAGGGGTCTATCAGTGTTACAGTGAGGGGTGCGAGGTCTATCAGTGTTACATTGAGGGTGTGAGGTCTATCAGTGTTAGTGAGGGGTGTGGGGGTCGATCAGAGTGTTACAGTGAGGGGTGCGAGGTCTATCAGTGTTACAGTGAGGGGTATGAGGTCTATCAGTGTTAGTGAGGGGTGTGAGGTCTATTACTGTTACAGTGAGGGGTGTGAGGTCTATCAGTGTTACAATGAGGGGTGAGGTCTATCAGTGTTACAGTGAGGGGTGTGAGGTCTATCAGTGTTAGTGAGGGGTGTGAGGTCTATTACTGTTACAGTGAGGGGTGTGAGGTCTATCAGTGTTACAATGAGGGGTGAGGTCTATCAGTGTTACAGTGAGGGGTGTGAGGTCTATCAGTGTTACAGTGAGGGGTGTGAGGTCTATCAGTGTTACAGTGAGGGGTGTGAGGTCTATCAGTGTTACAGTGAGGGGTGTGAGGTCTATCAGTGTTACAGTGAGGGGTGTGAGGTCTATCAGTGTTACAGTGAGGGGTGTGAGGTCTATCAGTGTTACAGTGAGGGGTGTGAGGTCTATCAGTGTTACAGTGAGGGGTGTGAGGTCTATCAGTGTTACAGTGAGGGGTGTGAGGTCTATCAGTGTTACAGTGAGGGGTGTGAGGTCTATCAGTGTTACAGTGAGGGGTGTGAGGTCTATCAGTGTTACAGTGAGGGGTGTGAGGTCTATCAGTGTTACAGTGAGGGGTGTGAGGTCTATCAGTGTTACAGTGAGGGGTGTGAGGTCTATCAGTGTTACAGTGAGGGGTGTGAGGTCTATCAGTGTTACAGTGAGGGGTGTGAGGTCTATCAGTGTTACAGTGAGGGGTGTGAGGTCTATCAGTGTTACAGCGAGGGGTGTGGGGGTCGATCAGAGTGTTACAGTGAGGGGTGTAGAGTATATCAGAGGTTGGATAAATTCGGGAGCGCCCATGTTGGGGTGCTAGCTTTTAAAAGTTGAAAAAATTAGCACCAGGTGCTAATGTTTTTCAACTTTTCGGGGGTTTGCACTCCAGGAAGGAAGTGGAGCGCTAAATCAAGCGCTCCACTTCCTTCTGGGAGTGCAGTAGGCAGCAGGTGGGGCAGTAGATGTGCAGCGCTATACAGTGAGCCGTACAATGCTGCCTTGTTGGAAGGGCTATCGGTGCAGGCTCTGCAAGAGAAAAACTTACGTGGTCCCCGACGGCAGCCACGATGCGGCCCGATGCACTGCAGCAGAGTGCCAGGCTGATCGACCGCGGGCGAAAAGGATTGAAAAAAAATGAACAGAGAGCATTTTTGAATTTATGTGTTTTATCTACCTCGGCCACCTTGCCTTTAAGCATTGCCCCCGCAGGGCCCAGCCTCCCGATGAACGCCTCCTGTAGATGCCGGTGTTTTCGCCCGACGATGCTGATGAAGTTCGGATATGGAGGGCTACCAGGGCGATGCACCGTGATCTTGGGGGGGGGGGGGGGGGCAGAAGGAGATCGGGACGCAACGTTCTACCGCCACCGCAAACCTCCCACTGAATTTAGCAGGAGTCGATCTTCTCACCGCGCCCGGTCGGTCAATGCTTAGCACCCAGTTATTGCCCCCTGGAGGCAATATCAGGAAGCGTTAAGGAGGCCAATTTCTCGGCCAGAGTGCTACAGTGAGGGGTGTGGGATATATCAGTGTTACAACGAAGGGGTGCAGAGACTATTACAGTGAGGCATAATGTAGTTTTATACTAATTTCTTGTTACGACTTTCAAATTGCTGTTTACAAGAGTAGAAATCGGTAGACATATGAAAGGAGAGATCAAAAACGAAAACGATTCTTTTCCACCGTCTTTGGTGGCCCACACAAACCTTTCTATAAAATCTAGCTGATCATGGCCAAGACCATGAATAACTTGAAAATAAAATGATGGCCTGATTGAATCCATCTGCTGCACCTGGTCGCCATGTTTATCCTAATTGGAGGAAATGAGATGTTGCTGGAGCACTGCGAGTGGAGTAATGGGAGATGACACTGGTGGTAACAGTATCGAATCAGTGAAAGGCCTTTTTTTTTTAATCTGCCCTCTTCAGTGCAATTTCCCTGCACAATCCTTTCAATCAAAGGAGGAGAAAAACACAGAAACTGAGGCAAATCACCACAGATGAAACCATCGCAGTGTTCCTTCAAATGAATTGCCACATGAAGGTTTTACAGCTTCCAAACGATTTGCAGATATTCTCATTGCAGAGATTCCCCCATCGCACCAGAAGTACACTTGGCTGTGATACGGTTAAAATACAAGCTGTCCTTCTTACGCTGACTGACATCCGTATGGGGAGCATCTTGCCAACCATTCAATTGGTATGAAGAGTGCAGCGTTGGTGCACGGACAGGGAGAGTAACTTGGGTGGCAGGGAGTGACTAAGGAAAAAGGGGTCAAAATGCAGCAAAAAGTAACAACTTGCATTTATATAGCACCCTTAAATTAGAAAAACATCCCAAGTTGTTCACAGATGCGTTATGGTGATCATGAAAGAGGTGTAATGTTGACCATGAAACTAACAGAATGTCGTAAAAACCCATCTGGTCCTTTAGGGAAGGAAATCTGCCGTCCTTACCTGGTCTGGCCTATAGGTTAACTTTTAACTGCCCTCGGAAATAACTGCTCACCACCAGCCTCTCGAGGGCTATTAGAGATGGGCAATAAATGCCGGCCTTGCCTGCGATGCCCACATCCCAGGAACAATTTTTTTTTTTAAATCAAAAAAATGGATGCCAAGCCACGGAAGGAAAATATTAGCAGAAGTGACCAAAACCTTTAAAAGTTTTAAAGAGGGTCTTAATAAAGGGGAGAGAAATGTAGAAGTGTGGGGTATAAGGATGGAATTCTGGAGCGAGGGGCCGAGGTGGCTGAAGGCCTGGCCTCCAATGGTAGGGGAGATGCACAAGAGGCCAGAGTCAGTGCAATAGCGACAAGTTTCATGGCTGGAGGAGGTTAGGGATAGGGAGGGGTGAGGCCATGAAGGGATTTAATCACAAGGATGAGAATTTTAAATTTGATGGTTTGAGGAAAAGGGAGCCAGCGTAGGTCAGTGAGGATGGGCGAGCAGGACTTGGTGCAGTGAAAGATCTAGGCAGCAAAGTTTCTGATCAGCTGGCATTTCCATACATGAGGAGCGAAGGGCTGAAAACCAATCTTGTTTCAGACCTGTCAAAGGGCGCCAAACTCAGAAACCCTTGCCTGTGTTCAGAATCTGTCAGTCTCCAGAGCTGCAGCCTTGTGTGTTTATTGAGAGTTGCACATACCTTGATGCCAGCCTTGTTACTGTGGTTGATTCTGTTGAATATGTAAACTCTGCTTAGGCTTTGACTCCTACAGGAAGCTCCAAAGGATAGAATATCTGTAACAAGTTTTATTTGTTTATTGGTTCCCAGTCAACAGCAATAAAACTTTCCCCTTCAACAATCGATATTAGCTCTGAGAGCCAAGCTATCTTTACACCTCCTGATTGAAAGTGGGACAGGCTCCTGGGATGGAGTAAAAGCTATCAAAGATCATCTTTCTTTTCTTCTCAAGTCCTCCAAGTACACTTCCTACTGAAGAACCTCAGCTACACCAGAAGATATCAAGATCTTCAAGTCATAATTAAGCCAAAATTAAAAAGCAGAACCACAAAGATAATAAGGTCTGGCTTACTACCCGAGCCACAAGCAAATTTGCATGGGGTAAATAAGATCAGAGAGTTAAACACGTGGCTCAAAGACTGGTGTGGGAGAAATGGGTTTTGGTTCGTGGGACACTGGCACCAGTGCTGGGGTAAGAGGGAGCTGTTCCATTCAGATGGGCTCCACTTAGACCATGCTGGGACTAGCGTCCTAGCGAATCAAATAACTAGGGCTGTAGAGAGGGGTTTAAACTAATTAGTGGCGGGGAAGATTCAGGCGAGCGAAAATTTAAAAAGTCAAAGAACAAGGCGGCAATAGATCAGGATAGCACTGGGGGAAATGAAAACCAGAACGTGCCAGGAAGGGACAGCATGTATAAACATAAGCAGGAACAAAATGGTAAATGTTTTTTTTTTAAAGCTCTTTATCTGAATGCACATAACAAAATAGATGAGCTAACGGCACAAATAGATACAAATAGGTATGATCTGATAGCCATTACAGAGACGTGGTTGCAAGGTGATCAGGACCGGGAACTAAATATTCAGGGGTATTTGACAATTCAAAAGGACAGACAGAAAGGAAAAAGAGGTGGGGTAGCACTGTTAATAAAGGATGAGATCAGTGCGTTAGTGAGAAACGATATTGGCTCAGAGGATCAAGATGTTGAATCAGTTTGGGTGGAGATAAGGAATAAAGGGAAAAAGTCGCAGGTGGGCGTAGTCTATAGGCGCCCCAATAGTAGCTACACTTTGGACGGAGTATAAATCAAGAAATAATGGAGGCTTGTAATAAAGGAACGGTAATAATCATGGGCAATTTTAACCTTAATATTGATTGAACAAAGCAAATTGGCCAGGGTAGCCTTGAGGAAGAGTTCATAGAGTGTATCCAGGATAGTTTCCTTGAACAGCACATTGCGGAACCAACCAGGGAGCAGGTTATCTTAGATCTGGTACTGTGTAATGAGACAGGATTAATAAATGATCTCGTAGTAAAGGATCCTCTAGGAATGAGTGACCATAACATGGTTGAATTTCAAATTCAGTTGGAGGGTGAGAAAGTTGGTTCTCAAACCAGTGTCCTAAGTTTAAATAAAAGGAGACTACAAAAGTAGGAGGGCAGAGTTGGCTAAAATGGACTGGGAAAATAGATTAAAGTATGGGACGATTGATGAGCAGTGGCAGACATTTAAGGAGATATTTTATAACTCACAACAAAAATATATCCCAATGAAAAGGAAAGACTGTAAGAGAAGGTGATCACCATCCGTGGCTAACTAAGGAAATAAGGGATGATATCAAATTGAAAACAAGGGCATACAATGTGGCCAAGACTAGTGGGAGGCTAGAGGATTGGGAAACTTTTAAAAGCCAGCAAAGAATGACTAAAGAAATTATAGAGGGAAGATAGATGATGAAAGTAAACTAGCACGAAATATAAAAACAAATAGTAAGAGTTTCTACAGATACATAAAAAGAAAAAAAAAAAGAGTGGCTAAAGTAAATGTTGGTCCCCTAGAGGATGAGACTGGGGAATTAATAATGGAAAATAGGGAAATAGCGACGTTGAACAAATATTTTGTATCGATCTTCACGATAGAAGACACTAAAACATCCCAATAATGGATAATCAAGGGGCTGTAGGGAGGGAGGAACTTAATACAATCACTATCACTAATGAAGTAGTATTCGATAAAATAATGGGACTAAAGGCGGACAAGCCTAACACCAGTCGTTGGGAAAATGCTGGAGTCCATTATTAAGGAAGCAGTAGCAGCACATTTCGAAAAGCATAATTCAATTAAAATGGTTTTATGAAAGGAAAATCATGTTTGACAAATTTGATGGAGTTCTTTGAGGATGTAATGAGCAGGGTGGATAAGGGGGATGCAGTGGATGTGGTGTATTTTGATTTCCAGAAGGCATTTGCTAAGGTGCCACATAAACGGTTACTGCACAAGATAAAAGTTCACAGGGTTGGTGGTAATATATTAGTATGTGAGAGGACATCACCTTAGGTCGGGGGTATAAGAGCTGGAGTGCCGGGCTCCTGCAACATCGTGAGCCACCCCGACCTGCGAGAGGACACCACCAAGTGTGCGACGACTTTGAGGTGGGTGACGTCATCAAGGCCCAGGTCGGCGGTTAGAGCGTGGGCTGGAACATTGACGGGGCCCAGGCACAGCGGAGGAGCGGGAAGGTCATAGCGGAGGTACGGCAAATGAGTCATCCTTGTTCGAGGGACCACCTATAATGATTAGCATGGATAGAGGATTGGCTAACTAACAGAAACCGGAGAGTCAGGATATATGGGTCATTTTCCGGTTGGCAAACAGTGACTAATGGGGTGCCGCAGGGATTGGTGCTGGGCCCTCAACTATTTACAATCTATATTAATGACTTTGATGAAGGGACCGAGTGTAATGTAGCCAAGTTTGCTGATGATACAAAGATGGGTGGGAAAGCAAATTGTGAGGACACAAAAAACCTGCAAAGGGATATAGAGAGGCTAAGTGAGTGGGCAAAAATTTGGCAGATGGAGTTTAATGTTGAAAAATGTGAGGTATCCACTTTGGCAGGAGAAATAGAAAAGCAAATTATAATTTAAATGGAGAAAAATTACAAAGTGCTGCAGTACAGAGGGACCTGGGGGTCCTTGTGCATGAAACACAAGAAGTGAGTATGCAGGTACAGCAAGTAATCAGGAAGGCAAATGGAATGTTGGCCTTTATTGCAAGGGGGATAGAGTATAAAAACAGAGAAGTCCTGCTACAACTGTACGGTGTATTGGTGAAGCCACACCTGGAGTACTGCGCACAGTTTTGGTCTCCGTATTTACGGAAGGATATACTTGCATTGGAGGCTGCTCAGAGAAGATTTACTATGTTGATTCCGGAGATGAGGGGGTTGACTTATGAAGATAGGTTGAGCCTATACACAGTGGAGTTCAGAAGAATGAGAGGTGATCTTATGGGAACATATAATGAGGTGACTCATTAAGATCGATGCAGAGATGATATTTCCACTCACAGGGGAAACTAAAACTAAGGGACATAGAATAAGGGGCTGCCTCATTTAAAAGTGAGATGAGGAGGAATTTCTTCTCTGAGGGTTGTAAATCTATGGAATTCTGTGGCCCAGAGAGCTGTGGAGACTGGTCATTGAATAGATTTAAGGCAGAGATAGACAGATTTTTGAGCGCTAAGGGCGTAAAGGGTTATGGGGAGCAGGCAGGGATGTGGAGCTGAGTCCATGATCAGATCAGCCATGCTCTTACTGAATGGCGAAGCAGGCTCGAGGGGCCAGATGGCCTACTCCTGCTTCTATTTTATGTTCTTATGTTCTTATAAAGTTACGCTACGGGATCCATTCCCTCCATCACTAGTGCACGGTGGTTGCAGGAAATACAATCTACAGGATGCACTGCAGCAACTGGTTACTTTGACCTCACCTTCCTCCTCTGCACCCTTTGCCACCGAGAAGGACAACAGCAGCAACGTTTCCCTCCAGGTTCCCCTCCCAAGAGCGGCACTTTCCTCAGTTGGATACAACGGCTGTTCCTTCATCGTGGCTGGGTCAGCATCCTGGCATTTCCGGCCTAATACCACTGTGGGAACACCATTACCACGAGGACTGCAGAGATTCAAAAAGATGTGGCACCATCACTTTGGTCAGGGTAATTAGAGATGGCAATGAAGGTAGCCTTGCCCACATCAGAAGAATAAATATTTTAACAAAAATAAGAACGTCTGAAATTGCCCTGAAAATAGCAGAAGGGGAGGGGTGGGCGGGTGCGGTGAATCACCAATCAATAAATAACCAGCAATATGACTCGAGAAAGAATGTCAGGATAGTGTGTGGGGAATGAAAACATCATACGGGCATAATCAGGGTCCACTTCTGAATTTGGGTGTTGGCATGTAAAGAGACAGTAGTAAATGGGGAAGGTGTCAAGGGGTTGGCTCACTAATATGGTACCTGGTGATATGCCACAACTAAAGAGGAACTCAGTATAGATACAAACAATGCAGTATCTAGCAACATCGTGGAGTTATTCAGCACTGGGGAGGGGAGTAAGATTTGGACATTTGCATCTTTCTCGCTGGTTGCATGATTGAAGGCAACGTTATTTTTGGTAATTTAAGTCTCAGTGGTAAAGGCACCAGTGTGGTACTGAACCATATGGATCAGCAATGGCCAAGTTTGCACCTCAATCTGTGCTGATTTGGCAATCGGTGTGCTAGAATTGGCCTCCATGTCCATGGACGAAGGATGGGGGAGGGGGCAGGGGGAAAAAAAAATCAATGTTCCCATTCACAATTATGATCCAATGATCCCTGCTGGGAAGTGCAAGTGTGTGGACATCAGGTGAGAATAGGATTGGGCAGGGTTGTGCATTCCTCCACAGTTGAATATTCTGATGGCAGTCACACATGAAGCACGGTCACGTTGATGAGGTACAAGAAGGTGGAACTTTACCCGAACATAGTCAGTGCATGGAGTTAAGGGAATGAAGGGATATGGGGATAGTGCAGGAAAGCGGAGTTGAGGTAGAAGATCAGCCGTGATCTTATTGAATTGCAGAGCAGGCTTGAGGGGCCAAATGGCCTACTCCTGCTCCTAATTCATATGTTCTTATGGAGGAGAGGAAGTGAAAAAATTGGAGATAGAAACCATGATGACCCAGCTAGTAAACATCCATCCAGGACAAATTGCAGTTTGTGGGTGACCTAGAACTTTAATATTAATTTCTCAAATTTAATCTGAATGCACCGACAGCAACAACTGACATTTATATGGTGCCTTGCATGTTTTGTTTTAAATCCCAAGGTGATTCACAAAGAGAAGCAAGAGAGGTTTTAAGAAGGAAAGAGAGATGGAGAGATTTCCGGAGCTTAGGGCCTAGGCAGCTGAAGGCATGTGCCGACAATGGTGGACCGATGAAAATGGGGGATGCGCAAGAGGCCAGAATTGGAGGAGCGCAGAGATCTCGGAGGGTTGTAGGACTGGAGGAGCAAGGCCATGGAGGGATTTGGAAAAGAAAAGAGAGAAAGGGAGAGATTAGGATGGGTGGCCAAAGACTAGGTCCAAGAGATGGGGTGTAAGGAGCCTTTTAGAATGGAGAGACTCAAGGAGTGGCGAGGTTCAGGGAGAGAGTTCGAAAGTGTAGGATTGGGGCAGTTGAAGGCTCTGCCACCAATGGCGAGGCAACGGGAGTGGGGGATGTGCGGAAGGCAGAAGAGCATTCAGGAGGGGCAACAGAGCCAGAGGAGATGGGGTTTAAAAGCAATTGTTCAGCATTACACTTGCAGTACATTTATTTATAACCTCTGTTTCATTGTTTGGGATATCTAAAACTACAATATTAAAACAGATCTGTGATGCTTCTACAGGTATTAATCTTCAAAAAGGTATTGTAGGTTTATAAAAATCAGCACTGTTGATCTGTGGCAGAGCACTCGGGTATGGTTGTCGTTTGTAAAAGATGGTTGCAATGAAACATCTTTATCCCTGAATGCAGGAGACATTGATTCAGGTTCCTACAAATGAAGTTAGGACACCACAGACAAGTTAATTTAGACTGCCACTACCACTGCCATGTGTGTGAGCTGAACCATATCAGTTGATAATCACAGATTCCAGCACTGTTTGCTATACACATCACCACAAAACGCCTCGACGTCAGACCCCACAGTGTCACTTGTCAAACGAGCTCAATGTATATTTATTTACGTTTCTTCCTTTATGGACAGTTTGGTGCCTCCATAATACTGAAAAATGGTGACGTGCATTTAAGGGAATCGCTAGTTAAATGGATCAAATCTGTCCGAATGTTAGATTATTGTTCCCATTTTAGGTAACCACAAAATTCTGTCGAAGGGAATCAGTCAAACTAAGAATACAGGTGAATAACACACTGCCACATACCAACATGCTAATGACATACTAATGCCACAGGCCAACAATGCACTAATCACTGCCACACACCAATGGCATGTCAATCACATTTCAATGACAGACTCATCAATGCCAACACACTTGTCAGTCACACTCCAACTACATGTTACCTACTTAGAAAACACTCATTGATGATCCAGAAACAAGAACAAAATGTATTCCATAAATGACTGAGTTGATTCCTGAGATGAAGGGATTGTCTTGTGAAGAAAGATTGAGCCCATACTCATTGGAGTTTAGAAGAATGATAGGTGATCTTATTGAAACGTGCAAGATGCTGAGGGGGCTGGACAGGGTAAATGCAGAGGATGTTTCTCCTCATGAGGGAATCTAGAACTAGGGGGCATAGTTTTAGACTAAGGGGTGTTAGCGCGAATGTACCTTCCAAGAATCACTCGTCACTCAGGGTCGATCCATACATCAAAACCGTTTATTACGCCGGCAGGGAGATGAAGCAACTGGTGGGTCCAGGTACCTCTCTCCGCCGAACAAAGGATTCCATGGATTTTTATATGTTTTACAACAGTTTACTACAGTTACATCAGCCCATTTTGGCCGAACACTATTCAATCATATTGATTATAGATTCAATTGGACGAATAGAAGTAGTCTCTAAACATTAGGTGACTGCGTGATTGCCTCATGTGTTGCTAAGAGATGTGTTGCTAAGAATTACTCATGTATCTTGTGACATGGTCCAGGCCTCCCTTATCTTACTGTCCTTGGATGCTGTCATTGGGTAGCCTCCTTATCTTAGTCCTGTTACAGAGTCGTATTGTCCTAACATGCACCAGAACATCTTGTCTGAGGCCTGCCTGATTAGAGACATCTGCAAAGCCTGCTTGTTGACCTGTGTGTGGGAAACAACAGTTATCAGTTTCCAGGAATGCAGTCTCCTTCAGCTAACAGAAAATCCCTTGAGGCTTTGCTAAATCATGGGCGGCCATCTTTATACATTTTACACACACATTTAATATTATAGTTACATATTTAGTTTTAACATTATGCTACAGGTGCCATTGCCCGAGGAGAAAATCTTTCCGCTAAAGCAACCCCCCCTTTTGGTCAAGGGGCTAGTCCTAGCCCCCTGAAACAGACCACTAATTTATATTCTGTTATAGTTTGTATCACCTGGTACTCCCTGCTTCAACGTGCTGGCCAGTCACACGATTTCAGGAGTCCCAGTTGTTCAGATCAAATCAATATAGCTCGAATTACCCCTTTTGCTTATTGCGCGAATCTCCTTGCTTATCTGAGCCTTGGTGTTAAACCTCCGTAATGTCTGCAAGACCGGCAAGGCATGATTCCCCATGCTACCGCTAGGACTAGCTGTATTCCGACCAGTATGTGTGATATAATTCGAATCCAAGGGTGGATGTTAACATTCATCCCCCAGTTCCACACCCGCCTCCACCAACTCTCATCCTGCAGCTCGGTGTTGGTGTCTTTTTCCAGTATCTCAATCTTTGTCCGCAATTGGTGGTAGAGCTTAACAGACTGTCTGACTCTGAGTCTTAATTCCCTTAATACCTCTGCTAAATGGGGAATAGGAACCTGTTCTGGCTCGTCATAGTCCTGCAAGTGATCATGTAGTTGATCAGTGGCGTCACTGATTTTGGTACCTCGCCGTCTAACTTGGATAATGTGGGCTTGCTCTAAGTGATGGGTCGTAGAGGTATAAAGCAGAAGTTTGGTTGCGGGATCTGGCATTGCAAGCCGTTATACTTATATGAGTGTTCCGTGGTGGAGACACAGTATCTCCCTTCTCCTCCGTACCCAGCTCGAGCAAAATGTGTAGGGGCGGGTACTATTTCCAAAACACATCCATCGGTTCGATTAAAACCACACTCATCTAATTCTCCCTGTCCCACCTAAATTTAGTGATAGCTCGTTAAGGATTGGGAATAATTAGAGATCTAACTCTCAGCGGTCTGCCTTCACTAGCGTGACTTGTAGTCGATCACCTCTCAGTGGTCCGCCTTCACTAGCGTGACTTGTAGGCTTTTTCTATACACTGTCAGGTTACGAATCTGCTATTACACAAACCCACGCAATTCCTTAACGCGTTCTAAGCAATTCCCGCAGTGCCCTATTCCCCCTTAACGACTACCTATCACCGTTTTGCCTGTTGGTCCGACCGTCCTTACAGGTCTGATATTGCGTCGGCCTTCGGACACCACCTGGTCCCTTTCCCCCAGGATTTATTGCCCATACTCACCCGGATTCTCCAGGAGTGTCCCAACGGCCTCTGCAATATCCTGTTCGTGACACCATTGTTAGCGCGAATGTACCCTTCCAAGAATCACTCGTCACTCAGGGTCGGTCCATACACCAAAACGGTTTATTATGCTGGCAGGGAGATGAAGCAACTGGTGGGTCCAAGTACCTCTCTCTGCCAAACAAAGGATTTTTATATGTTTTACAACAGTTTACTACAGTTACATCAGCCCATTTTGGCTGGACACTATCCAATCATATTGATTATAGATTACATATAGATTCAATTAGATCAATAGAAATGGTCTCTAAACATTAGGTGACTGCATGATAGCAACACATCTCTTAGCAACACATGAGGCAAAGAGATGTGTTGCTAAGAATTACTCATGTATCTTGTGACATGGTCCAGGCTCCTCTTATCTTACTGTCCTTGGGTAGCCTCCTTTTCTTAGTCCTGTTAGAGTCGTATTGTCCTAACATGCACCAGAATATCTTGTCTGAGGCCTAGCTGATTAGAGACATCTGCAAAGCCTGCTTGTTGGTCCTGTGTGTGGGAAACAACAGTTATCAGTTTCCAGGAATGCAGTCTCCTTCAGCTAACAGAAAATCCCTTGAGGCTTTGCTAAATCACAGGCGGCCATCTTTATACATTTTACACACACATTTAATATTATAGTTGCATATTTAGTTCTAACATTATGCTACAGGTGCCGTTGCCCTAGGAGAAAATCTTTCTGCTATAACAAGGGGTCATCCATTTAAAAACTGAGATGAGGAGGAATTTCTTCTGAGGGTCGTGAATCTTTGGAATTCTCTACCACAGAGAGCTGTGGAGGCTGGGTCATTGAATATATTGAAGGTGGAGATACAGATTTTTGAACGATAAGGGAGTCAAGGATTATGGGGAGCGGCCAGGGAAGTGGAGATGAGGCCAAGTTCAGATCAGCCATAATCTTATTGAATGGCAGAGCAGGCTCGAGGGGCTAAATGGCTGAATCCTGCTCTTATTTCTTATGGCCTATTTCTTATGTAAACAATTTTTGCAACAGGTACACAGGGGCTTTGCTCAGAGGGTTAAGGCATGTACAGTATGTACAAGTACCACACTGCAAATGTGTGTGTGTGTGGGCGTCGACCAGGAATGGTCACCTACTGACTCCCAAGGTACAATTCACCTCTTCTGTGCCTGAAGTGAGACGCGAGTGAAAATTGGGCAGATTCTACTTCGGGCGGTCCATCTGCTCCAGCAGCTTACCCCACTGAGTCCCATATGAACCAAAACTTGCACCCAGAGATGTGTCTCGAGAAGGATAGCCCACCTTGGCTTTAACAATGAACCACTGATTATGATGCGTGATGCACTGGATATTTGATGGGATGCCTGCCAAGTTCTATCTCTTGAGCAGCAAAAAAAAATATCGTGCAATCAAACCAAGGTATACAAGTTAATAGACTTAATTAATATACAGAACGGTAGACTCGTATAAATTGCAGGATGGCGCACTATTTGGAGGTGGGGAAATAATAGAATCAGTCCACACGGTTTAAAATACCACTATTAGAATGTATTTTTATTTTTAAAAAGAGCTTAATAAATCGGTAGGACTTTTGGATGAAGGTTTTTTTTTAAAAAAACTGTTGAGAGTGAGAATTTAGTGAGAACTAAAGTCATAATCTTTCATTATACAGCCCAAACTGTGAAGTAAGCTCTCAATTTGATGGGGGTGTTAATCGCTAATATTGTCATCTTCCTGTAAGCATGTTGCTTGAATAGTTCAGCAAGTAGAGCATTTGAATTTGTTTATCTCACGGTCTGTCCCGATGCGTACGTTATCATTCCACTCAAGTTGCTCCAGCCAGAAAACTATTTTGTTTCTGACCAAAGCCACAAACACAAGCAGAGAACCATCTAGTGCAACTGTTTTAGTCTCGGGTCTGGCCAGTTATCTGTAAAGTCGAAACTACCAGAAGAACAAGGACATTTGCTTTGGTGAGATACCTGGTTAGTGTATATTTTTCAAACAGACTTATTCAACTAAAATTATACAAACTGGCATCGCACTATTTTGCTAGCTAGAGCAGGGTTAGGTTAGCAATCAGGATTAGTATGAAGGGGATTTAGATCCAGAAAATGAATTGGATCAGTTCATTAGTGAAAAGTAGAGAGAAATGGCTTTAGAGTTGGGGAAAAAAAAACAGGAGCTAATTCTGGAATCCCATGCTCCAAGCAGAGAGGTCATATCCACAGGGGGTGTGGATCAGAAATAGGGCAATAGCATTGGACACCCACATTCTCCTACCCGCACTTTCATCAAGCATGGCTCCCCGCTGGGAATAGGATTGTGGAATTACTGTACCTGTACTCCCATCATCAGATCAGGCCCTTGAACAGAATAATGACGGCTGAGTGAACCGGGAAGGGCCTCTCCCTTTCTTTAGTGCGAAAATGGATCTTAGCCAAATTGATGAAGGGTTCCAGTCACAGTTACAAATTAGGAAATGGGGAGAATGAAGGGAAGTCAGGTGGTATGTTGTCACCCAATGGTTGATTGTGGAGTAAGTTACTCGTGTAGGTCAATGAAGCGGATAGTATAAATGGTTCAGAGACAGACAACTCTGGAGAGGCAAAGCATCCTTCTTTAGCTTGGCATCCATTTTGTTCTGATTACACCTCTGTGAAGCACCTTGGTACATTTTTCTATGTTAAAGCCACTCTATAAAATTCAAATTGTGGTTTTTGTTGGCAGATTTCATGAAAGAGAGGTTTGGGAAGATTGAGGTCAATGGAAAAGGAACAGGCTGTTGGGCCGAGCGGCTTTTCTTTACATTCCTCACTGTCCTGCGCGGTTGCATGGCCTTCGGGTCCGCATTGTTTAACATTGCAAAGCAATGATATCATTCATTGAGCTGCTCTAATTATCAACCTCTGGCCCGGTGTTTACTAATTAGTAATGACGTTATGAAATAGGCACGTTATAGGCAGCACACTCAATTTACAATGTCACTGGAAAGGGAACATCATATTTTAAAGCCACCAGTGACCAACAGTTTGTAAAAACAAAAACAAGAGATTTATAGACATCAGTAACCAGAAAGACCCTGAAATGTGTCACATTTGAGGATTATGTAAAATTCAGCTGAATATGCTTCACGTTTAGCCTCATATTTCATGGTTTATAAAGTAACATGCTTGTCTTGAGTGTTGCCATGGCAACTGTGGATAGGGTAAATCCAGGGGTGAAATAGCTGTGGCACGGGGATAAAGCAAAAATAAAATGTTTTTCTTTAAATAAAGTTTGTCGGCAAGAAAGGGGCTGAAACAGGGGAAGAGTTTTGATGAGGCCAGCCATCACTTCGAAACCCAGTCATGTTTGTGCTTCCAAATGTTTTAGTCAGCTGTGTTGCATGACAATGCCGCCTCTGTATCTTATAAATAATACATCGGCCTTGGCGGAAAAAGAAAATATAACAAGATCCCATTAATTCACCCGCTTCTGGCATGAGCCAGTCAGGCAAAATGCTAATAAGTAGTAAAGTAAAAGAGTTCCATTAACTCTTCAACCCATCCACTTTGCCTGTGTGATAACGTAGCTCTCTCTACTCTGGTAGCTGTGCCCGAGAATGCCAACTCTGACCCTTATGAATTATACACGGCTCTCTCTCGGAGGTATACAACTCCCATTAAGGCGCCTGCTTTAAAGGCATTTTGCAAAGAAAACATCAGGAAAGTGGCAATGCTCTTTGGGATCTGGCAGATTTAAAATACATGATAGGGACCAGGTTTCATCCTGAACTACTGTAACACCGGTTTGTAACAACTGATATCATTTACATAAATAAATTATTGTTTCAACCTGCTCACCTCACTACGGAAACTCTGAATCACTGAACACTGAGCAAGGAAACAGTTATCATATGCCTTTGTGACTGTGACTGTTGTATGCATATAAGGGATTGCTCAGCACCAGATGCACCCTTATAAGGTAACTGGGATGAGACTGGCTCATCAATGAGATCTGGGCACAAATCCACCCCTGACTCATGGGATGATGAAGGTTTTCTTTCTGTGCTGAATGACTGGGAAGAGTGACCTGTGAAATTAGTTCCAATCCAATTCTTATTGGGAGCAGAAGTTATGCTCAAAACTGCACAAATTGGCAATTTGAGAGAAGTCGAAAGTGGATGGAAGGGTGATACAGATGTGGCTAGTCAGAAAATAATAAAGGCTTGAGCTTTGATAGTGTCTTACAATGTCATTGAAATGTCAAAAGCTTCACACAGTAAGTTACTTGAAGAGTGCAGTGGCAAACACTGCAACCATTAGTGCCAACACTCAATAAACAGCAATGAGATGAATGACCAGTTCCTTTATGTTCGGTGATATTTGTTGAGGGAAGAATGTGGATCAGAACAATAGGAAACTCCCTGCTCTTCTCCAAATAGTGCCATGGGATCTTTAACATCCACCCGAACAGAGACAACTTTCTTGCAAGCCATTTAGGGGCGGAAATTGCCCTTTGCCCGAAAAGGGGCGCATCTACCGATTTTTAAGTGTTCTGTTCGCCCCAAAGCATGGGGCAGACAATCCGGTGATTTTCAGCACTTGGTTTCTTGTTTCCAGTCGGAGTGGTGTGGGTGTCGGGAGAGGGGCGGGTCGGAAAGGCCATCGCTCCAAGTCTTAAGCACGCCACTGATGATGTCAGCACAACAGCCATGTCGTGCTGACGCGTCACAATGTCCCTCCCCTTCAGTTAAAGGGGAGGGCCACTGCAAACTCTGCAGCCACTTTAGTGGAAAACGCTGGGCCACCAGGGAGGGCTTTGGCCGAGCCAGCGTACTGGTACCCAACAGCCAACAGGCAGCCCAGCCAAATTCGGCTCCTTAACGTTTCTATTCCAATTATTGTCCCCTCCCTGGCCTCTGCTAACTGACTTCCACAGTGGAGTGATTGGTATATTCCGATGCTAACTATAGATATCCAAATCCTCAACTACAGGGATGTCACCTGGCTGGTCTCCAAGGCGATCACAGTGACATGTGGGTGATAAGACCCTATGTTGCCTACCAGAAGGTTAGTCTGGAAATCCATAGTTGTAGTAACAATTGGAATTTTAAGAAAGGGAGTTAAATACTTATTTGGGAAATAAAGCTATTAAGAGATATGGACAGAGAGAGAGTAATCAGGAAAGAAAGAGCTGCCATGGCTAACAAAATAGCAGTGCAGCCCTGACGGGCTCACTTACATTCCGAAGTTACACAACTACCAGTATAAATTGTCTAATTATGCATTAATTTTGGTAAATATCCCAAATAAAAGCACAAAAATCACAAACTCTTGGGTCTTTGCAGAGCTGTGCTGGTGTCGAAGGATAGAAGCAGTCTGTTCTTGGCTCAGTCTGCTATGAGCCATTTCAATGTCTTGGCAATGCCTCCTTCAAACTTAAAAAAAAAACTATCCAAAATGCTGGTCCTGGCCAGAGTTTCCGGCATGGATTAGCAACAAAATTTCTAAAACGGCTTCTTGTCATGAGAACATTTCCAAGACACCTGTAAAAATGGTCACCTTCTGTTAGTGGAGTTGAGTCCCATTGATATCTGACTTCACAGAGGATACCTCCCTCCCAGATGCTCTGCTGGGTAAAGACAGCCTTGGCTGGAGCCAAATTACAATCAGAATTGGCTCCACAACAAACTGCTTATTCCCTCAACTGTTGCCTCCAAAATGTTCTCCTCTTGGGTGTCTATTATTTTTGCTGCACTAATTGGAGCAAAAGATTTGATTTGAGGTCTAAATGCTACACATGATTGGTTATTTGTAGTCATTACATCAGTCTCAAATTGCATCCATTTTGTTTGTTAGGGGAGGAACAGGTAACAACCATGTGGCCACACACACACGAACCACATTGGAGCTTGACTCCTGAGACTGTCGCTTGCTGAGTTGTGGCGAATTCAGCAAACCTTCATTTTGGTTGTTTCCTGTTGGGTTTTGAGCATTTACCTTTTGAACTAACCTTTACAGTACGGGCTCTATTTTTAAAGTAAAAAAAAAGGTGCGTTTCTTTCTTTAGCCTTTTTATATTTGCTCTAACCTCAGTTTTAGAAGAATGATGTCCATTCGTCACTGCCCATGTTTAACTTTAGGCTGGAGGGC
This sequence comes from Pristiophorus japonicus, assembly GCF_044704955.1. Classification (NCBI taxonomy): domain Eukaryota; kingdom Metazoa; phylum Chordata; class Chondrichthyes; family Pristiophoridae; genus Pristiophorus; species Pristiophorus japonicus. The sequence goes on from NC_091994.1 coordinate 84,569,211, forward strand.
CTGGTCTCCGTAAGTCAGTTTTATACAATTGCGCCCCCCCCCTCCCATATTTACATGACTAAAACCTCCTCCCCTCTCCCAATAGAGAATTGCAAGCCCGCAGTTTTGTGGGTTAACAATGCCATCAAGATATGGGAGCGAACCTTGTTAACATTAGGAGTGTAACCAACGGAGGGAGACTGGGTCTCCACGTATAAACATAAAGCACAATAAAGTTCCATCTATCTTTCAATCTTCCCTTCTGTTGATGGCGAGGTATCGAGGGGTGTCCAGCACCTTCAAGAAAGCAGGGGTGGTTGGGGGTGGGGGGGGGAAAAAGAAAAAAAAATTGAAAAAATTGAGTAGTGAAGGAAGACAATGGTAATCATCAGCTTAGGACTGAGTTTGTGGCCCTCTCTGACAGCAGCAGTTTTTTTGTGATTGGCACAATAATTCTATCTTAAAGCAATGAGCACATCACTTTTAATTGGTTGGTATTCCTATTTATTTCCACCGTTTTTAATGCTTTCTGTGCATTTATACCTCTTGGATTGTTATGTTTAGTGTAGTTCCAATCTGCAAGAACTGCTCAGTCAGGAACACAAGCATCCTGCAATGATTTGTCTAATTGATAAAAAGAACCAGAGTTTAAATATCAGTCTGTCAATGGTACCACAGACAAGAATGATCTCAATTTGATGGGGCTTCTGTGTAAATTGGGTTTGCTCACAGTTATGTGCGGTCTGATACTAAGAAACCAGGATGGGAAAAATTTGCATACTTCTGAGTTTCATGCAGTGGGATTGACGGTAATTGGATTCAAATCACTTCATTCCTTCTGCCCGCCAATGTCTTCCCTTTTTTAATAACTACGCATTCAAGTCCTGGGATACTCAATTCCCGTTCAGTGTCTCACTTATCAGTTTCAATGGCCCAGAATTTGCCTAAAAATAGAACAACGCACGCCATTATTAATGTACAAATTGGCCTGCAACTTGTGGCAAGGAAGAGATACTCCATGAATTGCAAATTGCCACAAGTTGCTGGATGATTGGCGCCGCTCCATCATTAGCTTCGCGGAAATGGCAGATTAACCTCCCGTGATTTTCATGAAGTAGTTGCATTTGCACGTTAGTTGCCCATTGAAATCGCTAGTAAATGAGTAATTAACAGCACAAGTACCCTTTTAAAGATGTGATCATTATTAATGACTGTCAATTAACCTCTCTTGTCCAGAAAGTGAACAATTTAAACGTGGAGTCTCATTCCTTCAGGTTGTGAATTGTTGTTGGAGATTTAAAAATGTCAATTTTTTTTTAAGTCTTACTTTTCCTCTCTGCATCCAATCTTTCTTTCCCACTTCATTTCTCTTTCTCTACCTGATTTTACCCTCCTTCTCAATCATTTCATCTCATTGCTGAAGGAGATAGTTTGTCCCATTGTTCACCAAGTTCCAAGAAGCCCTGTTGCCCTCACCGTGTCATTATCAGCTCTCACTGCTAGCAACTTTGTGGCAATTTTTATTTTTTAAACAAACAAAGCATGCACAAGCAAATCTAACCAATGGGGCACGCCACGAAATGCCTTGATCTGGCAGAATCTAGGCCAGTATTGAGACACTTTGCTCACGGGGCCAATGTCTAGTTCAATGGGAATGCAGGTCAGAGAATCGGGCGCAGTATTCAGCCGATTCACAGTGCTCCTGACCTTCGCGTTCCCATAAGCAAGACGCCCCACCAGAATGAAAGACGAAGCAGCAACGGTTAGAAAATTAATATCAGAACTGGTCTTTGTGCACACAGCCGCGCCCAGGACTCCCCGGATTGAAGTGAGTCCAACACGTGTTCAAGTCGGTGATACGGTTAAGATCGTTGTCGTAGGATTTCAGGTAAGGGATTTAATTTCTCTGCTGAGAAACTTTAAGCATAAATGGTTGGGAAGTGAATCATTCTCGAGCATCTGTCAGATATCACCGTGACAACAATACTCCTGGTCACATCTGGCCACCTATTGTGAGGCACCTTGGAGATTTTTCTATTTTAAAAGGTGCTATATAAAAATGAGTACCGTATATACTCGCGTATCCTACGATCTCACGTATCATGCGACCCCTAAATTTTCGTCCCCAAAACATGATTTTATCATATATCCCATGTATCATGCGAGTCACTTTTTTGAGATACCAGATGACACTAGGCTAGGCTTGCAAACAAGTTTAACAAGTACCCAACACGTAACAAGTACCCTAACACATAACAACGATCGAATACAGACCTTAACAACCGAATCATGAAACGACTCTTCCGCCGTAAACAACCGAATGAGAAACAGCTGTTTTGCTGTTTCTCATTACGATAATAAACAGTTACCGTATTTCGTTCCAAATCTCATCTAAGGTAGTAAACTATGACAAATATATTTTTACATTCTACCCTTAGCCACTATGGAGAAAAGATCTGCGAAGAAATACACTGCCAAATTTAAGCTGCAAGTTGTTGCCGAAGCGGAACAAAGCAACAACGTTAAAGCTGCAAAGCTGTTTGGTGTCGGAGAAAGCCGTGTCCGAAATTAAGAATCGTTTCTGTTTTCCTTTGGTAGTTAGCCTCTCAGCTGATTTGGAAAGCGTAAACATTACGTGTGTATCAGCAAGTAAAACAGCAGTTTTATCAAAATCATCTTTATTTGATATACATATGTACTATTTGACTTACCGTAAATGGATACGGTCTGCTTAACAGCCTAACAGCCTAATCTTGACCAGCACTTCACACCCGCAAATTTTGTATCTCGCGTATCATGCTACCCCCCAAATTTAGGTTACAATTTAGGTCTTCAAAAGTCGCATGATACGCGAGTATATACGGTAGTTGTCGTAACAATAGTGCACAGGCTAAACAATTATTTGTACCCATGTATTTATCCGTAATTAGTACCAGCCATTACAGGCGTTGGAGAGCAGTGACTGAGGCAGCAAATCCTCTTGAAAATAAAGTTTTCAGTGGAATATAGTGGTACACCGATCATTAGCAGGGAAAGGGTTAAATAGATCAAATAAAACAGTTGAAACAGTGACTAGTTGTGTGAATTGTCACCAAATAGACAATACTCTCAGTGCCTTTGAAAAGCCTATAGCGACTGTGGTACAGAGATATTAAACTAATGGTGGGTTGGAGACTCGCTCGCTTTTGAAAATGGCCTTAATAAGTCACTCCTGTCGCTCCAGTGAACTACACTTCTCTGCACAACCTTGAAATGCATAATTGGGCCCGACTATTCTATGGAAAATTCTAGAAAAATTGAGACAATGGCAGATGGCTGGTCCCAGTGCTGCAGGGGGGGGGGGGGGGAAGAGAAGTATAGGAGCCAAAAGTTTAATATCTCTCTCGAAGATTTGTCAATGATGTAAAGAGAAAAAGAGAGAGAGAGAGAGAATTACTTCCATTGTGTTAAACTAATGGCAGTGAAGTAGGAATTTAAACCAAACCCCAGGCAATCAGTGTCGGTTTAGTGGCTGTTTTCTCATCAGAGGTACTTAACTGTGCACAGCCTGACATGGTCAAAAGTGCAGGATGACATCAAACCCGTCAGGAGGTCTGCTGCATCAGTATAGTATCACATGGTGGGACTGGTGTGCAAAGTCTTCTTCTCACTAGCCTCTCACTATTTTATCAAGTTTTATGATCACTGTTGTTTGAGCTTTTGCCTCCCAAGCTTCACATTATCCCAGCCTTCATGCGCTTCCTCCTCCTTATTCCATCTTCACGGTATTGAAAGCAAGACTTGTTGCCTTGTCTCTACCCCCAGCTCATTCATTACAGGACCCCAACACTGTGGACGTCTTACCTCCCTCACTTTTCCCTTTCCTCCTACAAGCGACAGAGTGTTAAAATGCAAGCTGTCATCAAATTATTACTTCCTGATTTACTTCCTCTTCTATCCTCATCAACTTGCTGGTATCCTGCACTATGGGCTTCAGCTCTTCCTCTGTGCTTCTGAGGAAAGATACATAGCAGAAATATGGCTCCATTGACCTCCATGACCACTGTGCACACATCAGGACACAATGCCAGGCTATACTGACAGCTTAAACTAATGTAAATGATGGCATGAAATGTGATTTATAAAGATAGAATGGTTAAATATTTTCTTCAAAAAGAAAAGTTTGTCTTTTATTGTTGGGTTGTTACCTACTCTTTTGCACTAATGGGCATCATATCCATAGAACTCCATCAGTGATGTTCTGAAAATGGTCATTAAGAGGTGCAACAGAGTAACCTGGGATAGTTTTCCCTCTGATGTCCTCTGCACCCACCCCTTGTAGAAAGGCCATTGACCTCACAGTTGCTCAGCTCAAATCAGGAGTGGAGACTCATGGGGGAAAACCACTCAGCGGTGCCAACAAAAAGAGGACCCAAACCCAATAGAGCTCAAGTGAGACAAGGTGGTGGAGGGGGTGGGTGGCATACCAACATCAGAGAACCTTCTGAATCAGGCGCTACCCTTTGAAAGAGCCTTCAGTTATATGGCACCTTACAATGTTTTTAGGCCATCCCAAAGCACTTCACATACAATTAATTACCTTTTGAAGTGCAGGCACTGTTATGCAGGCAAATGTTGCAACCGATTTGCGCACAGCAAATTAAATGAATGACCAATTAATCTGTTGCTGGTTCAGGCAGGAAAGCTGGTCAGGACACTGGGAGAACTCCCTTCTCTTCTTTGAATAATGCCATGAGATATTTTATGACCACCTGAACAGGTGGATAGACAGGGCCTTGAGTTAACATCTCATCCAAACAATGGCATCACCAACAATGCAACACTCTCTGTTTTGCACTGGAATGTCAGTCTGGATTACGTGTTCAAGTCATGGAGTGCTGTTTAAATTCACAACCTTCTGGCTCAGGTGACAGCACTACCACTGAATCAATTGCTGTCAACCACTCTATACAGTGCCAACAGGAATATCAACTGGCATTTTCCTGAGAGTACAGGTGAAGCTAATGGCTCTCAGTAAAGGTGAGGTGACATAGTAACTTAATTATTAAACAAAAAAAAGATAATTTCTCTTTGCCTCAGTAATGAGATGCACGGCCCCAGTGTGTTTGAGGTCCACAGATCAGATCAGAAGATTTTGGGTTCAATCTGGAGTCCATGTTGAGTTAGCTGATTTCATCCAGGTGCTACAGTCGGCCTCAGTACTCCTGGGTTTATGTGGGATGAATTAACCAGGGCTCCCGCTCTTGATTACTATTAGGAGACCCCTGATGGATATTGTACATGTTTGTGGACTTAAGGCGAGGAGAGGATTGGTCAGATTGTGATAGTCCCCCATATGACTGACTAGCCAATTTGCACTCAAAGGATAAAGTAATGCAACCCCTCACCCTACGATGTTTCAAATGGACAAAACATGAGCAATATACCCATGGCTTTCCTGATATATGCACTGGGTGCAGGCGTGAGTGCGCAACCCTGCAAGATTTGCCCTTAGCCTAGGCTCACACACGAAGAGTGGGCCCCTGGGTGACCTTCTGTGGTGGGGGAAGGAGGTGCTGTTGATGGTTGTGTAACTGTATTACAGAATGAGGCGGCCCATTCAGGAGATAAAATGGTAATGAAGAAAAAGGTTTGAGTCGTGCAGCACATGAGAACTGGGCTTCACGACAGGAACAACAAAAGTAGTCTGGTGGAGCTGTTCATACACTGCCAGTTTCTGACAAGATGGAAATATCCTCATTGTATTCCATTCAGTTAACATCCTGACACCCAGCAGTATAATTATCGCAGTTCTGCAGATGATTACACCTTCAGGTAACAGACAGTGGGAAAACATTTGCATTCCGCGAGGTCATAAAATATTTGAGCAGAAAAGGAGAAGGAGTGGGGGGAGCTTTGAATATAAATTAGACTCGCGCATCTAACATTTGTCAAGGTGGTTTTATTCTGTTATTCTTATCCCGTAGAGGTACATTTTTGTTGTGGTAAATTTCAAGATAAATTTTAAAAGCAGCTGCTGGGATAACGTCACCGCCGAACCTTAGCTCCTGAAGTCATTAGCTAGCCCCAGCCTTCATTTTAATGTTTAATAACTGTGGAAAATTAAACAGAGATAGGAATATGAATATTGGATTAGTTTATACAAAAAGACAAAGAGGGCCAAAATTGCCCCGCGGGCCATAACCTTCTAGGTCAGTTAACGCCCGGGGCAGTAGTCCCGCCCCCGGCGTGGAATTGCCCTCAGCGCACCTCAACGAGACGGAGAGCTGTCTCAGGTGCTCCATCTCGTTGGAGGGGCGCTCCCGAAGAGTCAGCACAGCGCTGAATAGTTCAGGGCTTCTTGGCATAACACTGACGTGCCACAACGCACCTCCACTTCATTTAAAGGGGAGGGCCATTGCAGACTCTGCATGGCCCTTTGGTCGCCACCACTAGGCCACCAGGGACAATCGCGGCCGAGCCAGCGGCAAATGCAAAGAGAAGTGTTGGGCTGTATGATGGCGGCCCGGTCGAAACAAGGGCCGCCATTGCTGGGGCCGAAGGAAAAGTCAACCGACGAAAAAAATGGCAGCCCCGGGGCACACACGGCCTCCCCTTTCAGAGGCACCCAGGGCGGATGTCTGCCAGCCTCGCGGCCCACCGAGCAATTTCCCCCGTGGGGCGAAAAGGGTCGGCGTGGGGCAGTGAGGGGTCGGCGCACACAGCAATGACGTCATCACCGGGTATGCGCCGGCTCAGGGCACAAATCGCGGGTCACGGCACAAACTCCAAATCACCCCCAAAATCTCAGGAGCAATTTTGCCTCAGGCACTACCTCCGCCCGTCCCTGGGCGAAAAGGCAATTGCACCCCTTTGGCGCCTACCGGCAGAAAGCAAACAGGGCACAAAAAAGGGGCAATTTCAACCTCAAGGATTCCAGTCTAAGTGAAAATTCTCTTATTTTACCTAAAATACTACATGCCCATGTCAGACCCTGAATTCACAAAGAGACCTAGCATATATTATTAGCCCCATTTATATCACAATGCTGCCTGTAGAGTCAGTTTGGCTTTTGAAAACGGGGAATACCATCTCTGAGGACAAAGTACCGTTGGTACCAAGGGCACCAATGGTAATTTTGTTCTTCAGTGCGCAGGTCTGACTCTCATCTCATACAGGCTTGCACTGCAATGCTCATATTTCTGGTCTGGGCAGACTATTTTAACTGAATGGCCACATCATGAATATTACTTTGCATCAACTGTGGTTGGTCAATACTCTCCTCAAGACAGTTAGGAGATAAAAAGGGCGAAATTGCCTTGCGTCCCAATTGGGGGCGGTAACCATCTGGGGCCGGGACTTTCTGCGCCCAGCAGAAGTCCCGCCCTCACCACTGAATTGGGCTTATCGCCCCTCAAAGGAAGCAGAGTGCAATCTCGCATACTCCACTTTCTTTGTGGGTGGTTACCGGAGCACTACAGGAAGTGCTACGTGGATGCTCCACCCTTTTGCTGAAGGGGGGGGGGGGAGCCGCTGTGCACTCTGCAAGACCTCGGATGGCCTCCACTAGGGTAGCGTGCGACCGAGCCTGCAGCCCGGCACCCAAAACATAAGATATAAGAACATAGGAAATAGGAACAGGAGGCAATTTGGCACCTTGAGCCTGCTCCGCCATTCAATAAGATCATGGCTGATCTGGTCGGCTGCACAATGGCATCCCGGACCATGCCAGGGCCACCATTGTTGAGCCGACCCGAGAATCGGCAATCAAACAAGATGGCGGCCTGAGGCGCTGGCACCCTCCCCTTTAAAAGGTGCCGCAAGAGCGGATGTCAGCCAGCCTCGCGGCCCGCGGGGCAATTTCCCCACGGGGCGTTAAGGGGTCGGCGCGGGGCGCTGAGGGGTCGCCATGCACGGTGATGACGTCATTGTCGGTTGCACGGCAGCCCAGGACATTAATCGCAGGGCGTGGCACTGCTGTGGCTGTACCTCCGCTAACTCCCGGAGGTTCTAATGGGGCTATAAAAATGGGAAATTTCGCTCCAAAAGCTGTGTATATGGAACCAGCTACCAGTGTAATGGAATTCTGGTTTGTGCAATAACTTCCCCTCCCCCATTCTTGTATCCACTGTTCTCAAATGTCTTGGAAGACTTGAGCTTCTATAACGTTGTATCTCAGGAACTCAAGGACAGCTTGACACATGCCATATTTTTTGCCCCATCAGAATGAAGTTTTTCCAGAACCTCTCTTCACATGGACCAGAGTGGGGGGACACCTATTGGATGGAAGTTTTATGCATGATGGTAAAGAACTGGTGTTGGAGAGAGTACCCGCAGAGCTAAATGGGTCCATGTACCGTTGTACCACCCAGAACCCTCTGGGGTCAACAGATACTCACGCTAGAATCATCATTTTTGGTAAGTGCAAACCTATTACTAGCTACAATTAAATGGAACAACATCATTGTTTATCCAATTTTCGGCCCTCCTCTCATGGAGACAGTGACTGTTGCCACGCCATGATTTCATAAGCATTGGCAGTTCTTTTGTGCCTCACCTAAGTAGCTTAATGTGTGAACATAAATTGGTAGACTATTCAGAGGACATCACAGCTAAGCAGTGCATGTTCCTACCAAACATCCAAGCTTGGGCACTTTTCAACAGAAGTTACTGGATAGCGGTCAGGAACCTGGTTGATTTTTTTCCCTCCCTGCCATAGGAACAACTAGGCCATTTGTAGCACCCAAACCACCCTATCCCATCTGAGATCAATTAATTGAGCTCAGACCAAGGATCAGACCTGCTACCTGCTTGTTCTGTATAGCCAAGTGGTGAACCATCAGGAAGCTCTGCCATCCACTGTTTAAACTGTTCTGTCCTGAGTCAGTCAGATTGCTGGCCCTTTACATAGTTAGCTCCCCTGTGCAGTAACATGTATATTTCCTCCATATTTACTTTACATTTTCAACTTTCAGAAAATCCAAACGTTCCTAAAAGCACTGATAATAAAAATGGTAAGTTATACTTTTTAATTCTTTTCATTCCTGTGTCAATGTCACCAGTGGCTGAGCTAAAGTCAAACAATTTTGGGGAGATTGCTGGGGGTGTGCGGGCAGGGGTTGAAGAATGGATCAAACTCCAGACTTGGTCAGCTTGGAGCCCAGATTTGGCTGACTCAGCCTGTACCCTTCGTGCTCAGAGACGGAAGTGGGGAGCTCCGCAGGAAGGAGAGTGAAGACAGGCGAGTGAGGTTCCTGGGAGCGAAACAGTGTCAGTCCTCCAACGCCATGTTTGTTCCCTTTAGGCTGTGCAGCCCACTAGGGGTCCTGCGCAGCAGCTGAGCCGGCTTTGAAATTGCAAAAGAAACACACATGCAGCCCAACAGAAAAAAAAAAAATCACAGGGAACGTTATTGAGTCAGGGGGAGCCGGGACAGCATCATGACCCCGCACTCGCTCTGCTGCTGAATGTCACTGCTAGAGATGTAATCAATTATTTTTAGGACGCGATTGCTGCCAATGAACCAGAAGTGGTCTGCGCATGCACGCTGCCGGTTCGTCACAGGAGTGGGTATGTTTAAAAAAAAAAAAAATTTTAATCCAGGAAGGGAGATGGGTTGTTGAGAAAGCCGGGAAAATGTTTAAAAGCCGGGAAGGAAGTGGGCTGGTTATGATCATTTTTTAAAAAACAGAAAAAAAGTCATTCTTCTGGCTGTTGGGAGTGCGCAGTATGCTTCTGCTTCCAGTTCGTTGGCTGGAGTCACTCCGTTATTGGACGTTTCTATTTGCTTAAACAGTCCTCATCGCCTACAGCAGGTGCATTGGTGCTAACGCAATTTGCCCGCTTTATGCGTTGGATGGTTTATACTTCATTGTGTTCCGTTTCAAGCCCGTCAATCTCGCCCATCGCTGACTATTCCTGAATGACATCAGGTAAATGGGAGTCGCTGCTGAATCCAGCGCTCTATAATTCTGACCTGCTCCTCCATTTCTCTGCTGTGAAGCACACCATAGTGATTGTGTCATGTTCTGAGAGATTCTCACACTGGCGTGACATGGCAAAGAACCACAAACATGCACTTCCAGCCTGACGCTGTCTGCAGAGGTCACTGAACCTCGCCCAGCTTGGCTTCAGCTGAATGCTCCATGTGGATCCATACCCAACAATTAGAATAACTGCACCTCACTGAACAGCTACATCTGCTCGAAATAGCCAGTGCACTCAACACACTGTAAACGGAGTCTTTGTAATGGGCAATAATGGTAATTGGAAATGGTTTGTGCTGATTGCCCAATTTAAACATGGGCAGTTTAAATGGTGGGGACTGTGTCATAATGACTTCAGAGCAGTGCATGTGGGAGGGCAATGCTTTACTCAGTTATTTCTTGGCTGAATAATTGGCACAGTTGTGGTTCTTGTCTCTAGTCAGGTTGCCCCCTAATCATAGAAATTTACGGCACAGAAAGAGGCCATTTGGCCCATCATGTCTGCTGGCCAAAAAAGAGCTATCCAACCTCATCCCACTTTCCAGCTCTTGGTCTGTATCCTTGTAGGCTATGGCACTTCAAGTGCACATTCAAGTACTTTTTAAAATATGGTGAAGGTTTCTGCCTCTACCACACTTTCAGGCAATGAGCTCCAGACACCTGCCACTCTCTGGGTGAACATTTTCTCCACAACTCCCCTCTAGTTAGACATCTCTGCTAAGGGAAATAGTCCCTCTATCTCGGCCTCTCATAATTTTACACACCTTAATTAAGTCTCCCTCAGCTTCCTCTATTCCAAAGAAAACAACCCCAGCCTGTCCAAACTTTCCTCATAGCCAAAATTCTCCAGTCCTGACAGCATCCTCGTAAATCTCCTCTGTATCCTCTCTAGTGCAATCACATCTTTCCTGTAATGTGGTGACCAGAACTGTACGCAGTACTCTAGCTGTGATCTAACTAGTGTTTTAAATGATGTTATAGTGGCACCACATAACTCACTTGTCACATATGCAAATTATAAATTATTGCACCTGATTGGCTCAAATATTATATAGCTAAAACAGCAGCAAATCACAACTGGATAGATAGGCAACTTACCCATGGAAAAAAAAAATGTCTTTTAAAAAAAATCAGCTTTTTTTTAAAAAAAACAGACCAACTTCTCTGAGCAACAGCAAATAGCATCTAATTAACCTGAGGATGTGTCTATTTATAACACCTGTCCAGAAGGAGCAGTTAAGCAGGCCAATCAGATTTCTGCTCAGATCTTGTTGTAGCCTTAAAGAGACAGCCCAGATTATACGCAGGTATCAGACAGCATTCCTCAAGCCAATCCTTTTACACCTATCAAGAGAAGACTATCAAAATGTAAACCTTCTTCCCCCTTTACATAATACATTGTGGGTTACACAGTATAACGCCCCTGTCAGATCCTCCAGCTCACCGTGAGCAATGCCAAGGGAGATCCACTAGCATTTGATGGAAATAGATAAAGTAAATAAGGTCGGGTTACATTAGTAAGAAGTGAAAACCAAAGCAGGGTCGCACTATGTTATTCATTAAAGCTGCCTATGGTTGTCAATGTATTTTAGCTACACTGCCTGGGGATCTAAATAATGTAATAAATCTGGAACTAAATTTTGATTCCAGGTGCATCATCGTGCTACAACAGTGCCAGACTCGCCTTAGCGATGATCCTAGCAGTTATATTGGATTTGACGTGAAGGACCATTGAGGAGTTGAGGGGGAAAATATCCATCCAGCAGCTGCATATCATAAAATATTTTTATTTTAATGTTTTTCTTTTTCAAATTCTGGATGTTCCACTTTCTGTAGGGTTTTCTCACTTGAAAAGTGTGTCATTGCTTCATGTGTTTCTGAATAAAGGCTCCTGTCTGTTTAAAAGATGCTCTGATCCTCTCTGCCTTCTATGGGAAGTATCTTGTGATGTGCAACAACAAGCTTGCATTTACGCTGTGCCTTTAATGGAGAACATTAAAATATATGAAAGGAAGGGTGAGCAAAGACCATCCAGATAACAGCGACACTGTGTCCACCATTTACCCATCCCATAACCACACAATCTCCAAAAAAAAAGAGAAAATAAAACTGGGGCCAATTCAGGGAAAGCTCTGGAATTTTCTCTCCAAACCTCAACGGTGATCAAGCCCTTTCATTCCTCATAACCACAGTTAACTAGCAATCAATGTTCCCTCTAAATTTTTATTTGTACTGGGCGGGCTACACACTTCTCTGAGCGCAACTGTTTTGTCCATTGGCAGTTTACATTTTACAACAACCACTTAAAGCATATATACAATGCAAGTAAATAAGGTTATTGAACATGACTTACAGTTACATCATGCTGGAAATTTCACCTGTTTGTCTTTCTCCGTTTTCCAGTGATGGAAAATTCTGTCAAGGTTGACAATCCACTTCTCCTCTAACAGGTCATAATATACTTCTACTCTCACACATTCCAATCTACCTTGCTGGTTCCATTCTCGCTCTCTTCACACATCCCATTCGTCCCATTCTACCTCTCGTCACACATTCCATTCTACTTCTCCTCTCACGTCATACTCTACCCTTCCTCACATCTGTCCCATTCTCCCTCTCCTCACACCTGTCCCATTCTCTCACACCTGTCCCATTCTCCCTCTCCTCACATCTGTCCCATTCTCCCTCTCCTCACACCTGTCCCATTCTCTCACACCTGTCCCACTCTCCCTCTCCTCACATCTGTCCCATTCTCCCTCTCCTCACACCTGTCCCATTCTCTCACACCTGTCCCATTCTCCCTCTCCTCACTCCCGTCCCATTCTTCCTCACCCGTCCCAGTCTCCCTCTCCTCACACCTGTCCCAGTCTCCCTACCTGTCCCAGTCTCCCTCTATTCACACCTGTCCCAGTCTCCCTACCTGCCCCAGTCTCCCTCTATTCACACCTGTCCCAGTCTCCCTACCTGTCCCAGTCTCCCTCTATTCACACCTGTCCCAGTCTCCCTACCTGTCCCAGTCTCCCTCTATTCACACCTGTCCCAGTCTCCCTACCTGTCCTAGTCTCCCTCTATTCACACCTGTCCCAGTCTCCCTACCTGTCCCAGTCTCCCTCTCTTCACACCTGTCACAGTCTCCCTACCTGTCCCAGTCTCCCTCTCTTCACACCTGTCCCAGTCTCCCTACCTGTCCCAGTCTCCCTCTATTCACACCTGTTCCAGTCTCCCTACCTGTCCCAGTCTCCCTCTCTTCACACCTGTCCCAGTCTCCCTACCTGTCCCAGTCTCCCTCTCTTCACACCTGTCCCAGTCTCCCTCTATTCACACCTGTCCCAGTCTCCCTACCTGTCCCAGTCTCCCTCTATTCAACCTGTCCCAGTCTCCCTACCTGTCCCAGTCTCCCTCTCTTCACACCTGTCCCAGTCTCCCTACCTGTCCCATTCTCCCTCTCTTCACACCTGTCCCAGTCTCCCTACCTGTCCCAGTCTCCCTCTCTTCACACCTGTCCCAGTCTCCCTACCTGTCCCAGTCCCTCTCTTCACACCTGTCCCAGTCTCCCTACTGTCCCATTCTCCCTCTCTTCACACCTGTCCCAGTCTCCCTACCTGTCCCATTCTCCCTCTCTTCACACCTGTCCCAGTCTCCCTCTCTTCACACCTGTCCCAGTCTCCCTACCTGTCCCAGTCTCCCTCTCTTCACACCTGTCCCAGTCTCCCTACCTGTCCCAGTCTCCCTCTCTTCACACCTGTCCCAGTCTCCCTACCTGTCCCATTCTCCCTCTCTTCACACCTGTCCCATTCTCACACCTGTCCCATTCTCCCTCTCCTCACACGTCCCACACCTGGACTGTTCGCTCCTCTTTCCCGACACAAGAGTTCACACTGTCGGGCGAGTAGATGAAATGTGAAAGGAGCGTGGAGGATGCACACCGCTTTAAAATCTGGGCCTAGATCATAAACAACCTTAAAAATCGAGTCATCTCATGATAACACATAATGTGGGCCCTCATCCATTAACCTAGACAGTTTCAATTACCCTGCGGTTTCGAGGCTAGTATATGTGACTCAATCAATGCTAAAGGTTCATTGGCCGTACTCCATATATATGATCAATAACCCAATCAGCGTCATAAACCTGCCCATCAGAAAGCATAAGGTGCTCATTGAGACGAAATCCATTGATCAACTTCACCCCATCCTGTGTGTCTGTATCTGGCTATGCTGGGCTGTAACCACTAGTTTTGTGACCATTAGTAGTTGTGGGCCATTCGGCTCCAGATTGAGTCCTGGGGCATTGAGTGCTGCTGAATGGGGAGCACTCCCGAGTCTCGCTCTAATCCAGGGCAGTAAAGTGGGCCCGATCATCAATGTTCCCTCTCATTCTCCTATTCTCCCCCTGCGAGGGCCCTTTAGTTGTGCTGAGCAGCCGTGCATGCACGGTATCTCTTCCAGCGGCAGCGCTGGTGAGTGGCCCACACGGAATCTCGTGATCGGTGTGTGGCTGCGCACCTTAGAGAGAACATTGCCAATTTTTTTTACCGGGCACAGTCCCTCCCCTCACAGGACCGACCGAATACGAAAGAATTTCTCCACCTCTCCTCCCGCAGACCTTGACCGATCCCCGGAGCGCTCTCACCTTCTGAAACTCAGTCTCTCCTAGGGCTCTGAGGCCGTGTCCGACTCCTCGCCTCCTGCCTTTCTGCTCGTGCTCGAGTTCCCTGTTCATCCAATCCCAGCTACACATTTTTTCCCGCTCTCTCTCTCTCTGTGCAGTCGCTCACGCTTTTGCCAGTTGGGATTTGATGTTTAGCCCCTCCCCTCCCCTCGTGCGAGGCTCGCTGTTGTGCTCGGCATATTCCAGATTGCTGCGCGGATGCGCACGTTAGAACAAGTAAGATTTGGATTTACATAGCGCCTTTCACGACCACCGGCCATCTCAAAGTGCGATACAGCCAATGAAGTACTTTTGGAGTATCCTCACTATTGTAATGTGGGAAACGCGGCAGCCAATCTGCGCACAGCAAGCTCCCACAGACAGCAATGTGATCATGACCAGATAATCTGTTTTAATTGTTCTGTTGATTGCGGGATAAATATTGGCCAGAACACGGGCGATAACACCCCTGCTCTTCTTTGAAATAATGCCACGGGATCTTTTACGTCCAGTTGAGAGAGCAGACAGGGCATCGGTTTAATGTCTCATCCGAAAGACGGCACCTCAAACAATGCGGCACTCCCTCAGTACTGCATTGAAGTGTCAGCCTAGATATTTTTGTGCTCAAGTTCCTGGAGTGGGACTTAAACCCACAGCCTTGCGAGTGCTACCCACTGAGCCGCAGCTGACACACAGCTGAGGGAACATTGCTGGCAACTTATCCATATGGCCTTGTTCTTTTCACTCAAGATGCTGTTTATAAGGACCGTGGGATAAGGTTCCAATGCATTTCACAGCAGAGAAACCACCAGTGATGGACTTAGATGACCAAAGGAATAGTCAATAGGTAAGTTTTGAGAAGATGTTCAGAGGCGGAGAGACAGTATGAAGTCGAGGGAGTCTAGCGAGACACAAAAGGGAGAAAAACTGCTCTGATTTCTAGGTGTGGCAGCCAAATAAAAGCTTGATGACAGCTACCTCTGGCTGGTATTTCTACTGAAGCAATAACTGCAAAAATGTTACGGAAATATTTAAGCTCTAGAAAATCAGCAGACAAGTGGCCACTTTAGAATGATTCTCTGTGTGAGTGGTTCTGACAGTGAGACCACCTCATTAAACTTAATTAACTAATTTTGTGAAACTGCTTGGTATATGAAAGGATGAGTGCATGTATATTATGACGTATTTATCAAGTATCTCAGATTAACTATGCAAAGCGTGTTACTCACAAAATGGCTGGTACCTGCAATGGAATTTGTATTCCTGTGCAACCAAATAACCACTCAGTGTATCCATTAACATCATATAGTGCTACCTGTACTTATAATGCACAACAGGTGGATGTTTTTTTCATTGCGTTAGTGAATTGCCAAATGGTAAGCAAGCCAGAAGTTTAAATATATTCTTCAATTGTCACAGCTGTTCTTACCCAACATCCAGGTGTTCCAGCAGAGGTTGCTGCCTCATGATCAGGAGCAGGAAGCCTGGCTAATTTTACCACTTGATATCTTAAAGGTGTTAAGGCCAATGTAGCCATGCCTTTTGGAACCACGATGAGATCAGCTAACTCAGCACTTCATACATGTACAACATCCGAAATTCGGCAACCTTGGGACTGAGAGCGTTCCGGTTTTCGGATTTTTCCGGACAAGAAAATCAATATGTCCGAAATCCGGAAACCTCGGGACTGAGATCGTGCCGGTTTTCTCCGATTTCGGACCTCGCTGTTGGCACTCCTCGCCGCCCACCAATCATCCGCTTCTCGCAGTTTGCCGATCCTCGCCACCCATGGCCCCCCCCCCCGACACTGCGTTTTTAACCAGTTTCCTCGTCCCTCGCACGATATCGGCGTCTTGGCCGCCTCAAAAATGTCGGTTTTCGGATAGCCGCATTCGAGACATTGTACCTGTAGTACCAAACCTGGGTCTGTACAGCTCCGTGCTATACTAGGCAATTCCTTTACTCTTCAAACCTTTTTTTTAAAGCTTTGCAAAAAAGAATGACTTACATTTATATAGCACCTTTCAAAGCGTCTCAAAGCACTTTGCAGCCAATGAAGTACTTTTGAAGTGTAGTCACTGTTGTAATGTGGGAAATGCGGCAGCCAATCTGCGCACAGCAAGATCCCACAAACAGCAATATGCTAATGACCTGACAATTTGTTTTAGTGATGTTGATTGAGAATAAATATTGACCAGGACAAGAACATAAGAAATACGAGCAGGAGTAGGCCACCTGGCTCCGCCATTTAATAAGATCATAGCTGATCTGATCATGGATTCAGCTCCACTTCCCTGCCCGCTCCCCATAACCCTTTATTCCCTTATCACTCAGAAATCCTCTATCTCCGCCTTAAATATATTCAATGACCCAGCCTCCACAACAACCCTCAGAGAAGAAATTCCTTCTCATCTCTGTTTTAAATGGGCAGCCCCTTATTTTGAGACTATGTCCCCTAGTTTTAGTTTCCCCTCTGTGGAAATATCCTCTCTGCATCCACCTTGTCGAGCCCCCTCATCATCTTATATGTTTCAATAAGATCACTTCTCATTCTTCTGAACTCCAATGATTATAGGCCCAACTTACTCAACCTATCTTCATAAGTCAACCCCCTCATCCCCGGAATCAACCTAGTGAACCTTCTCTGAACAGCCTCCAATGCAAGTATATTCTTCCTTAAATACTGAGACCAAAACTGTACGCAGTACTCCAGGTGTGGCCTCACTAATACTCTGTACTGTTGTAGCAGGACTTTGCTGCTTTTATACTCTATCCCCCTTGCAATAAAGGCCAACATTCCATTTGCCTTCCTGATTACTTGCTGTACCTGCATACTCACTTTCTGTGTTTCATGCACAAAGACCCCCAGGTCCCTCTGTACTGCAGCACTTTGCAATTTTTCTCCATTTAAATTATAATTTGCTTTTCTGTTTTTTCTGCCAAAGTGAATAACCTCATATTTTTCCATATTATACTCCATCTGCCAAATTTTTGCCCACTCACTTAGCCTTTCTATATCCCTATGCAGATTTTTTGTGTCCTCACAATTTGCTTTCCCACCCATCTTTGTATTATCAGCAAACTTGGCTACATTACACTCGGTCCCTTCATCCAAGTCATTAATATAGATTGGAAATAGTTGAGGGCCCAGCACCAATCCCTGCTGCACCCCACTAGTTAGTGTTTGCTGGAGACACCGGGGATAACACCCCTGCTTTTCTTCGATATACTGTCATGGGATCTTTTACGTCCACCTGAGAGGGCAGACGGGACCTCGGTTTAATGTCTCATCTGAAAAACTGCACCTCTTATGCTGAGGGACTGCTGCACTGTCAGCCTAAATTTATGTGCATAAGTCTCTGGAGTGGGATTTGAAACCACAACCTTCTGACTCAGAGCATTTCAGTTGGCTTGTTTCGCAATTTATTCGATTGAATGTAGATATTGACTGGCCACGATGCGCTGGCCCCATGGAATATGTATATAGCCATGGGCAATATGTAATTCCTCTCATGTGATACTCCAGACTCCAGGCTGGAGTAAGCAGCCAATATGTAGACAGATTGATGGTTGATGAAAACAGCAGGGGTCAAAATCTCTTTCTCAAAACAGAAGGAACACCTTCAGTGTATAATAAAATGCTGGGTGTTAAGCGGCACTGAATTCATAAGATCATAAGAAATAGGAGCCATTCAATAAGACCATGGCTGATCTGATCCTGGCCTTAACTCCACTTCCCCGCCAGCTCCCCATAACCCTCGACTCCCTTATCATTCAAAAATCTGCCTATCTCCACCTTAAATATATTCAAAGACCCAGCCTCCACAGCTCTCTGCGGTAGAGAATTCCAAAGATTCATGACCCTTTTGAGAGAAGAAATTCCTCCTCATCTCAGTTTTAAATGGGAGACCTCTTATTCGGAAACATCCTCTCTGCATCTACCCTGTCAAGCCCCCTCAGAATCTTATGTTTCAATAAGATCACCTCTCATTTTTCTAAACTCCAAGGAGTATAGGCCCAACCTGCTCAACCTTTCTTCATATGACAACCCCTTCATCCCAGGAACTAACTTCGTGAACCTTCTCTGAACTGCCTCCAATTGGGGTGCCAACTCTGATTAGACATACTTCTGGAGGTTCCATCACATGACTCCGTCTCCAACCGCCTGGCCTAGTCAAACTGCCGTTTTTCTCATCTCCAATATTTTTATAATCAATAAACAAATGTATTGTGTTCCTAACACAGATGAGACTGCACACAGGGAGGTTAAAGTAACAGTGACCGCAGTCTTTATTAAGACACTCCAGAGTGAGGAACAGGCCTTAGGGGCCGGCTTATATACAATGCTCCCAAGGGATGCTGGGATCCCTTGGGACTTCAGGGGATGCGTTCCCTGGTGGCAGAACATGGGAATGCATGCTTTACAGATACACAACATCACTCCGCCCTCAAAGTCAAAGTGAAAACTATTTATAAGGTGAGGCGGTCGGGAACCTTTCTTTCCCTGGTGGACCGCCTCAGTACAAATGTCTGTTCTAGTGTGCTGACTGTGCCCTTGCTGGGCTGGCGTGTTGTTGGCCCTCCAGGGCTGCTAGGTGAGCCTGGCCTTGCTGGGCTGATGGGCGTGATGGGTTCGATTTCCTGGTCCGGGATGGTGTCATTGATCCTTTGGGTGTGTGTTGTGGGCTCAAAAAAGATGGTGTCTGCTGTGGGTTGTTTAGGGCAGTCCGTGAACCGCAGCCTCGTTTGGTCCAGGTGCTTTCTGCAAATTTGTCCATTGTCTAGTTTGACTACAAACACCCTACTCCCTTCTTTAACTATCACCGTGCCCGCGATCCACTTGGGACCATATCCATAGTTTAGCACATACACAGGGTCATTCAGATCAATTTCCCGTGACACAGTGGCGCGACCATCGTTTACATTTTGTTGCTGCCGCCTGCTCTCTACCTGATCATGCAGGTTGGGCTGAACCAGCGAGAGTCTGGTTTTAAGTGTCCTTTTCATGAGTAGCTCAGCCGGGGGTGCCCCTGTGAGCGAGCGGGGTCTCATGCGGTAGCTGAGCAGTACTCGGGACAGGCGGGTTTGGAGTGAGCCTTCTGTGACTCGTTTGAGGCTCTGTTTGATTGTTTGTACTGCCCGCTCTGCCTGCCCATTGGAGGATGGTTTAAACAGGGCCGAGGTGACATGTTTGATCCCATTGCGGGTCATGAATTCTTTAAATTCGGTACTGGTGAAACATGGCCCGTTGTCACTGACCAGTATGTCAGGCAGGCCATGGGTGGCAAACATGGCCCTCAGGCTTTCAATGGTGGCGGTGGCGGTGCTTCCCGACATTATTTCACATTCAATCCATTTTGAAAAAGCATCCATCACCACCAGGAACATTTTACCGAGAAATGGGCCCGCATAGTCGACATGGATCCTCGACCATGGTCTGGAGGGCCAGGACCACAAACTTAGTGGTGCCTCTCTGGACGCATTGCTCAACTGAGCACACACGCTGCATTGCCGTACACAGGACTCTAAGTCAGAGTCGATACCGGGTCACCACACGTGGGATCTGGCTATCGCTTTCATCATTACTATACCCGGGTGTGTGCTGTGGAGATCCAAGATGAACGTCTCCCTGCCCTTTTTGGGTAGCACTACGCGGTTAACCCACAACAGACAGTCTGCCTGAATGGACAGCTCGTTTTTTCGCTGCTGGAATGGCTTGATTAGCTATTGCATTTCAATGGGGATGCTGGCCCAGCTCCCATGCAGTACACAGTTTTTTACTAGCGACAGCAAAGAATCTTGGCTGGTCCAAGTCCTAATCTGGTGGGCCGTGACAGATGATTTATCATTTTCAAAAGCTTCCATGACCATCAACAAGTCTGCGGGCTGCGCCACCATCAACAAGTTTGCAGGCTGCGCCATTTCCACCCCCGTGGTGGGCAATGGTAGCCGACTGAGAGCATCCGCACAGTTCTCGGTGCCTGGCCTGTGGCAGATGGTATAGTTATATGCTGATAGCGCGAGTGCCCACCTTTGTATGCGGGCTGAGGCATGAGTATTTATCCCCTTGTTTTCAGCGAACACGGATATGAGGGGCTTGTGATCGGTTTCCAGCTCAAATTTGAGGCCAAACAGGTACTGATGCATTTTCTTTACCCCGAACACACACGCTAATGCCTCTTTCTCAATCATGCTGTAAGCCCTCTCAGCCTTAGACAAGCTCCTGGAGGCATAGGGGACAGGTTGCAATTTCCCCGCAATGTTAGCTTGTTGTAATACCCACCCGACTCCTTACGACGACGCATCACACGCGAGCACAAGTCTTTTACACGGGTTATACAATACAAGTAGCTTGTTGTAGCATAAAATGTTTCTGGCTTTCTCAAAAGCAATTACTTGTTTTTTTTCCCCATACCCAGTTCTCACCTTTACGCAATAGCACATGTAGGGGCTCTAAGAGGGTGCTTAACCCCGGTAGGAAGTTACCAAAATAGTTGAGGAGTCCCAGGAACGACCTCAGCTCCGTGACGTTCTGTGGCCTGGGCGCATTCCTGATAGCCTCTGTCTTGGTGTCTGTGGGCCGAATGCCGTCCACCGCGATCTTTCTCCCCAAAAACTCCACTTCTGTTGCCATGGAGACGCATTTCAACCTCTTCAGCCGCAGCCCTACGCGATTCAATCGCTGGAGGACCTCCTCCAGGTTTTGTAGGTGCTCGACGGTGTCCCGATCCTTAACCAATATGTCGTCCTGAAAAACCACCGTGCGTGGTACCGACTTGAGTAGGCTCTCCATGTTTCTCTGGAAGATCGCTGCAGCCGACCGAATTCCAAACGGGCATCTGTTGTAGATCAACAGTCCCTTGTGCTTGTTGATGCAGGTGAGGCCCTTCAAAGACTCCTCCAGCTCCTGCGTCATGTAGGCCGAAGTCAGGTCGAGCTTGGTGAACGTCTTGCCTCCTGCCTGCATCGCAAATAGGTCGTCTGCCTTAGGTAGCGGGTATTGGTCCTGCAGCGAGAAACGATTAATAGTTACTTTATAATCACTGCAAATCCTGGCTGTGCCATCACTTTTGAGTACTGGAACAGTCGGACTGGCCCACTCACTGAATTTCACTGGGGAGATGATGCCCTCGCGTTGTAGCCTGTCCAGCTGGATTTCCACTCTCTCCCTTATCATGTGAGGTACTGCTCGCGCCTTGTGGTGAATATGTCGTGCTTCGCCCCAGAAAAGTTTCCAATGCCTGGCTCAACAAGGGAAGGAAATTTGTTAAGAACCTGGGTACATGAGGCCTCATCGACATGTGATAGCGCGCGGATGTCATCGCAGATGCAGCGGATTTTGCCCAGCCAGCTCCTTCCAAGTAGTGTGGGGCCATCGCCTGGGACAATCCAGAGTCGTAGTTCGTGCGCCGTGCCCTCGTAGGTGACCTTGACCATGGTGCTGCCCAGGACAGTGATAAGCTCTTTGGTGTACATTCTCAGTTTTGTGTGGATGGGGCTCAGGGCTGGTCTGAGTGCCTTGTTGCACCACAATCTCTCAAACATCTTTTTACTCATGATGGATTGGCTAGTGCCAGTGTTCAGTTCCATGGCTACGGGTAAGCCATTCAATTTTACATTTAACATTATAGGTGGACATTTCGTCCAAAATGTGTGCACCCCGTGTACTTCAGCATCTGCCTCCTCTCTCTGAGGCTCGAAATTGCTTTGCTCCACCATGGTCAGATCTTCCTCTGCCACGTGGTGGTTAGCAGATTTTGCAGAGCTTGCAGCTCATCTGCAAGCTCATTGGAGATGCCCCATTGTTCCACAGCTCTTGCAAACATGCCCTTTGAAGCGGCATGAATACGTTGAATGGAAGCCTCCACAATGCCAACAAGGTGTGAATTGCCTTGCATTCATCCTTCGTTGCGGACTCTGAGTCATCTGGGTCACCTGAGGCCTGCTGGCAGTTGCAGACTCGTGGTTTTTGCCCTGTACATTTCTGCTCGCAAACACAGTTCCAGTTAATTTATGAACATTGCTAGCACTTGTGTGCTGAGAGATTTGTTTGGTGTTATCACTGGTGGACATAAACGCCTGTGCTATCACAATGGCCTTACTGAAGGTCAGTGTCTCTACATTCAAAAGTTTTCGTAGGATGGTCACGTGGCCAATGCCCAGTACAAAAAAGTCTCTGAGCATTTGCTCCAGGTAGCCATCAAACTCACATTGTCCTGCAAGTCGCCTTAGCTCGGCGACGTAGCTCGCCACTTCCTGACCTTCAGATCGCTGGCACGTGTAGAACCGATACCTCGCCATCAGCACGCTCTCCCTCGGGTTAAGATGCTCCCGAACCAGTGTACACAGCTCCTCCTTATCTGTGGGTTTCACCAGAGCCAGCAGATTCTTCATGAGGCTGTAGGTCGGTGCCCCGCAGACCGTGAGGAGGACCGTTCTCCTTTTTGCAGCGCTTCCTTCTCCGTCCAGCTCGTTGGCTACTAGGTACTGGTCTAGCCGTTCGACATAGGCTTCCCAGTCCTCACCCTCCGAAAACCTCTCCAGGATGCCCACAGTTTGCTGCATCTTTGCGTTGGATTCGTATACTCGTCGCCAGTTATTGTGTTCCTAACACAGATGAGACTGCACACAGGGAGGTTAAAGTAACAGTGACCTCAGTCTTTATTAAGACACTCAAGAGTGCATAACAGGCCTTAGGGGCCGGCTTATATACAGTGCTCCCAAGGGATGCTGGGATCACTTGGGACTTCAGGGGATCCGCTCCCTGGTGGCGGATCATGGGAGTGCATGCTTTACAGATACACAACAAAATGTATTCAAAGAAAATGAAAATTATTTTTTAAATTCCCCTTGGTTGTTTGCAGCAGTGTCTGGGAGATTAATCTTTAATTCCTGGAGACTCCAGGCCAAGCCTGGAGAGTTGGTAGCCCTACAGGTTCACCAGCCTCAGTATTCCAGGTTGTAGGTTACACTGAGGGGGCATTTGATCTATTTATTGTTTTCCACAAAAATAGTTGAAGGTTACACTGGTGTTGCACTTAGCCACAGATTTCCACTTTGCTAGTTCCTGTAACATTTGAAGACCAGAGAGGAGGGCAGCAGAGAGAGACGCGGTGGAGGTAGTTTCTTCTGCATTGAGGGTGTGAATACTGAGATATTTGAGAACCATGTGGCTGTTGTTTTGCAAAGTGGCTTCGTGAAAGAAACAAGTGACTGGCTTTTCTTTGGGTTGGCGAATTTGAAGGTTTGTACTGCATGTTGAGTGGCTGAATTACATTGGATTACATAGGGATATACAGCACAGAAACAGACCATTCGGACCAACCAGTCCACGCTGGCATTTATACTCCACTCGAGCGTCCTCCCGTCTTTCCTCATCTTATCAGCATAGCCCTCTATTCCCTTCTCCCTCGTATGCTTATCTAGCCTCCCCTTAAATGAATTATGCTGTCTTGAGTGTGCAAAAAATCTGCAGTAAACGTGGAAAGAAAAACAGAATGAGAGATTGTGGAAAGGGTGTGCTCTGCTGTTGTAGGTCATTAAAGTTTTATGCTGTATGCTTTTAGTTTTAAATGTTATATTGTGTTTAGTATAAGTTAGTAAAGTCACAATGGGAGGATTGCTGTGACCTGCGTTGTGTGAACCTTGCTGGAGTTGGAAGTTCCTGGTTCATCCAGCACAAACACACTCACAGTCAGTGTATCCCGCTGCATTCACTCAAGCTCAAAGTTTCTGAGCCTGAGAAGCAGCAGGAGACAGTCCGTCACATATGGAAGGTGGTTAGAAGATGGAATTCTCCTGCTATAAACGGCCATTGAAGCGGAATACATAAATTCTTTCAGAAGTGGATTAGATAGTTGTTTGAAAAAGAGTAGCAGTGTCTGGGGCGCGCCGGAGATTGGGATTAAAGTAGGGCCAGGGATTTCCCGGGAGCTGCTGCTGCTGTACCTTGGGCAGAGGTGCAGTGGAATCCCGATAAATGGGGTTTCCGTTGCAATTTCAGTGAAGTTACGGGGGCCGGAGTGGGTGCACTCCCCAGGGAATTACAGGCCTGGGTTGCTAATGTTGTCAAAACATGCCTGATGGGTCAAATGGCCTGCTTCTGTGCTGTAACATGCTGTGGTTATGACTTCCCGTGTTGGAAATTTCATGTTGTTTTCAGATTTTATCCTCTTGTCACCTGTTCGCAGGCTCCAGTACCTCATCCCCATGACCATTCATCTTATGTGAGCATGGCGATGCCCAGTATATTTCACCATGGATAGCACCACAGCCAAGTCCCTCCTCACCCGTTGTCCACACGTGCATTTTGCAGCACAAGTCACTGAATAGCAATGGGTTGATTGGTCTGTCTTTGCCCTTCCCCAGGAGCACAAAAGCCAAATAAACACAGACTACCAATCAATCCTGGGCCCTCGAGCTAACGTGGCTCAAAACGAGCCTGGTGATGCCTTTGGCTAAAAATGGGAGATTTATTAATTGGCAATATTTTAAAGAATTTCTGCAATTGATTTTTCTTTTTGGCTGAGCAATAAAGTCAATCATTAGTCACTTCCCATTTTACAGCTTTTTATTGAATACAGTTGAACAATTTGTATTATTAGAAAAATTGTACACACGTGTCACTGAGGCCTTGCTGATTTTCTTATTGGATTTTGTGCATTTCAGTGATACATAACAATTAGTTTGCAATTCAATGCATAAAACATTGTACAATTTTACGGATGTATGAAGGTAATACTTCAGAAAGATAAAAGAATAAGCTCATTCAGAGTTTGCAAGTCTAGATATTAATTATGTTTAACCAATTGGTGCCAGATTTTAATAAAAATTGATTGATATCCTCCAACGGTATGTCTCTAACCCTTCCCCTGGGTTCGTTTCTTTTGTGCTCAGCAACGCGAGAGATGTATGTGCTGGAAAACTGAGCACTTTCCATTTCATGTCTCCTTGTCAGAATCCAGCACTTCCACGTCCCGTCACCATGGTGCAGCCAGATGGAGAACAAAGCTCCCTTCTACCCTGCCTCAATGATATGCCTCCTCACAACAGCGCCCCCTGTTGCTCCAGAGTAGCACTTTTCCATTTCCCACACCCGCTGCCCTGTGCCTTCTCTGGCCCATTTAATGATAGATTGCAATGTGGAACTGGATTCAGACATTCACATATCATGCCATGTAGGACCTTTACAACCTGCTAAGAGGAGATTTTCGTCCCATCAGATTCGGTTGGGCTCAAATCAAGGTTCCAGAGCTAACAGGACAGTGAATTTTTTTGCATCATTTATGGGGAGTCCAAAAATAAGGGCAATAAATATAAGACAGTCACTAATAAATCCAATAAAGAATTCAGGAGAAACTTGCTACCACATGGTGTAGTTATGGCGAATAGTATAGATGCATTTAAGGGTAATTAGTTATATACAGGAGGATGAAAGGAAGAGAAGGCTATGCACAGTGGTCGATGAAGTAGGATGGGAAGAGGCTTGTGTGGAGCATAAACACAGGGCTGAATGGCCTGTTTCTGTGCTGTAAATTCTATGTAATTCTATGTACTCTGTACACCCAGCCTGCTGTAAGTCCAGAACCTCCTCCAAATACACAGTGGGTAAAGGACACCATCCAGTGAGGAGCTGACCCCGTACGATGCTAGGGGAGCTACAATTGACCTCAGCTCCCCTGGGCTAGAGGGCAGAAAACGGGCAGGGTTTCACTCCTGACTACTGTGGTGACTGAAAGTGGAATTGGGTGAGGAGAGATTGGGTTCGGTTGTGATTGCTGCCCATGAATCACCATTTTATACTCACTGTCTGGACTCGCGTATAAAAAATGGTCACGAGGGAGGTAGCAGAACATGAACAGTGCTTTTTGGAAATTGAGCCAGTGCCTTCATACAAGAAGGGAGAAAATTGGCAGTGTAAATTTTATCATAAAAAGGTAAAGGAATAATAACCAGCAACACACTGTGTGTAAGTCTATAAGAATATCGATATGTTTTTACATTATTCTAATAAAGAACAAAGTCAGAGCAGCTAATGTTAGCAGAGTTGGTTTAAACTGTTGTCTCACAAATTCTATCTTTTGATCACAATGTGCTGATAACATTGGAGAGAATGAATTTCAAGGCCGAAGACATTGTACTGTAAAGATAGGCACATATAGATTATTAAATAAATAAGCTATTTGGCATCAACTATATAATTTGGAGCTAAAAGGGTTGTTAGGTTAAAGACAGGCTTTCCAGACTTTTGATCACAGCCTAGGGGAGTGTAAAAGAAGGAAATTACTGCAGTATTATTAAGGCAATAGGTTCCTTTTCGTATAGAGATTGCAAGGGGTCATGACATCAAAATACTCAGGAATAGTAAAGATAGTAAGCAACAGTACAATGCGATAGGATTTCCTACATTACAACAGTGACTACACTTCAAAATTTCTTCATTGACTGTAAAGTGCTTTGGGATGCCCTGAGGTTGTGAAAGGCGCTATATAAATGCAATATACTCGCTGGGATTTCCTCAGAGTTTCCCCTGGTTCAACCGCTGCACCTTTGGTGAAAGTTCGGTTGAAACCCTGGTTACCCCTGGTTTCTTCCTCTGTCTCTCTCTATAATTCTTTAATTTTCGGTGAGAGATGGGAAATGATGGATGATATGGTGTGGCGTGGCATAGTGCGGTGAGTCATGGTCGGAAATCTTCCCTGCAAGTGTGGGTTTGGAGGCGGGCCCGCTGTCAAAATGGCTCTGATTGACAGTGGGGCGGAAGTCCGCTCTGAACCCGCCTCCATGTCAGTTTCTCAACTGTCGTGTCTGCGTGCGGATTGCAGACCCAACACCAAGCCACGGGCCAGTCAATTAAAATGCTTAAGCGGTAATTTAAAGGAATCTAAAAGAATTTTACCCAGGCACTTACCATTTTACCAAGTTTTCAATGAGTTTGCCGTCCCTTGGGGATCACGCCAGGTAAGTGGAGTCAGGTTCTCTGACTCTCCATTGCTTTGGTTAGTTGACAGCTGCAGAAGTGGTATAAAAGCTACCATTTCACAGCTGTTCACTTTCCAATGTCAGAAGCTGAAGCTTTCCGGTGTATGCAGTTTGGAAGTGTTTGCAGTGAACTCTCTCTCCACTGTCACCTCCTGGGAGTAACCTCTCTCACCATTGACAGAACGCTTCTGTCATCTCAACCTTAGCTGCCATCCATTCCAGCAGCATCGGTGCCCTTGAAAATATCTCACCTTGGTCCTCAGAATCCCAGCACGATCGGCCCCAACAGCAACATCACTAAACACACCAGGATCACCACCAACAACACCAACCTTCTCCGCAATCACCTGATGCTGCACAGGACACAGGGCATCAGCACCCGACCACATTGCTGCCCGGGAGGCCATGGAAGGCCTCACCATGGCTACATTTATTTCACTTCACATTGAGCATCCTGGCTGCCACATGATGCACCAGGTTGACACCACCCCACACCAGCTCCATAAACCATCCCTGCTTTTATATCATTTCTGCAGCTGGTAACTTGCCAAAGCAGTAGGGAATCACTGAGAACCCAACTCCACTTATCTGGCGTGTTCCCCGCAGGACGGCAAAGAAGTCAAAAGATTAGTAAAAATTAAGTGCCTGCTTTTAAGCGCTTAACTAGCATTTAAGTACCTTTTAATGATGTTAATTACCTGTCCCGTGCTTGGTGTCGGGTCTGCTATCCGAACGCAGATCTGACAGGTCAGGAGCTCACACGGAGGCGGGTTCAGAGCGGGATTCCGACTCG
Organism: Pristiophorus japonicus; assembly: GCF_044704955.1. Lineage (NCBI taxonomy): Eukaryota > Metazoa > Chordata > Chondrichthyes > Pristiophoridae > Pristiophorus > Pristiophorus japonicus. The sequence continues at coordinate 84,597,579 of NC_091994.1, forward strand.
CTGTCAATCACGGCCATTTTGAAAGCGGGCCCGCCTCCAAACACACCCTCACAGGGCTGTGAAGATTCTGGCCTTGGTGTGGCGTGGCGTGGCATAGCATGACATGGAAGGAAATCACTGAGGCCCGCATGCTGCAGCTGCTCTTCCCCACTTTCATTTTTAATCCTTCACCCTCCCTTTTCCAATCTTCCCCCTCCTCGTAACTGAAGTAACTGGGGAAAATCATAAATTGGATCTGGTGTTTAGTAGTGAGTCTGACCTCGTATCAGGCCTCCATGTGGGGGAACATCTGGGCAACAGTGATCACAACATTAGATAGTTCCAATTAAAGGTACTGAGAACCTACAACTCGTACCGGATTTCAGAAGAGCAAACTTCTCCAAAATGGCAGATGATTTGAAACAGGCAAATTGGCTAACCCTCCTCATGGTGATGCGACTGATGTTGAATATAAATGGAAAGTTTTTAAGAATAAGATTAAAAATGTGGAAAACAAACATGTAACCAAAATCAAAAGAAGGAAATGTGATAAGAAAAAGCCAAGGTGGCTGACTGGTAATGTACAAAGACAAAAAAGATGTAAACAGAAATGTTTCTATGAATTAAAGAAATTTAACACTCAAATCAATAGGCTTGAATAAAAGAACAACTAAAGAAAACTAACGTTGCTATTGGATCAGCAAAAAGGCTAATGGAAAAAAAGATTGTAGACAACTGTGGCAGTAATGGGAAGAGCTTTTTTAGTTGCGTGACGATTCAGAGAACTATCAAAGACTGTATTGGGCCACTGAAGGGTGTTCAAGGACATCATAGAAACGTTTAAAATTCTGACGGGTTTAGACAGGTTAGATGCAGGAAGAATGTTCCCAATGTTGGGGAAGTCCAGAACCAGGGGTCACAGTCTGAGGATAAGGGGTAAGCCATTTAGGACCGAGATGAGGAGAAACTTCTTCACCCAGAGAGTGGTGAACCTGTGGAATTCTCTACCACAGAAAGTAGTTGAGGCCAATTCACTAAATATATTCAAAAGGGAGTTAGATGAAGTCCTTACTACTCGGGGGATCAAGGGTTATGGCGAGAAAGCAGGAAGGGGGTACTGAAGTTTCATGTTCAGCCATGAACTCATTGAATGGCGGTGCAGGCTAGAAGGGCTGAATGGCCTGCTCCTGCACCTATTTTCTATGTTTCTATGTTTCTATCATCATCATCATAGGTGGTCCCTCATATCGAGGATGACTTGCTTCTACGCCAAAAAGGGATGAGTTCACAGGTGTTTCAATGAAGGACCTAATATTGCAGGTCCCGAACTGCATACTCAAGGGTGGAAGATGCCTGTACGTGGATTTTTTTAACATGTGGTGGCTGTTGCACACCAGCCACCACACAGGGTTGACAGAGTCTTGGTCCAGTGGCAAGAATTAAAATTGAAAACATAGAAAATAGGTGCAGGAGTAGGCCATTCGGCCCTTCGAGCCTGCATCGCCACTCAATGAGTTCATGGCTGAACATGCAACTTCACTACGCCATTCCTGCTTTCTCGCCATACCCCTTGACCCCCCTAGTAGTAAGGACTACATCTAACTCCTTTTTGAATATATTTAGTGAATTGGCCTCAACAACTTTCTGTGGTAGAGAATTCCACAGGTTCACCACTCTCTGGGTGAAGAAGTTTCTCCTCTTCTCTGTCCTAAATGGCGTACCCCTTACCCTTAGACTGTGACCCCTGGTTCTGGACTTCCCCAACATTGGGAACATTCTTCCTGCATCTAACCTGTCGGAACCAAGATGACTGGAGACCAGCTCTGCTGCACAGACCTAGTGCACACACATATTGCAGTGTGGGCTGGCCCGTGCTGCCTCTGGGCCCTTGCCTCTTCTGGGCCCCGAACTCACGCCTCTCCTGTGCCCCAATCACGTCACTCCACGATCACTCGCCGCTCCTGCGCCCCAACCTTACCACTCCAACTGTACCTGCCCACGCTTCAATCAGCGACCTGGACCTTGGTGACGTCCAATCCAGTCGCCCTCTCCACAACTGTCGCTCTCCAGCACATGCTGTACTTTGAAGTGGCATGCTCCTTTGAAGGTCCTGGCCTGCTGATGGTCCTTGCATGTCGGGGCCACCGTGCCGAATGCCGGGTCGGGCCACACGTTCAAGTACATTTACTAATGACTCACTGAGTATGGCAGAAATATTAACTGAGTACTTTGCATCAGTATTCACCCTTGATGATGCTCAAATATTAGAAATTAATAATACTAGTTTTATCAGTAACATTAACATAGATAAGCATATTGTTTTGGAAAGAATTAAGAACTTAAAAATAGATAGAACAGCAGGGCCGGATAATATCCACCCATGGATCCTCCGGGAGATGGGACATGTGCTGTGCGAGCCCTGGCCTATATTTTTAATAGCTCACTGCACTCTGGAATGGTTCCTACAGATTGGAAGGAGGCTAATGTAGTCCCCATTTTTAAAAAAGGTGACAAGGCAGACCTGCCCATCAGTTTAACATCAGTAATAGAGAAAATGCTTGAAAGAATCATGAAGATGCAATATATGAATAATTGGTTAGGGAGGGACATATTAGAGACACCCAACATGGTTTCATAAAAAAGAGGTCATGGGGCTGCATTTGGTGGACTTACCACCGACTGTCGCCGAGTTTTCTCGGCAGACTCGATGTTTTCCAGGCGCTCTTCCCTCCGAGCGAGTTTGGTGAGGCCCTCACACCAGCGGGGAGAGAAGACTGCTGGGGAACGTCCGCTGGCATGTGCCGATGTGCAACGCGAACAAAAGTCCTCCCGCTCGCTCGCTCCCTCCCCAAATTGGTCCGGGCGGTCCACCACTCCAGCAGCAGAAGAGACCGCTGCATGGAGGAACAGGTCTTATCTGAATGGTAAGTATGAAGACCTGCAGGAAAAGGCTAGTGCACTTGTTTTCTTCATTTCTTTTGCAGCCATTTGTAAAAATATTTTTTCATTTGTTGACATTTTTTTTTCCCGTTCCCCCCTCCCTGGGCCCGACTCTAGCCTCGGCGTTACTTTGCCGAGGATCACATTTGCCGCCCAGAATCTGACCTACCGCCCGCTGCTGCCCAGAATCGGGGTGTAAGGCCCATTTTTCCGCCGGGCATTTTTTCCCCATTTTCCCACCAAATGTTCACCCAAAGTACCGTCGGGATCTTAGCGGTCCTTTTGACGGTACATGGACGGAACTTTGGTTCGACCAAACTCGGGCCCTATGTCTCTCAAATCTGATTGTATTTTTTGAAGATTTTAAAAAGTTGGTGGATGAGTGAAGCCCAGTAAACATTGTTTACTTAGATTTCCAAAAAGCTTTTGACAAGGTACCGCACAAGAGGCTTCTCTAAGATCAGAGCCGCTGGTATTAATGGAAATATATTGAGCTAGATACAGAACTGGCTGACAGGATGCAGGCAAATAGTAGTTATAGATAGATTTGGATCTGTTTGGAGACCATTCACCAGTGGTGTCCCACAGGGATCAGTGCTGAGACCGTTGCTTTTTACTGTTTTATTGATGATCTGGATTCAGGGGTTGGTGGCACAATTTGAAAATTTTCAGATGATACCTTGTGCAAGTGCCTAGAACTGTAGAAGAGGTTCGTCTGATTCAGGCAGATTTTAATGTGTTAGGGGATTGGGCTCATGACTGGAAAATGATGTAAAACTTAGATAAGTGCAGTGTTATGCATGTGGGCAGGGCAAATGCTCAAAATTCATACACCTTCCAGCGAAAGGCATTAAAGATGGTGGAGATAGAAAGAGATTTGTACATTCTCATCATCATAGGCAGTCCCTCGGAATCGAGGAAGACTTGCTTTCACTCTAAAAATTAGTCCTTAGTTGGCTGCACAGTCCAATACGAGAACCACAGCCCCTGTCATAGGTGGGACAGATAGTCGTTGAGGGTAAGGGAGGGTGGGACTGATTTGACGCATGCTCTTCCCGCTGCCTGCGCTTGATTTCTGCATGCTCTCGGCGATGAGACTCGAGGTGCTCAGCGCCCTCCCGGATGCACTTCCTCCACTTAGGGCGGTCTTTGGCCAGGGACTCCCAGGTGTCAGTGGAGATGTTGCACTTTATCAGGGAGGCTTTGAGGGTGTCCTTGTAACGTTTCCTCTGCCCACCTTTGGCTCGTTTGCCGTGAAGGAGTTCTGTGTAGAGCGCTTGCTTTGGGAGTCTCATGTCTGGCATGCGAATGATGTGGCCTGCCCAGCGGAGCTGATCAAGTGTGGTCAGTGCTTCAATGCTGGGGATGTTGGCCTGGTCGAGGATGCTAAAGTTGGTGCGTCTGTCCTCCCACGGGATTTGCAGGATCTTGCGGAGACATCGTTAGAGGTATTTCTCCAGAGACTTGAGGTGTCTACTGTACATGGTCCATGTCTCTGATACAGGATACAGGGTATTACTACCACCCTGTAGATCATGAGCTTGGTGGCAGATTTGAGGGCCTGGTCTTCAAACATTCCTTTCCTCAGGCGGCCGAAGGCTGCACTGGCGCACTGGAGGAGGTGTTGAATCTCGTTGTCAATATCTGCTCTTGTTGATAAAAGGCTCCCGAGGTTTGGGAAATGGTTCACGTTGTTCAGGGCCGCGCCGTGGATCTTGATGGCTGGGGGGTAGTGCTGTGCGGTGGGGAAAGGTTGATGGAGGACCTTTGTCTTACGGATGTTTAGCATGAGGCCCATGCTTTCGTACGCCTCAGTAAATACGTTGACTATGACTTGGAGTTCAGCCTCTGTATGTGCGCAGACGCAGGCGTCATCCGTATACTGCAGCTCGACGAAAGAGGTTGGGGTGGTCTTGGACCTGGCCTGGAGACGACGAAGGTTGAACAGGCTCCCACTGGTTCTGTAGTTTAGTTCCACTCCAGCGGGGAGCTTGTTGACTGTGAGGTAGAGCATGACAGCAAGGGCATTCTGGTGCATACTTAAAGGCACACAAGCAATGCCATACAGTGATAGCTAGAGCAAATAGGGTGTTGGGGTCCATAGGACAATTGAGTATAAAACGAGGGGTACTGTTTTGACCTTGTACAAGGTCTTAGTCAAGCCGCACTTGGAATATTGTATCCAGCTTTGATCTCCTCACATGGTGGGTGATATTGAGGCTCTGGAAAGGGTGCAGAAGAGGGCCACTAGACTAATTCCAAGTCTAAAACATCTTAGTTATCAAGATAGGTTAAAAGAGTTAGGACTCTTTACCTTAGGGGGGATCTGATTGAGGTTTATCAGATAATGAAGGGAATAGACACTGAACCAGCTGACCGTTTATTTCAATTAAATAGGTTAGGCAGGACCAGGGGGCACAAATATACGTTGTATAAGGCTAGATCTAGGTTAGATGTCAGGAGGTGGATCTTTTCACAGAGAATAGTAGACCTCTGGAACAAGCTGCCGTCTCATGTGGTGGACGCAGACTCACTGAATTCCTTCAAGCAAAAGCTGGATTTGTTTCTGGTTACGGCGAAGATTAACTCTTACAGAAGGTGGGTATTGCAGGGAATTCAAGGCCAGAGTGATCTCTTGAACTAATTTTGATCGCCTAGATGGGACGGAGAGGAATTTCCCAGATTATTTTTCCCAAATTGGCCTGGCTTTTTTACCTGTTTTTTGGCCTCTCTCAGGAGATTACATGGTTTCAGGTGGGGTGGAGTGTATATGTTGTGATACACAAGGTATCGCATTTGTGTGGGACAGGCTCGATGGACCAGATGGTCTTTACCTGTCCGTCATTGTTCACACATTTGTATACCCAGGTCCCTCTGAATACCAACATTTCCCAATCTCTCACCATAAAAACATACTCTGCTTTTCTATTTTCTCTAACAAAGTAGATATCTTCACATTTCTCCACATTATATTCTATTTGCCATGTTCTTGCCCACTCACTTATCCTGTCAATATCTTCTTGAAACTTCTTTGTATTCTCCTCACAACTTATATTTCCACCTAGCTTTGTATCATCAACAAACTTGGATATATTGCACTTCATCCCCTCATCCAAATCATTGATTATAAATAGATTGTGAATAGCTGGAACCCAAGCACCAATCCTTGCGGTACCCGACTAGTTACTGCCTGCCAAGCCAAAAATGACTCATTTATTCCTACTCTCTGTTTTTAGTCCTTTAACTAATCCTCAATCCATGCTAGTATATTACCCTTAATCCCATCAACCCTAATTTTGTTTAATAACCTCTTGTGTGGCACCTTATCGAATGCTTTCTGAAAATCCAAACACACCACATCCACTGGTGCCCCCAATCTATTCTGCCTGTTACAACCTCAAAAAACTAAAAACAGATTTGTCATGTTTTCCCTTTCATAAATCTATGTTGGCTCTGTCCAATCCTATTATTATTTTCTCAGTGCCCTTAATAATGCAGTAATAAATTGAGCACATGCCTATTGGACTGTCATAAAGAGCGAACTTATTCACTTCTATCCTTTTGGGAAGAAACCTGCCATCCGTAACCATCTGGCCTACACCTAACTCAAGTCCCACTCCTACGTGGCTGATAATTAACTGAGCTCTGAAGCCGTCCAGCAAGTCACCAAAGAGAATTAGTGATGGGCCAGCGATGCCCACATCACAAGAAGCAATCAATTTACAGTAAAGGCAATTGTGCTTTAACCATTTCTATTTTTTCCCTTATTGCGCCGGCTCATGGTTTGCCAACTTATGTCTGAACCTCGGGCTTCCGTTATTTACATAGTTGCCTGTTTCTTCTGAGTAATCCAGATTCTACCACTTTCCCTACTAGTGAAGTTAGGCTAACTGGTCTGTAGTTCCCCGTTTTCTCTCTCCCTCCTTTCTTAAATAGTGGCATTACATTAGCTACCTTCCAGTCCACGGGAACCGTTCTAGAATCTATGGAATTTTGGAAGATGACAACCAATGTATCCACTATCTCTATGTAGAGTATGAACACAACACTATGGCCACCTCTTTTAAAACCCTAGTGTTATGTATGCAACCAGCATTCTACTGCCACCAGAGGACGTATCTGTTGAAGTCCAGCATCCCTTGAGAGCACTGTATATAAGTCGGCCTCGCATGCTGTACCAACACTCTGGAGTTATAATAAAGAGACTAAGGTCAAACTTACTCACGTCTACAGTACTCAGTTACATTGCCTTATTTGAGACATAACAACTGGCGATGAGATAACGAACCACCATGCGAAAATGCAGAGAACTAGAGATTCAAACCGAGGAGGCAGAATGGTACGGGTACACACCTTCACCACGAAATGTCCACCGATCATGTTAAAAGTCGAACTGAACGGAATTCAGGTATCCATGGAACTGGGCACAGTTGCGAGTCAGTCTATCATGAGCAAAAAGGCCTTCGACAGGCTGTGGTGCAACAAGGCACAGAGGCCGAAGCTGAGCCCTATTCATACCAAGCTGAGAACTGACACTAAAGAGCTGATCCCTGTAATTGGCAGCGCAGCAGTAAAAGTCTCCTATGATGGAGCAGTGCACGAACTCCCACTATGGATTGTACCAGGAGATGGCCCCACACTGTTCGGCAGAAGCTGGCTGGGAAAAATCTGTTGGAACTGGGACGACATCCGAGCGCTTACGTCTGTCGACGACGCCTCATGTGCCCAGGTTCTGAGCAAGTTTCCGTCATTGTTTGAGCCAGGCATCGGAAGTTTCTCGGACGCGAAGGTGCAGATCCACTTGGTTCCCGGTACACGACCCATCCACCACAAGGCACGGGCGGTGCCATATATCATGCGAGAGAATGTGGAGATCAAGCTGGACAAGCTGCAACGAGAGGGCATCATCACTCCGGTTGAGTTCAACGAGTGGGCCAGTCCGATTGTTCCAGTTCTCTAGGGCGATGGTACAGTCAGAATTAGTGGGGACAAAAAATAACGATTAACCGTTTTTCGTTGCAGGACCAGTACCCGCTACCCAAGGCAGACGACCTATTTGCGACGCTGGCAGGAGGAAAGACATTCACCAAGTTGGACTTGACCTCGGCCTACATGATGCAGGAGCTGGCAGAATCTTCGAAAGGCGTCACCTGCATCAACACGCAGAAAAGTCTGTTCATCTACAATAGATGCCCATTTGCGATTCGATCGACCGCGGCTATTTTTCAAAGGAACATGGAGAGTCTGCTAAAGTCGGTTCCGCGCACCGTGGTTTTCCATGACGACATATTGATCATAGGTTGGGACACCATCAAACACTTGACGAACCTGGAAGAGGTTCTAAGTCGGCTAGCTCGAGTGGGACTCAGGTTGAAATGCTCAAAGTGTGTTTTCCTGACACCAGAGATCGAGTTCTTAGGGAGAAGAATCGCGGCAGATGCATCAGACCCACCGATGCCAAGACAGAGGCCATCAAGAACGCGCCGAGACCAAAGAACGTGACGGAGCTGCGGTCGTTCCTGGGACTCCGCAATTATTTGGGTAATTTCCTACCCGGGTTAAGCACCTTGCTAGAACCTCTACATGTGTTGCTATGCAAGGGAGATGACTGGGTATGGGGGAAATCACAAGAGACTGCTTTTGAGAAAGCCAAAAATCTGTTATGTTCCAACAAACTGCTTGTTCTGTATGGCCCATGTAAACGTTTAGTGCTAGCTCGCGATGCATCTTCGTACAGGGTCGGGCGTGTGTTACAACAAGCAAACGAATTGGGAACATTGCAACCGGTCGCTTATGTGTCCAGGCGTTTGCCCAAGGTCAAAAGGGCTTACAGCATGATTGAAAAAGAAGCTTTGGCATGCGTTTACGGGGTGAAAAAAATGCACCGGTATCTGTTTGGGCTTAAGTTTGAGTTAGAAACTGACCATAAGCCGCTCATATCACTATTCACAGAGAGCAAAGGTATTAATACCAATGCCTCTGCTCGCATCCAAAGATGGATGCTCACGCTGTCTGCATATAACTATATAATTCACCACAGGCCAGGCACAGAGAACTGCACTGATGCTCTCAGTCGGCTACCATTGCCCACCACCTGGGTGGAAATGGCACAGCCTGCAGACTTGCCCTTGGTGATGGATGCATTTGAAAACAAAAAGTCACCCATTACGGCCCACCAGATCAGGACCTGGACCAGCCAGGATCCTTTACTGTCCCTTGTAAAAAAAAACTGTGTCCCCCATGGGAGCTGCTGCAGCATCCCGGAGGAGATGCAGGAAGAGATCAAGCCGTTCCAGCGGCGCAAAGACAAAATGTCTTTTGTGGGGTAATCGCGTGATTTTGCCTAAGAAAGGCAGGGAAATGTTCATACGCGACCTACACAGTACCCATCCAAGCATAGTAATGATAAAAGCTATAGCCAGATCCCATGTGTAGTGACCCGGCATCGACTCAGATTTGGAGTCTTGCATGCGCCAATGCAACACGTGCTCTCAACTGAGCAATGTACCCAGGGAGGCACCGCTAAGTTTGTAGTCATGGCCCTCCAAACTGTGGTCTCGGATCCACATTGACTTCGCTGGCCCGTTTCTAGGCAAATGTTTTTGGTTGTTGTGGATGCTTATTCAAAATGGATTGAATGTGTAATAATGTCTGTAAGCACGTCCAATACCACTACCGTAGGCCTACGAGCCATGTTTGCCACGTATGGCCTGCCTGATGTCCTTGTCAGCGACAATGGGCCGTGCTTCACCAGTGCTGAATTCAAGGAATTCATGACCCGCAATGGGATCAAGCACGTCACATCTCCCCCATTCAAGCCCGCATCTAACGGCCAGGCAGAACAGGCAGTCCAAACTTAAAGCAAAGCTTGAAACGCATGTTGGAAGGCACCCTGCAGACCCGCCTGTCCAGAGTCCTGCTCAGCTACTGCACCAGATCCCACTCGCTCACCGGGGTTCCCCCAGCTGAGCTGCTCATGAAAAGGGTGCTCAAAACAAGGCTCTCTCTAGTCCACCCTGATCTCCAGGATTGTGTCGAGGGCACGCGGCATCAATAAAGCATGTACCATGATCGCGCAAATTTGTCATGCGATATTGAAATCAATGACCCTGTATTTGTACTCAACTATGGACATGGTCCCAAATGGCTTGCTGGCACTGTCATAGGTAAAAAAGGGAGTAGGGTGTTTCAGGTCAAACTCGCAAATGGACTAACATGCAGAAAGCATTTGGACCAAACCAAACTGTGTTTCACAGATGGCCACGAGCAACCTGAAGAAGACACCACCAACTTCGACCATCCAACACACCCACAAGTGGCAACCGACATCACGGTTGTCCACGAAGCTGAACTCATCATCCCCAGCAGCCCAGCAAGGCCAGCTGCGCAGCAGCCCAGCGAAGAACCAACCAACTCACTTGCACCTGCATTTGTACCGAGATGATCAACTTGGGAGTGAAAAGCCCCAGATCGTCTCACCCTGTAAATAAGTGTACTATTGACTTTGGGAGGGAGTGATGTATGCAACACTATGTAACCAGCATTCTACCGCCACCGGAGGGTGTATCTGTTGGAGTCCCAAGGGATCCCAGCATTCCTTGGGTGCACTATATATAAGCAGGCCTCCCATGCTGTACCTGCACTCTGGAGTTAGAATAAAGAGACTAAGGTCACACTTACTCACGTCTACAGTACTCAGTTACATTGCCTTATTTGAGACATAACACCTAGGATGTAGGCCATCTGGTCCAGGGTATTTATTGGCTTTCAGTCCATTAATTTCTCCAATACTATTTATTTACTAATATTAATTTCTTTCAGTTCCTCGTTGTCACTAGACCTTTTGGCTCTTCGCTATTTTCGGGAAGTTTTTTGCGTCGTCCTCCGTGAAGACGTCACAAAGTATTTGTTTAATTTCTCTACCATTTCCTTATTCCCCATTATAATTTCTCCTGTCTAATCCTGTAAGGGACCCACATTTACTTTTGCTAATGATTTCCTTTTTACATACCTATAGAAGTTTTTACACACCTGTTTTTATGTGTCTCGCTCGTTTACTCTCACATTCTATTTTCTCTCTCTGTATCAATTTGTTGCACCACTTTTGCTGAATTATAAAATCCTCACAATCCTCAGGCTTACTGCTCTTTTTGGCACATAATGTCTTCCTTTAATCTAATACTATCTTTAATTTATCTTGTTAGCTGTCATTAACAAGCCCATATTTTTTCAAGCAATACATAATTTTGTCTTGGATTTTTGACTGCGAAATTCAGCTCCATAGGACCTGGTTTTCTGGCACTATGGGTGCCGTTTTGTGTCCGAAATGGCGTCCGCATTGCCTGCGCACACTTCTGGTGTAGGTCGCACTGGACGCCATTTTGGTGAGGGTTTTGGTGTTAATTGTGGTGAAGTGGTGTATTGCAATTGAGTGCTAATCATACTTTTCAGAATGGCAGGCGGTGACTAGTGGGGTACCGCAAGGTTCTGTGCTGGGGCCCCAGCTGTTTACACTGTACATTAATGATTTAGACGAGGGGATTAAATGTAGTATCTCCAAATTTGCGGATGACACTAAGTTAGGTGGCAGTGTGAGCTGCGAGGAGGATGCTATGAGGCTGCAGAGCGATAGGTTAGGTGAGTGGGCAAATGCATGGCAAATTAAGTATAATGTGGATAAATGTGAGGTTATCCACTTTGGTGGTAAAAACAGAGAGACAGACTCTGAATGGTGACAGATTAGGAAAAGGGAAGGTGCAACAAGACCTGGGTGTCATGGTACATCAGTCATTGAAGGTTGGCATGCAGGTACAGCAGGTGGTTAAGAAAGCAAATGGCATGTTGGCCTTCATAGCGAGGGGATTTGAGTACAGGGGCAGGGAGGTGTTGCTACAGTTGTACCACACCTGGAGTATTGTGTACAGTTTTGGTCTCCTAACCTGAGGAAGGACATTCTTGCTATTGAGGGAATGCAGCAAAGGTTCACCAGACTGATTCCCGGGATGGCGGGACTGACCTATCAAGAAAGACTGGATCAACTGGGCTTGTATTCACTGGAGTTCAGAAGAATGAGAAGGGACCTCATAGAAACGTTTAAAATTCTGATGGGTTTAGACAGGTTAGATGCAGGAAGAATGTTCCCAATGTTAGGGAAGTCCAGAACCAGGGCTCACAGTCTAAGGATCGAGATGAGGAGGAACTTCTTCACCCAGAGAGTGGTGAACCTGTGGAATTCTCTACCACAGAAAGTTGTTGAGGCCAATTCACTAAATATATTCAAAAAAGAGTTAGATGTAGTCCTTACTACTAAGGGGATCAAGGGGTATGGTGAGAAAGCAGGAATGGGGTACTGAAGTTGCATGTTCAGCCATGAACTCATTGAATGGCGATGCAGGCTAGAAGGGCCGAATGGCCTACTCCTGCATCTATTTTCTATGTTTCTATGTTTCTATGCAGGTGGTGGGAATTAATTGCGGCCTCTCACACTCTCACACATATGGGAGTACGCTGGGGAAGGGTTGCAATCTTATCTTGGGGATGCACAGTATGTAAAGTGGGTCTCTGTGAACAAAGGCTTCTAAAGACCAGGCTTCAGTATTTCTGCTGGCTCGACTAGAAAGTGAGGAGTAAGGAAACAATTTGCTTGGTTGCTTGTTGACTCTCTGTATTAGGAGAGGGAGAACCACAACTTCAACTTCTGCAACAACTTGAAGAAGATAACATCTACTTGGAAGGAGGGAGACCACTACCACTCTCCTATGATGGAGCAGTGCACGAACTCCCACTATGGATTGTACCAGGAGATGGCCCCACACTGTTCGGCAGAAGCTGGCTGGGAAAAATCTGTTGGAACTGGGACGACATCCGAGCGCTTACGTCTGTCGACGACGCCTCATGTGCCCAGGTTCTGAGCAAGTTTCCGTCATTGTTTGAGCCAGGCATCGGAAGTTTCTCGGACGCGAAGGTGCAGATCCACTTGGTTCCCGGTACACGACCCATCCACCACAAGGCACGGGCGGTGCCATATATCATGCGAGAGAATGTGGAGATCAAGCTGGACAAGCTGCAACAAGAGGGCATCATCACTCCGGTTGAGTTCAACGAGTGGGCCAGTCCGATTGTTCCAGTTCTCTAGGGCGATGGTACAGTCAGAATTAGTGGGGACAAAAAATAACGATTAACCGTTTTTCGTTGCAGGACCAGTACCCGCTACCCAAGGCAGACGACCTATTTGCGACGCTGGCAGGAGGAAAGACATTCACCAAGTTGGACTTGACCTCGGCCTACATGATGCAGGAGCTGGCAGAATCTTCGAAAGGCGTCACCTGCATCAACACGCAGAAAAGTCTGTTCATCTACAATAGATGCCCATTTGCGATTCGATCGACCGCGGCTATTTTTCAAAGGAACATGGAGAGTCTGCTAAAGTCGGTTCCGCGCACCGTGGTTTTCCATGACGACATATTGATCATAGGTTGGGACACCATCAAACACTTGACGAACCTGGAAGAGGTTCTAAGTCGGCTAGCTCGAGTGGGACTCAGGTTGAAATGCTCAAAGTGTGTTTTCCTGACACCAGAGATCGAGTTCTTAGGGAGAAGAATCGCGGCAGATGCATCAGACCCACCGATGCCAAGACAGAGGCCATCAAGAACGCGCCGAGACCAAAGAACGTGACGGAGCTGCGGTCGTTCCTGGGACTCCGCAATTATTTGGGTAATTTCCTACCCGGGTTAAGCACCTTGCTAGAACCTCTACATGTGTTGCTATGCAAGGGAGATGACTGGGTATGGGGGAAATCACAAGAGACTGCTTTTGAGAAAGCCAAAAATCTGTTATGTTCCAACAAACTGCTTGTTCTGTATGGCCCATGTAAACGTTTAGTGCTAGCTCGCGATGCATCTTCGTACAGGGTCGGGCGTGTGTTACAACAAGCAAACGAATTGGGAACATTGCAACCGGTCGCTTATGTGTCCAGGCGTTTGCCCAAGGTCAAAAGGGCTTACAGCATGATTGAAAAAGAAGCTTTGGCATGCGTTTACGGGGTGAAAAAAATGCACCGGTATCTGTTTGGGCTTAAGTTTGAGTTAGAAACTGACCATAAGCCGCTCATATCACTATTCACAGAGAGCAAAGGTATTAATACCAATGCCTCTGCTCGCATCCAAAGATGGATGCTCACGCTGTCTGCATATAACTATATAATTCACCACAGGCCAGGCACAGAGAACTGCACTGATGCTCTCAGTCGGCTACCATTGCCCACCACCTGGGTGGAAATGGCACAGCCTGCAGACTTGCCCTTGGTGATGGATGCATTTGAAAACAAAAAGTCACCCATTACGGCCCACCAGATCAGGACCTGGACCAGCCAGGATCCTTTACTGTCCCTTGTAAAAAAAACTGTGTCCCCCATGGGAGCTGCTGCAGCATCCCGGAGGAGATGCAGGAAGAGATCAAGCCGTTCCAGCGGCGCAAAGACAAAATGTCTTTTGTGGGGTAATCGCGTGATTTTGCCTAAGAAAGGCAGGGAAATGTTCATACGCGACCTACACAGTACCCATCCAAGCATAGTAATGATAAAAGCTATAGCCAGATCCCATGTGTAGTGACCCGGCATCGACTCAGATTTGGAGTCTTGCATGCGCCAATGCAACACGTGCTCTCAACTGAGCAATGTACCCAGGGAGGCACCGCTAAGTTTGTAGTCATGGCCCTCCAAACTGTGGTCTCGGATCCACATTGACTTCGCTGGCCCGTTTCTAGGCAAAATGTTTTTGGTTGTTGTGGATGCTTATTCAAAATGGATTGAATGTGTAATAATGTCTGTAAGCACGTCCAATACCACTACCGTAGGCCTACGAGCCATGTTTGCCACGTATGGCCTGCCTGATGTCCTTGTCAGCGACAATGGGCCGTGCTTCACCAGTGCTGAATTCAAGGAATTCATGACCCGCAATGGGATCAAGCACGTCACATCTCCCCCATTCAAGCCCGCATCTAACGGCCAGGCAGAACAGGCAGTCCAAACTTAAAGCAAAGCTTGAAACGCATGTTGGAAGGCACCCTGCAGACCCGCCTGTCCAGAGTCCTGCTCAGCTACTGCACCAGATCCCACTCGCTCACCGGGGTTCCCCCAGCTGAGCTGCTCATGAAAAGGGTGCTCAAAACAAGGCTCTCTCTAGTCCACCCTGATCTCCAGGATTGTGTCGAGGGCACGCGGCATCAATAAAGCATGTACCATGATCGCGCAAATTTGTCATGCGATATTGAAATCAATGACCCTGTATTTGTACTCAACTATGGACATGGTCCCAAATGGCTTGCTGGCACTGTCATAGGTAAAAAAGGGAGTAGGGTGTTTCAGGTCAAACTCGCAAATGGACTAACATGCAGAAAGCATTTGGACCAAACCAAACTGTGTTTCACAGATGGCCACGAGCAACCTGAAGAAGACACCACCAACTTCGACCATCCAACACACCCACAAGTGGCAACCGACATCACGGTTGTCCACGAAGCTGAACTCATCATCCCCAGCAGCCCAGCAAGGCCAGCTGCGCAGCAGCCCAGCGAAGAACCAACCAACTCACTTGCACCTGCATTTGTACCGAGATGATCAACTTGGGAGTGAAAAGCCCCAGATCGTCTCACCCTGTAAATAAGTGTACTATTGACTTTGGGAGGGAGTGATGTATGCAACACTATGTAACCAGCATTCTACCGCCACCGGAGGGTGTATCTGTTGGAGTCCCAAGGGATCCCAGCATTCCTTGGGTGCACTATATATAAGCAGGCCTCCCATGCTGTACCTGCACTCTGGAGTTAGAATAAAGAGACTAAGGTCACACTTACTCACGTCTACAGTACTCAGTTACATTGCCTTATTTGAGACATAACACCTAGGATGTAGGCCATCTGGTCCAGGGTATTTATTGGCTTTCAGTCCATTAATTTCTCCAATACTATTTATTTACTAATATTAATTTCTTTCAGTTCCTCGTTGTCACTAGACCTTTTGGCTCTTCGCTATTTTCGGGAAGTTTTTTGCGTCGTCCTCCGTGAAGACGTCACAAAGTATTTGTTTAATTTCTCTACCATTTCCTTATTCCCCATTATAATTTCTCCTGTCTAATCCTGTAAGGGACCCACATTTACTTTTGCTAATGATTTCCTTTTTACATACCTATAGAAGTTTTTACACACCTGTTTTTATGTGTCTCGCTCGTTTACTCTCACATTCTATTTTCTCTCTCTGTATCAATTTGTTGCACCACTTTTGCTGAATTATAAAATCCTCACAATCCTCAGGCTTACTGCTCTTTTTGGCACATAATGTCTTCCTTTAATCTAATACTATCTTTAATTTATCTTGTTAGCTGTCATTAACAAGCCCATATTTTTTCAAGCAATACATAATTTTGTCTTGGATTTTTGACTGCGAAATTCAGCTCCATAGGACCTGGTTTTCTGGCACTATGGGTGCCGTTTTGTGTCCGAAATGGCGTCCGCATTGCCTGCGCACACTTCTGGTGTAGGTCGCACTGGACGCCATTTTGGTGAGGGTTTTGGTGTTAATTGTGGTGAAGTGGTGTATTGCAATTGAGTGCTAATCATACTTTTCAGAATGGCAGGCGGTGACTAGTGGGGTACCGCAAGGTTCTGTGCTGGAGCCCCAGCTGTTTACACTGTACATTAATGATTTAGACGAGGGGATTAAATGTAGTATCTCCAAATTTGCGGATGACACTAAGTTAGGTGGCAGTGTGAGCTGCGAGGAGGATGCTATGAGGCTGCAGAGCGATAGGTTAGGTGAGTGGGCAAATGCATGGCAAATTAAGTATAATGTGGATAAATGTGAGGTTATCCACTTTGGTGGTAAAAACAGAGAGACAGACTCTGAATGGTGACAGATTAGGAAAAGGGAAGGTGCAACAAGACCTGGGTGTCATGGTACATCAGTCATTGAAGGTTGGCATGCAGGTACAGCAGGTGGTTAAGAAAGCAAATGGCATGTTGGCCTTCATAGCGAGGGGATTTGAGTACAGGGGCAGGGAGGTGTTGCTACAGTTGTACCACACCTGGAGTATTGTGTACAGTTTTGGTCTCCTAACCTGAGGAAGGACATTCTTGCTATTGAGGGAATGCAGCAAAGGTTCACCAGACTGATTCCCGGGATGGCGGGACTGACCTATCAAGAAAGACTGGATCAACTGGGCTTGTATTCACTGGAGTTCAGAAGAATGAGAAGGGACCTCATAGAAACGTTTAAAATTCTGATGGGTTTAGACAGGTTAGATGCAGGAAGAATGTTCCCAATGTTAGGGAAGTCCAGAACCAGGGCTCACAGTCTAAGGATCGAGATGAGGAGGAACTTCTTCACCCAGAGAGTGGTGAACCTGTGGAATTCTCTACCACAGAAAGTTGTTGAGGCCAATTCACTAAATATATTCAAAAAAGAGTTAGATGTAGTCCTTACTACTAAGGGGATCAAGGGGTATGGTGAGAAAGCAGGAATGGGGTACTGAAGTTGCATGTTCAGCCATGAACTCATTGAATGGCGATGCAGGCTAGAAGGGCCGAATGGCCTACTCCTGCATCTATTTTCTATGTTTCTATGTTTCTATGCAGGTGGTGGGAATTAATTGCGGCCTCTCACACTCTCACACATATGGGAGTACGCTGGGGAAGGGTTGCAATCTTATCTTGGGGATGCACAGTATGTAAAGTGGGTCTCTGTGAACAAAGGCTTCTAAAGACCAGGCTTCAGTATTTCTGCTGGCTCGACTAGAAAGTGAGGAGTAAGGAAACAATTTGCTTGGTTGCTTGTTGACTCTCTGTATTAGGAGAGGGAGAACCACAACTTCAACTTCTGCAACAACTTGAAGAAGATAACATCTACTTGGAAGGAGGGAGACCACTACCACTCTCCTATGATGGAGCAGTGCACGAACTCCCACTATGGATTGTACCAGGAGATGGCCCCACACTGTTCGGCAGAAGCTGGCTGGGAAAAATCTGTTGGAACTGGGACGACATCCGAGCGCTTACGTCTGTCGACGACGCCTCATGTGCCCAGGTTCTGAGCAAGTTTCCGTCATTGTTTGAGCCAGGCATCGGAAGTTTCTCGGACGCGAAGGTGCAGATCCACTTGGTTCCCGGTACACGACCCATCCACCACAAGGCACGGGCGGTGCCATA
This sequence comes from Pristiophorus japonicus, assembly GCF_044704955.1. Taxonomy (NCBI): domain Eukaryota; kingdom Metazoa; phylum Chordata; class Chondrichthyes; family Pristiophoridae; genus Pristiophorus; species Pristiophorus japonicus. Next base: position 84,615,699 of record NC_091994.1, read on the forward strand.
TATCATGCGAGAGAATGTGGAGATCAAGCTGGACAAGCTGCAACGAGAGGGCATCATCACTCCGGTTGAGTTCAACGAGTGGGCCAGTCCGATTGTTCCAGTTCTCTAGGGCGATGGTACAGTCAGAATTAGTGGGGACAAAAAATAACGATTAACCGTTTTTCGTTGCAGGACCAGTACCCGCTACCCAAGGCAGACGACCTATTTGCGACGCTGGCAGGAGGAAAGACATTCACCAAGTTGGACTTGACCTCGGCCTACATGATGCAGGAGCTGGCAGAATCTTCGAAAGGCGTCACCTGCATCAACACGCAGAAAAGTCTGTTCATCTACAATAGATGCCCATTTGCGATTCGATCGACCGCGGCTATTTTTCAAAGGAACATGGAGAGTCTGCTAAAGTCGGTTCCGCGCACCGTGGTTTTCCATGACGACATATTGATCATAGGTTGGGACACCATCAAACACTTGACGAACCTGGAAGAGGTTCTAAGTCGGCTAGCTCGAGTGGGACTCAGGTTGAAATGCTCAAAGTGTGTTTTCCTGACACCAGAGATCGAGTTCTTAGGGAGAAGAATCGCGGCAGATGCATCAGACCCACCGATGCCAAGACAGAGGCCATCAAGAACGCGCCGAGACCAAAGAACGTGACGGAGCTGCGGTCGTTCCTGGGACTCCGCAATTATTTGGGTAATTTCCTACCCGGGTTAAGCACCTTGCTAGAACCTCTACATGTGTTGCTATGCAAGGGAGATGACTGGGTATGGGGGAAATCACAAGAGACTGCTTTTGAGAAAGCCAAAAATCTGTTATGTTCCAACAAACTGCTTGTTCTGTATGGCCCATGTAAACGTTTAGTGCTAGCTCGCGATGCATCTTCGTACAGGGTCGGGCGTGTGTTACAACAAGCAAACGAATTGGGAACATTGCAACCGGTCGCTTATGTGTCCAGGCGTTTGCCCAAGGTCAAAAGGGCTTACAGCATGATTGAAAAAGAAGCTTTGGCATGCGTTTACGGGGTGAAAAAAATGCACCGGTATCTGTTTGGGCTTAAGTTTGAGTTAGAAACTGACCATAAGCCGCTCATATCACTATTCACAGAGAGCAAAGGTATTAATACCAATGCCTCTGCTCGCATCCAAAGATGGATGCTCACGCTGTCTGCATATAACTATATAATTCACCACAGGCCAGGCACAGAGAACTGCACTGATGCTCTCAGTCGGCTACCATTGCCCACCACCTGGGTGGAAATGGCACAGCCTGCAGACTTGCCCTTGGTGATGGATGCATTTGAAAACAAAAAGTCACCCATTACGGCCCACCAGATCAGGACCTGGACCAGCCAGGATCCTTTACTGTCCCTTGTAAAAAAAACTGTGTCCCCCATGGGAGCTGCTGCAGCATCCCGGAGGAGATGCAGGAAGAGATCAAGCCGTTCCAGCGGCGCAAAGACAAAATGTCTTTTGTGGGGTAATCGCGTGATTTTGCCTAAGAAAGGCAGGGAAATGTTCATACGCGACCTACACAGTACCCATCCAAGCATAGTAATGATAAAAGCTATAGCCAGATCCCATGTGTAGTGACCCGGCATCGACTCAGATTTGGAGTCTTGCATGCGCCAATGCAACACGTGCTCTCAACTGAGCAATGTACCCAGGGAGGCACCGCTAAGTTTGTAGTCATGGCCCTCCAAACTGTGGTCTCGGATCCACATTGACTTCGCTGGCCCGTTTCTAGGCAAAATGTTTTTGGTTGTTGTGGATGCTTATTCAAAATGGATTGAATGTGTAATAATGTCTGTAAGCACGTCCAATACCACTACCGTAGGCCTACGAGCCATGTTTGCCACGTATGGCCTGCCTGATGTCCTTGTCAGCGACAATGGGCCGTGCTTCACCAGTGCTGAATTCAAGGAATTCATGACCCGCAATGGGATCAAGCACGTCACATCTCCCCCATTCAAGCCCGCATCTAACGGCCAGGCAGAACAGGCAGTCCAAACTTAAAGCAAAGCTTGAAACGCATGTTGGAAGGCACCCTGCAGACCCGCCTGTCCAGAGTCCTGCTCAGCTACTGCACCAGATCCCACTCGCTCACCGGGGTTCCCCCAGCTGAGCTGCTCATGAAAAGGGTGCTCAAAACAAGGCTCTCTCTAGTCCACCCTGATCTCCAGGATTGTGTCGAGGGCACGCGGCATCAATAAAGCATGTACCATGATCGCGCAAATTTGTCATGCGATATTGAAATCAATGACCCTGTATTTGTACTCAACTATGGACATGGTCCCAAATGGCTTGCTGGCACTGTCATAGGTAAAAAAGGGAGTAGGGTGTTTCAGGTCAAACTCGCAAATGGACTAACATGCAGAAAGCATTTGGACCAAACCAAACTGTGTTTCACAGATGGCCACGAGCAACCTGAAGAAGACACCACCAACTTCGACCATCCAACACACCCACAAGTGGCAACCGACATCACGGTTGTCCACGAAGCTGAACTCATCATCCCCAGCAGCCCAGCAAGGCCAGCTGCGCAGCAGCCCAGCGAAGAACCAACCAACTCACTTGCACCTGCATTTGTACCGAGATGATCAACTTGGGAGTGAAAAGCCCCAGATCGTCTCACCCTGTAAATAAGTGTACTATTGACTTTGGGAGGGAGTGATGTATGCAACACTATGTAACCAGCATTCTACCGCCACCGGAGGGTGTATCTGTTGGAGTCCCAAGGGATCCCAGCATTCCTTGGGTGCACTATATATAAGCAGGCCTCCCATGCTGTACCTGCACTCTGGAGTTAGAATAAAGAGACTAAGGTCACACTTACTCACGTCTACAGTACTCAGTTACATTGCCTTATTTGAGACATAACACCTAGGATGTAGGCCATCTGGTCCAGGGTATTTATTGGCTTTCAGTCCATTAATTTCTCCAATACTATTTATTTACTAATATTAATTTCTTTCAGTTCCTCGTTGTCACTAGACCTTTTGGCTCTTCGCTATTTTCGGGAAGTTTTTTGCGTCGTCCTCCGTGAAGACGTCACAAAGTATTTGTTTAATTTCTCTACCATTTCCTTATTCCCCATTATAATTTCTCCTGTCTAATCCTGTAAGGGACCCACATTTACTTTTGCTAATGATTTCCTTTTTACATACCTATAGAAGTTTTTACACACCTGTTTTTATGTGTCTCGCTCGTTTACTCTCACATTCTATTTTCTCTCTCTGTATCAATTTGTTGCACCACTTTTGCTGAATTATAAAATCCTCACAATCCTCAGGCTTACTGCTCTTTTTGGCACATAATGTCTTCCTTTAATCTAATACTATCTTTAATTTATCTTGTTAGCTGTCATTAACAAGCCCATATTTTTTCAAGCAATACATAATTTTGTCTTGGATTTTTGACTGCGAAATTCAGCTCCATAGGACCTGGTTTTCTGGCACTATGGGTGCCGTTTTGTGTCCGAAATGGCGTCCGCATTGCCTGCGCACACTTCTGGTGTAGGTCGCACTGGACGCCATTTTGGTGAGGGTTTTGGTGTTAATTGTGGTGAAGTGGTGTATTGCAATTGAGTGCTAATCATACTTTTCAGAATGGCAGGCGGTGACTAGTGGGGTACCGCAAGGTTCTGTGCTGGGGCCCCAGCTGTTTACACTGTACATTAATGATTTAGACGAGGGGATTAAATGTAGTATCTCCAAATTTGCGGATGACACTAAGTTAGGTGGCAGTGTGAGCTGCGAGGAGGATGCTATGAGGCTGCAGAGCGATAGGTTAGGTGAGTGGGCAAATGCATGGCAAATTAAGTATAATGTGGATAAATGTGAGGTTATCCACTTTGGTGGTAAAAACAGAGAGACAGACTCTGAATGGTGACAGATTAGGAAAAGGGAAGGTGCAACAAGACCTGGGTGTCATGGTACATCAGTCATTGAAGGTTGGCATGCAGGTACAGCAGGTGGTTAAGAAAGCAAATGGCATGTTGGCCTTCATAGCGAGGGGATTTGAGTACAGGGGCAGGGAGGTGTTGCTACAGTTGTACCACACCTGGAGTATTGTGTACAGTTTTGGTCTCCTAACCTGAGGAAGGACATTCTTGCTATTGAGGGAATGCAGCAAAGGTTCACCAGACTGATTCCCGGGATGGCGGGACTGACCTATCAAGAAAGACTGGATCAACTGGGCTTGTATTCACTGGAGTTCAGAAGAATGAGAAGGGACCTCATAGAAACGTTTAAAATTCTGATGGGTTTAGACAGGTTAGATGCAGGAAGAATGTTCCCAATGTTAGGGAAGTCCAGAACCAGGGCTCACAGTCTAAGGATCGAGATGAGGAGGAACTTCTTCACCCAGAGAGTGGTGAACCTGTGGAATTCTCTACCACAGAAAGTTGTTGAGGCCAATTCACTAAATATATTCAAAAAAGAGTTAGATGTAGTCCTTACTACTAAGGGGATCAAGGGGTATGGTGAGAAAGCAGGAATGGGGTACTGAAGTTGCATGTTCAGCCATGAACTCATTGAATGGCGATGCAGGCTAGAAGGGCCGAATGGCCTACTCCTGCATCTATTTTCTATGTTTCTATGTTTCTATGCAGGTGGTGGGAATTAATTGCGGCCTCTCACACTCTCACACATATGGGAGTACGCTGGGGAAGGGTTGCAATCTTATCTTGGGGATGCACAGTATGTAAAGTGGGTCTCTGTGAACAAAGGCTTCTAAAGACCAGGCTTCAGTATTTCTGCTGGCTCGACTAGAAAGTGAGGAGTAAGGAAACAATTTGCTTGGTTGCTTGTTGACTCTCTGTATTAGGAGAGGGAGAACCACAACTTCAACTTCTGCAACAACTTGAAGAAGATAACATCTACTTGGAAGGAGGGAGACCACTACCAACCAAAGATCAACATAAGGTGAGTGTTGGTGCACTTTCTCTTCACGACTATTTACCTGAGATGGGGGCAGGAAAGAAGATAAATGCTGAAAGATCATCAGGGGTGTAGTGCGTGTGTGCGTGTGCTCTTTCAAAATCAACTAAGCCACACACTCTTATCTTTAATTTCTCTTGTAACTGTCATTAATTAACCCAAAATAATGTATTTTAATTAAACACTGGTTTATTAGTTATAAATATAATCGAGATTGGGGGGAAAAGGATGTTTTACTGGGTGAGCGGTTGGAGGCAGGAAATCATGTGATAAAACCTCCAGGAACACATCCAACCAGAGTTGGTGACCCTAATCATGACTGTTCAAGGGGCATAGAGACCATGTGACATAGATGCTGCCAGCTTATCATCATTGGTCAAGTGAGCAGCCAGCACCACCCATGACATTCATTGCCTGCCTGCCTGGAGGAGGACGGTATATCGGGTGTCTGTCACCACTTAAAGGCAGCTAGCGCCTTAAAGGGGATTTGCACTCTGGCTGCAGACAGAAGAGAATGTTAGAAATGGCTGCTGGGCCTGTGGATTGAGCTCCCAGGTTCTCCGTTGCAGCTTTGGAGCCCCAGGCAGTGGACGGAGGAGGAATATCCTGCCCCCCGGGGCAGAAAGCCACCTCTGCCGCCACTGGAAAGACATTGCTGAGGAAATCAATGCCAGAAGCTTCGCTCCCAGGACGTGGCTGCAATGTTCAATGACTTCAGCAGAGTTGGCAGAACCTGCTCTCATACAAAAGCAAAATACTGCAGATGTTGGAATCTGGAATAAAACCAGAAAATGCTGGAAATCTCAGCAGGTCAGGCAGCATCTGTGGAGCGAGAAGCAGAGTTAACGTTTCGAGCCGATGACCCCTCGTCAGAACTGGAGAGTGTTCGGAAAGAACGGATTCTTAGCAACTCGTACTGTCTTCTCCCCACCTCCAGCCTCGCTGCTCACAATACTCCCCTCAACCTGCTTCCCTTCACTCCCTGCAATCACCACACCACCTCATACTCACCCACTCACCGCTATTGCAACCCTCGCTTTCTCTCATCTCACATATTGTACATAACCTTGGCACTATTTGACTGTGACTCTCCAAACACCACACAAGGCCATGACTAACACACCCCCCTTTCTTGCAGAAGGTCAGATACAACATGAGGCAGCAACAGGAGGAGCCAGAGTGGACCTGCACACCCTGTCCCCGCCCGAGAAGGATGTGCTGGCCATCACGGGCAGGGGGACAGTCCAGTCCAACGCAGCCAGCACATTCACTCACTTATTTTTATTTAAAGGGACCAAAATATAAGACAGTCACTAATAAATCCAATAAGGAATTCAGTATAAAATTATTTCCCCAGAGAGTGGTGAGAATGTGGAACTCGCTCCTCCAGGTACGATTCTGGATGATCTCAGTCAGGGATGTAAAATGGGGCGATTTCCCTCAATGCTTCTGGAAGAGCCAGGGCTCCAGCAATTGTTGATCGTGACCCAGTGATCTCTGCTGAAAGGTGTCGGGTGAGGACAAGATCGAGCATGGCCGCAATGCTTCACATGGTCCAACATCTTGCTGGGTTTCACTGTCTAGGCTCGGGCAAGAATGACCAGTTGGCAGTAATGCCTACCCAGCCATCTCCTAAGTCATGAGACAAAATCTTAAAAAGCAGGAGATTGGGTATAGAAATCATGAGTTGCTACTTTTTTCCCGACCCGACCCACGCTGACCTTTGCTCCCAGAGATGAAGTACATTCAGTGACCTTTGCTCTCGGATAGGAAGCGAGTTTGGCCGTCGCTAACCGATTTACTGACATAGAAACATAAGAATTAGGCGCCTTACACTTCTAATCACAAAAAGTAAAAAAACAATCAGGATTTCTGCATGCATGGGGTTCAGACCAGATGCTCAACAACCGAGTTCAAAAGTTATTGAAAGAGTAAAAGGAGTTTGGATTTTGTACCAAATCTGGACGCCTTTTGCTTTGCAATTGACTCAATGTGGTAGATTAGAAACATCTGCAATACAACCATCACACATTGTTTGTGCTCCTGTTACACGTTTCCATGTACCTGCCCAGGACAATCTATTCCTCGTCTGCAATCCATGCCTCCCGTCCATGCAAACAGATGATGCTTTGCAACTGAGAAGAATAAAGAATGAAAGGAGAAGAGGGGGGAGGAAGGAAAAGAATGCATTAACTTTAAAATGAGAAGAAAATGGCTTTTTATCTCAAGCTGCCGATTCTGACAGTCATTCTCCTATAGGAATTCTCCAGTTACACTGCAAGTATAACTGCTTGTATTGCTGATTCCCCTGCAGGAATAAGCAGTTGTTTGCTCCTCTCCTCGTCCTCTTCTACACCCCTTGCATTTGCTGGGACCCCGAGTTCCAAGAACCACAGACTCGCCGGCGACTATCGCAATCTCGCGCAATGGGCGTGTGTTGTTTCCGGTGGCCGACGCAATGAGTTCCAGAACCCCACAACCCTCTGTGTGAAGAAATTTCCCCTCAAATCCCCTCTAAACCATCTACCAATTACTTTAAATGTATGCCTCCTAGTTGTTGTCCCCTCTGCTAAAGGAAATAGACCCTTTCTAGCCACTATATCTAGACCCCTCAGAATTTTATACACCTCAATGAAGTCTCCTCTGTACCCTCTCCAGTGCAATCACGTCCTTCCTGTAATGCGGTGACCAGAACTGCACACAGTACTCCAGCTGTGGCCTAACCAGTGTTTTATACAGTTGAAGCATAACCCCCCTGCTCTTATATTCTGTGCCTCGGCTAATAAAGGCAAGAATTCCATATGCCTTCTTAACCATCTTATCTACCTGGCTTGCTGCCTTCAGGGATCTGTGGACATGCACTCCCAGGTGCCTTTGTTCCGCTACACTTCTCAGTGTCCTACCATTTAATGTGTATTCCCTTTCCTTGTTAGCCCTCCCAAATGCATTACCTCACACTTCTCCAGATTAAATTCCATTTGCCACTATTCTGCCCACTTGACTAGTTGATTGATATCTTCCTGCGGTCCGCAACATTCTTCTTCATTATCAACCACACAGCCTATTTTTGTATCATCTGCAAACTTTTTATTCATGCCCCTTATATTCAAGTCTCATCAACATCATCATCATAGGCAGTCCCTCGAAACGAGGATGACTTGCTTCCATGCCAGAAAGAAGATGAGTTCACAGGTGTTTCAATGAAGGACCTGAATTACATCCTGAAGGGTGGAAGATGCCTGTATGTGAATTTTTTAAATGTGGGGTGGCCGTTGCACACCAGCCACCACACGGGCTTGACAGAGGTATGTCTTGGTCCAGTGCAAGGATTAACCAAGATGACTGGAGATCAGCTTTGCTGCACGGACCTAGTGCGCACACTTATCACAGTGTGGGCTGGCCTGTGCTGCCCCTGGCCCCGAACTCGCGCCTCCCCTGGGCCCCGATCACGTCCCTCTACAGTCCCTCGCCGTTCCTTCGCCCTGACCTCGTCGCTCTTTTGTCCCGACCTCGCTGCTCCTGCTGCACCTGTCAATGCTCCAATCACCGACCTGGATCTTGATGACGTCACTCTTCGCTGCCACTGCCCTCCTGCACCAGCTCGCGCAAGTCTATATCATTGATGTATACCCAAAGTAAGGGACCTAAGATCCCCACACAAAAACATCCATCAACCTTTGCCCTTTGCTTCCTCTTTCTGAGCCAATTTTGGATCCAACTTACCACTTTGCCTTGGATCCCATGGGCTTTTACTTTCGTGACCAGTCTGCCATGTGGGACCTTGTCAAAAGCTTTACTAAAATCCATATACACTATATCATACGCACTGCCCTCATCAACCCTCCTGGTTACCTCCTCTCAAAATTCAATCAAGTTACTCGGATGCGTTCTTCACTTAACAAATCCGTGCTGATTGACCTTGATTAATCCGTGTCTTCCTAAATGTAGATTTATTCTGTCCTTCAGGATTGTTTCCAATAATTTTCCCACTACTGAGGTTAGGCTGACTGGTCTGTAATTACTCGGTCTATCCCTTTCTCCCTTCTTAAAGAATGGTACCACATTAGCAGTCCTCCAGTCCTCTGGCAGCATATCTGAAGCCAGAGAGGATTGGAAAATGATGGTCAAAGACTCTGCTATTTCCTCTTTTGCTTCATTTAACAGCCTGGGATACATTTCATCCGGGACTAGGGACTTATCCACTTTCAAAGCTACTAAACCCCTTAATACCTCCTCTCTCACTATGTTTGATTCATCTAATATTGCACACTCCTCTTCCTCGATAGCAATGTCTGCATAGCCCCTCTCTTTTGGGAAAACAGACACAAAGTATTCATTAAGAACCATACCCACATCTTCCGCCTCCACACACAGATTACCCTGATGGTCTCTATTCTCCAGTTACACTGCAGGTTTAACTGCTTGTATTGCTGATTCCCCTGCAGGAGTAAGCAGTTGTTTGCTCCTCTCCTCGTCCTCTTCTACACTCCTTGCATTTGCTGGGACCCCGAGTTCCAGGAACCACGAACTCGCTGGGGACTGCATTGAAGTCTCGCGCAATGGACATGTGTTATTTCCGGTGGCCGGCGCACGCACGACTTGCCCGTGGGCTCAGGAGGCGGCGGCGCGTTGTGGTGCGAGGAGGCAGAGCAGGAGCAGCAGGTGACTGGGCGATTTCACTGGCTCCGTATAGACTGTCGGACCCGGGAGGAGAAGGGGGCAGGGGTGAAAGAATCTGCCTGTGGATGACCAGGCGAGCCGGATCCGACTGCCTGGGCACCGTGCTATCATGGCTCTGCCAGGCGATTCCCGAGCAATGTGCGTATGCAAGGTTGTCCTGATAATGGGAGCTCACGGGTAACTCCCCTAACAGCTTAGTTTCTGCATTTCACATATGGATTATAGGAAGCCTTCTGTTGCACACCATGTTGTTTTGAAACATTTTGAAACTATTCTAACACCCATCCTACATGCTACACACTTAACCTTGATCGAAAATCTGCTATCGTGTAAGTTCAAAACTCCTCAACCAGCAGAGAAACAGTTAGCCCCGCCCTCTCCCCCCAGATCACCCAGCATGGTCAATCGGGGTCAGTCAGTGTGGTGTATGTAGCACACAAATCACTGACTCCACACGGTCTGGTGTAAGTCTAACTGCTGTGACCTTCGTCCTTTATTGTTCAGCTCCATAGTGCCTCCCAGGTGTGGTGGTCAGCCTTATATAGTCCTTGTTACAGGTACTACCAGGGTTTCCCATCGCAGCGCCCTCTGTGGTGTGGCATAGTACTTACATTACATTTAAGGTACTGGGACGATACACACATCATTACATAACATCACCTTCCCCCCCACCTGGACGCAGGACAACGATACACACATCATTACATAACATCACACTTGTCCAACGGAAGGCAGGTGGGCATAGACAGTGCGTTAGTATGGTACATATTATCTGGTACATTAACTGGTTATTGACTGGTAGCAGATCCTTGATTTCCTTGTTAGCCGTTATCATTAATTGTACTTCATCCATTATTTTACACAAATATAGTGGCCATTCAGCATTAAAAAAGTAATTCTTATTATAAATACACTATCTCACATTAACATTGCTCATTTTAGACTCGCTCTGCCTACAGAAGTCCTTTGTGGGGACCACCCCTTTGTAAGGCCCTTTTAAGACTCCCGGGTGCATGTCCTCTTTAAGGCGCCATCTTTGATGCAGGAGGATTCCACGAGGCTTCTCCTTGGGCGCCGCCATCTTTGATGCTCTGCAGCTCCGACACGATGCCGCCGCCATCTTCTCCGCCGCCGCAGCCGCCGCTCCCCTCCGCTGCCACCTGACTTGCCGCCTTTCCTGCGGCCGCCGTGGCCTCTCCAGCGGCCGCACTTGCCGCGTCCCCCGCGGCCTCCATAGCGGCCTCCCCTGCGGCTGCCATGGCCGCCGCCGCCCGACGCTACCAGCTCCTCGGCGGGGCCCACCCAACGGCCTCTTCCTCTGCGGGGCCCTTCCGAACCGCCGGCCCCTGGATCCATCAGCACCCCGCCCGCAGCGCCCCGTCAGCTCAGCCCCCACCCCCCACTAGGCCCCTCTGTGCAGGGCTGCTTGCCTGTGGGGGCTGGTGCTGCAGGGTCTCTGTGTGAGGCCTGGGCCTGGGGCTTGCCTGTGGGTGGATTGAGGCTGCAGGGTCTCTGTGTGAGATCCGGGCCTGGGACTTGCCTGTGGGGGCTGGTGCTGCAGGGTCTCTGTGTGAGGTCCGGGCCTGGGGCTTGCCTGTGGGGGCTGGGGCTGTAGGGTCTCTGTGTGAGGTCCGGGCCTGGGACTTGCCTGTGGGTGGGTTGACGCTGCAGCTCCAGCTCGGTCGGCGCTGCTCTCTGGGGACCCGGGGCACGGCAGCACCCCAGGGAGCAGCAGCCTGTGGAGGAATGAAGTCTTCCCAGCTCCCACGGACCGTCCCCATCCACCTCCGGCCGAGGAGCGTCGGCCCATCGCCTGCAACGACCCACAGAGGTAAAGCGTGCGTCTCGTCCCCGTGGGATACCAGCACCATCGCTCTGCCGAGAACAGGTATTAGTTCCCTGGTGTAGGTACGCAGCTTCGCCGTGACCGGGACCAGCTTGGGTCGTGAAGCTGGGTTAATCCACAGTTTATCAAAAGTTCTCCGACTCATCAACGACGGACCCGAGCCCATGTCCACTTCCATACTCACTGGGACTCCGTTGATTTTTACTTCCCTTATCACTGGGGGCGAATCGTCGGTACACGTATACAGTCCAAACACCTCATCTTCTTCTACCTGCTCCTCGCTGAACAGTGGATCATCCCCCATCTCCTCAGCCACATGGTGAGTCCGATTTCTTTTACACATACGCTGAAGGTGGCCTTTAACATGGCAGGTATTGCACGTGTACTCCGCAAACCTGCACCAGTGAGCCCCATGGCTTCCTCCACAGCGCCAGCATGGTGCTGCTTGATTAGCCCCCCTCGGCGGACTCTGAATTCCAGGATCCTGAGGTCCGTGCTCTCTGCCCCGGGCAGAGCCACGTTCTGCAGTTTTGTCCGTGGTGGGCGCTATCCTGTGGACAGTGCCTGACGCGTTCGAGATTGTGTGGATTATTTGCTTGGTGCTGCAAGTCGAGGTCATATATGCCCGGCTGATGGCGATGGCCTTTGTCAGAGTGGCTGTGGGTTCCGTGGCCAACAGCTTGTGAAGGAGGCCCGCGTGGCCAATCCCCATAACGAAAACGTCCCGCAAAGCCTCGCCAAGGTGTGCCCCAAAATCACACGGCGCCGCGAGTCTCCTGAGGTCCGCAGCATATTTGGTGACATCCTGGCCCTCAGGTCTGCAGTGATGGTAAAATTTGTCTCTGGCCATGAGGATGCTCTCCTTCGGTTTCAACTGGTCACGAATGAGTTCAGTCAGCTCCTCGTATGACTTGTCCCTGGCGCTCCCAGGTGCCAGCAAATCCCTGACGAGACAGTAAACCTCATCTCCACAACTGGAGAGCAATATCGCCTTACGCTTCTCTCTCATTGCGTATGTGTCCTCCGTCAGGTCCTTTGCTGTGAAGTAGTACTCGAGCCTTTCCGTAAAGGCCTCTCAATCATTGCCCACGGTAAAATCCTTTAGCGAGCCCAGAGTAGCCATGGTTGCGTGGAGTTCGTCCGCTTCCTCGTTGCCAATGTGGTGTATGTAGCACACAAATCACTGACTCCACACGGTTTGGTGTAAGTCTAACTGATGTGACCTTCGTCCTTTATTGTTCAGCTCCAGAGTGCCTCCCAGGTGTGGTGGTCAGCCTTATATAGTCCTTGTTACAGGTACTACCAGGGTTTCCCACCGCAGCGCCCTCTGTGGTGTGGCATAGTACTTACATTACATTTAAGGTACTGGGACGATACACACATCATTACATAACAGTCAGGGTCACGCCTCCTTTTATGCTTTGCGAAGATTCCCTCAAAACGTACCTGTCAATCAATCATCATCATAGGCAATCCCTCGAATCGAGGATGACTTGCTTTCATGCCAAAAAGGGACGCGTTCACAAGTGTTGCAATGAAAGACTTAATATTCCAGGTCCAGAACTACATGTTGAAGGGTGGAAGATGCCTGTGCGTGGATTTTTTTAACGTGTGATGGTCATTGCACACCAGCCACCACACGGGCTTGACAGAGCTAGGTGTCAATCAGTGTCCTGTTAACGGGAGCTCACCCCTTTCAGAATTGAATCATTATACATAACTCTGTCCTCCTTGAGCATCCCCGATTCTAATCGCTCAACCATTGGTGTCCGTGCCTTCTGTTGCCTAGGCCTTGAGCTCTGGAATTTCCTGCCTAAACCTCTCCGCCTCTCTTTCCTCCTTGAAGACGCTCCTTCGCTCCTTAAAACATACCTCTTTGACCAAGCTTTTGGTCACCTGCCCTCATTTCTCCTTCTGCAGTTCAGTGTCAAATCTTTTATCTCATAATATTGCTGTAAAGCACTTTGGGACGTTTCACTACATCAAAAGGAGCTATATAAATACAAGTTGTTGTAGTTGTTGTTGAGGCGTGTGGGGCCACGCAAGCAGAGTTCGCTTTTTATTCTGTGCAGAAATTCCGGTTTGGAATTAATCAACAGTTCAACTCGTGAATTTTCTGAGTTAAATCACGAGTTCGGGGGAATTTGGAGAAGCTCCTTGACATGGCCTGGGACTTTAAAAGTGCCATTGGTTCTTCAGTGACTAGATAAGCCAAATTCAGTTTTTGATGATATGCGATTTGGTTACTAGAACTTTGGGGATCACATTACAGAATTGCACTAACTTTCAGAAGGGAATTGGATGTATGCTGGGAGGGAACGGGCTTGTGGGAACCATTTGCGGGGCTGTAGGGAGGGAGCAGGGGAGTGGGAACCATTGGACTGGCTGTGGGAAGGGGGCGGGTTGTGTGGCTCGTTCAAAGATCCAACTCGGGCACGATGAGTTGAATGGCCTCCTTCAGTGCTGTATGACTCCATGAATTGTCACAGAGTCATCACCCTCAGGAACAAACGTGTGTAACATATGGTGAGTGTGGGGTCACTACAGTCCTTTTTAAAAAGGGAATTTGAAAAGTTTCTGAGAGGACATTGCCAGTTTCAGGGAGTTAGTGGTCAGTTTAGAGCGTGATGTTGCAGCAGCAGCAGTGATCTCCCTGGAGCCTCAGGGAGTTGGAGAGCAATTGCCCAGAGGTTATTTCCTGAATTGGCCATGTTTCTTTGTATGTTCCAATAGGTAGCGTTACTGGGAGGTGGGACAGGAGCATACGAGGTTATTCTGTCTGAGAGTCTTTATCTACTGAGACTTTTTGTAAGTTTGTATGTGTAGACTGGGGTTTGTCTCTGGGCCCTGCCCGGTGTGTAGCTCAGAGAGTTCACCCAATCAGTATCTGAGCCCAAGGACAATCCCAATCTGCAACCCTCCATCGGAGAAACCATCTTTGTACACAGATCATAGCAAGAAACAATCATAGAATCATAGAAATTTACAGCATGGAAGAAGGCCATTCGGCCCATCGTGTTTGCACCGGCCGACAAAGAACTATCCAGCCAAATCCCACTTTCCAGCTCTTGGTCCATAGCCCTGTAGGTTTACGGCAGTGTATATCCAAGTACTTTTTAAATGTGGTGAGGGCTTCTGCCTCTGCCACCACCACCTGGGTGAAAATATTCCCCCTCAAATCTCCTCTAAATCTCCTAACCAATTACTTTAAATCTATGCCCCCTGGCTGTTGACCCTTCTGCTAAGAGAAATAGGTTCTTCCTATCTACTCTATTTAGGCCCCTCATAATGTTGTACACTCTCAATAAGGTCTCCCCTCAGCCTGATCTGGTCCAAAGAAAACATCCTCAACCTATCCAATCTTTCCTCATAGCTAAAATTCTCCAGTCCAGGCAACATCCACGCAAATCTCCTCTGTACTGTCTCTAGTACAATCACATCTTTCCTGTAATGTGGTGACCAGAACTGCATGCAGTACTCTAGAAGTGGCCTAACTAGTGTTTTATATAATCCAAGCATAACCTCCCTGGTCTTGTATTCTATGCCTCGGCTAATAAAAGCAAATATTCCGTATGCCTTCTTAACCACCTTCTCTACCTGTTCTGCTAACTTCAGAGATCTGTGGACATGCACTCCAAAGTCCCTCTGTTCCTGTAATTTCTCAATGTCCTACCATTTAATGTGTATTCCCTTGCCTTGTTAGTCCTCCCCAAATGCATTATCTCACTTCTCTGGATTGAATTCCATTTACCACTGTTCCGCCCACCTGACCAGTTCATTGATATCTTCCTGCAGTCTACAGCTTTCTTCTTCATTATCAACCACATTGCCAATTTTTGTATCATCTGCAAACTTCTTAATCATACCCGCTACATTTAAGTCTAAATCATTGATATATACCACAGAAAGCAGAGAACCTAGGATTGAGCCCTGCGAAACCCCACTGAAAACAGCCTTCCAGTCACAAAAACACCCAACTCCATTACCCTTTGCTTCCTGCCTCTGAGCTAATTTTGGATCCAACTTGCCACTTTGCCATGGATCCCATTGGCTTTTACTTTTGTGACCAGTCTGTCATGTGGGACCTTATCAAAAGCCTTGCTAAAATCCATATACACTACATCAAATGCACTACCCTCATCGACCCTCTGTTACCTCCTCAAAAAATTCAATCAAGTTAGTCAGACGCAGTCTTCCCTTAACAAATCCATGTTGACTGTCACTGATTAATCTGTGACTTTCTAAATGAAGATTTATCCTGTCCCTCAGAATTTTTTCCATATAATTTTCCCACCACTGAGGTTAGGCTGACTGGCCTGTAATTACTTGGTCTATTCCTTTCTCCCTTTTCAAAGAATGATACAATGTTAGCAGTCCTCCGGCATGACACTTGTAGACAGAGAGGATTGGAAAATGATGGTCAGAGCCTCTGCTATTTTCTCACTTGCTTCTCTTAACAGCTTTCAAAGATGCTAAACCCCTTAATACTTCCTCTCTCACTATGTTTATTTCATCTAATATTTCACATTCCTCTTCCCTGATTGCAATATTTGCATCACCGCTCTCCTTTGTGAAAACAAAGGCAAAGTATTCATTAAGAACCATACTCACGTCTTCCGCCTCCACACACAGATTACCTTTATGGTCTCTAATCGACCCTACTCTTTCTCTGGGGATGTGGTGGGGCGGTAGGGGATGTGGACCTAATTATCGGGATGTAGCGGCACAATTTGTCTGGAAAATTGTTTTTCCCTTCCCTCCCCAGCTGTTAACTTTTAGCACACACCAGAACTCAGCTCAGCTTGTTGAAACCCAAAGACAACCGAGAATGAGAAGAATCCATTCACTTCCCTCCCCACAAAACAAGAGACAACCAGGTGGCTTGAAAATGCAATCACTTGAGGAATGAAGAGGATCTTACAAGGGAACTGATCTTCATTCGGGCATTCTCCATACACTACTGACGACTAACCAAGTAGCCGAGGAGGATGGGAACTGCGACCAGGATAGACATGATAAAGTGATCATTACCCATGAATGCCACACTGCTGGGATACCCTAATCTGATGGGCATTCCATCTCAACAGCCAGGCCACCAATCAGATGCTGGCAAGATCCAAATCCAGGTCCTGATGGTTCAGTTTACTGTTTGGATCTGGCGCTGGCACCCGTGAATAATTCTCACTTTGATCAATTTGTCTTGCAGGGTCCGCCCTTCTCACCCCGAATACCAGTTGGTCAGTGTCCAACAGTGTGTGGAGCATGTTGGAATGAGAAATAAAGATTCCCTAAATAAAAAGTAGGCTTGCCTTTAATCTTCAGATGACTCCTCTGTGCTTCTGAAGTCAGACCGGCAATTTTTAATACCAGGGTGTATGAGAAGCACGGTTGTGAAACAAGGAAAGGGTTAGCCAGAATCACCTTCTGCTGCAATGTTCCGCAGCATCCTGGAGATCCGGCAACCCTGAGCAACAGAATCTAGAAACTAAAGAACGAAAGGCAGTCCAGCCTCCCTCCTGACTGCCTGAGGTTCTCAAGCAGAGAGGTGATTGTCCGCTGATACGAGCAAGTCGATCGATCTGGTAACCCCCAAAGTCCTGAAGATATTCTGGACTACCTCAGTGTGGATCATCCACTCATTAGCTGTGAACCACAGAGATCTGAGTGTGCCGACTGTAGTATTGTCCACCCTGGCCTAATGTGGCAGCAAGAGTGTCACCCCGTCATTCAAGCACCAATGGGAAGCAACACGCCAACTTGGCAGGGGGCCCCAGACTAAAAATACCGGACTACTGTCATACTGTCTCTGTAGACATGTTGACTTATCCCGCACAGAGTCGGAAAGTGTACAATGTCCTATAAAACTATTCACAACCCGAGCCTGCCAAAATGACAAGTGACCTCATCCATGTCCACTGGCCTTGAAGCCCATTCCTCCTGAATGTCGCAGCATTACCTGAAGAGCCTGATGGCTGTAGCCCAAATGCCTGGAGGACACTGTGGCCCCAAAACCACCATTTCTCGTTCAGATGCTGCGACAAATGAGAACTGTGGAAACATTACTGGCCAAGTGATAGACATCAAAAATGCTCAACTGGAGGCATATCTTCATCAGTTGAGCCTTCTGGATGAGTATCACTCACTCTCAGTGTGGATGGTGACCAGTATTCCCACCAGTAGATAGTTTCTCTGATGGTCAAACCAAGCTACATTGTGAAACACAAGCTGCTATTGCAGAGGATACTCACTACTTCTGGTCTCCTGAACCCAAGCGTCCAGAGTAATTCACTTCCACAGGGAAGTACTGGAACGGATCCACCCACCCAGCTCTGTAGTGGGCTATCAGGCAGTCACTGCTTGGGGAGGTGGAGCAGGACAGGGTATAGAAGGTTACTTGTTGCGAGCTCTCTGCATTCCAAGTCCTATTCTGGAATGATGGGCTAGCATGGTACAAAGGACATTGCGGTCTGGATAAAGCCTTGTAAAGGCTTATGGAGGTAAATGATTACATAGGAAACACGATACAGAAAGAGGCCATTCGGCCCAGTCAGTCCATGCCAGTGCTTGTGCTCCACTTGAGCCTCCTCCCTTCTTTCCTCATCTAACTATCAGTAGAACCCTCTGTAGAACTGAAGGAAATCCTTTATTCATGGGAAATGGTGTTAGGGAAATTGATGGGATTGAAGGCCGATAAATCCCCGGGGCCTGATAGTCTGCATCCTAGAGTACTTAAGGAAGTAGCCCTAGAAATAATGGATGCATTGGTGAACATTTTCCAACAGTTTATCGACTCTGGATCGGTTCCTATGGACTGGAGGGTAGTTAATGTAACACCACTTTTTAAGAAAGGAGGGAGAGAGAAAACGGGTAATTATAGACTGGTTAGCCTGCCATCAGTTGTGGGGAAAATGTTGGAATCAATTATTAAAGATGAAATAGCAGCACATTTGGAAAGCAGTGACAGATCAGCCCAAGTCAGCATGGATTTATGAAAGGGAAATCCTGCTTGACAAATCTTCTAGAATTTTTTGAGGATGTAACTGGTAGAGTGGACAAGGGAGAACCAGTGGATATGATGTTTTTGGACTTTCAAAAGACTTTTGACAAGGTCCCACACCAGAGATTGGTGTGCAAAATTAAAGCACATGGTATTGGGGGTAATGTACTGACGTGGATAGAGAACTGGTTGGCAGACAGGAAGCAGAGAGCTTCCTGCTGCCAAATAGTACAACCGAACACGAGATAAACGGCAGGCAGCAACTAGTGGGGTATCACAGGGCTCAGTGCTGGGACCCCAGCTATTTACAATATACATTAATGATTTGGCTGAGGGAATTGAGTATAATATCTCCAAGTTTTCAGATGACACTAAGCTGGGTGGCGGTGTGAGCTGTGAGGAGGACGCTAAAAGGCTGCAGGGTGACTTGGACAGGTTAGGTGAGTGGGCAAACGCATGGCAGATGCAGTATAATGTGGATAAATGTGAGGTTATCCACTTTGGTGGCAAAAACACGAAGGCAGAATATTATCTGAATAGCGGCAGATTAGGAAAAGGGGATGTGCAGCGAGACCTGAGTGTCATGGTACATGTCATTGAAAGTTGTCATGTAGGTTCAGCAGGCGGTGAAGAAGGCAAATGGTATGTTGGCCTTCATAGCTAGGGGATTTGACTATAGGAGCAGGGAGGTCTTACTGCAGTTGTACAGGTCCTTAGTGAGGCCTCACCTGGAATATTGTGTTCAGTTTTGGTCTCCTAATCTGAGGAAGGACGTTCTTGCTATTGAGGGAGTGCAGCGAAGGTTCACCAGACTGATTCCCGGGATGACAGGACTGATATAGGAGGAGAGACTGGATCGTCTGGACCTGTATTCAGTGGAGTTTAGAAGGATGAGAAGGGATCTCATAGAAACATATAAAATTCTGACGGGACTGGAGAGGTTAGATGCAGGAAGAATGTTTAAGATGTTGGGGAAGTCCAGAACCAGGGGACATAGTCTAAGGATAAGGGATAAGCCATTTAGGACTGAGATGAGGAGAAACTTCTTCACTCAGAGAGTTGTTAACCTGTGGAATTCCCTACCGCCGAGAGTTGTTAATGCCAGTTCATTGGATATATTCAAGAGGGAGTTAGATATGGCCCTTGTGGCTAAAGGGATCAAGGGATATGGAGAGAAAGCAGAAAAGGGGTACTGCGATGAATGATCAGCCATGATCTTATTGAATGGTGGTGCAGGCTCGAAGAGCTGAATGACTTACTCCTGCACCTATTTTCTATGTTTCTATGTCTATGTTTCCCTTCTCCCTCATGCTTATCCAGCCTCCCCTTAAATGCATCGATACTATTCGCTTCATCCACTCCCTGTGGTAGCGAGCTCCACATTCTCATCACGCTCTGGGTAAAGATTTTCAGGTACTGCAGGTGCCCTTTGGTGCTGAGGGCTTCTTTGGCGAGCCAGTGGAGGAGCTGCTGCATAGCTTCACTACTTTTCAATTCTACCCCTCTAGAACTAAACCCTAGGTTTATTTTGTGGTACCTTATCGACTGGACTATAGTTCCCTGGACATTTCAATCTCCCTTAAATACTGGAATGGATTGGTGGTGGTACTGTATCATCTAGAGGAGGAAGGTCCAGAAACAACCGCCTTTACATTTCCCGGGCATACATCTCCCGCATTCTGGCGGCTTCCATATAGCCGGTGGCGTGCTGGAGGATGAGCGGCTCTGGGATTCGTTCCATCAATTCTGGGAATGGTTGCAGGTTCTGCTCCAGCAGCTTCTCCACTTGCTTGCCAAAGAAGCCCTTAGCACCAAATACTAAAGGGAACCTACAGTACCTGAAAGAGCCCCAAATTGCACGGCCAAGCTCATTGGCAATGCAAGATCCACTGGATGCTGGGCCCTGCTCCGATATTGAGGACACCCACATAGCTTGTTGCTGCAGTAGATGCTCTCTGAAGGTGATCCTCACTCTGACAGGGATTGCTCCCTCAACTCACCTGCGGGGCATTAGGCTGCTGGTAAGTAAAGCCGGCCCCAATGTATTTGGTGGCAGGGAATTCGGGACATGCGCTAAACCCTGCAGGAAGGTCCGCCAGACCCCAAATGTGGGTGGACCAGGACTAGTTTCACTGGGCAGTAACCTTCCTTCTGATGCCTTCATGACTGAAGTTCACCAGATGCCAGTAAACTGCAAGGTGTGAAAGCAGGGTGGCGGAGGCACTATGGATGCTGTCTACCTTGGCCTTAACTCAAGGGCGCATATTAAACCAACCCAAACTATCCAGGGAATTGGTAGAATGAATACAGCTATAGCCTGAGGCCTTTCCATGAGCCCAAATAAAAACTCACCCCCCGCCCCCGCAACCAAGTGAAGGGACTTCCGCAATTCACAGTTTCAGACTTGGTCACCCTCGAGTTAAATACATGAAAAAGCCTAAACGACTGGAGATTGTGCTCAGACTCGGGCTCCCAGCTTGGCTTCTGAAGGCGGGATGCCTCTGGGAAGCTTCCTCGGGCTGAAGAGACAGGGAAGGTTGATAGTGAGATTCTGGGAACAGAGATGAAGGCCTCACGATCAGCCTTCCCTGTCGGTTCAGCCTGAGGCTGTTTCACGGAGGCTTCCTGCCTTCGGAAGCGATTAGCTACAGGCTCATGAATACAAAGGCCGATTGAGTTAGGCCCTCCAGACATGAGCCCCAGCCTCTTGGGGGTGGTGCAACTGAGGCACACACATCCTCCCTGGGAGTGAGAACCCTTGAAACCTAGATGCCCCATAGGAATTGGGAGAGATCTTGGCACCAGCAGTCATGGACTCCTCCGAGCCAGCTGATGCCAGGGGAGGATTCCCTCTTAATTCTGGGAAGTCTCTGGGCAACAACCAGAGCGTCCCTTCTTGAGACTTTCCTGTTTAGTCCCAAGGTGAATCCCTGCCCGGCACTGGTTGGAGATAACTGCACAGATTGGGCTTTACCAAGTGCAGTGCAGTTCACCCCAAACAGTGCCGAACTGAGCCTGGAGTTGGAGCAGGGTTGATGCTTGATGCTGATGCAGGGACATGAGGGCTAGATGGGTCTGTGGGGGGTTTTGGTTATTGGCCATCAAATTAAACACAAATTGAAAGGTGTTGAGTTGGCACTGAGAAATGGATGGGACACAGAGGGATGGCGTGAGGAGAATTTCAGGTGCACCGCTCCCCTTCTTTTGTGGTTTCTCTGCTGGCATTGATTTGATTTCTGTCATGATGTGCTCTCTCTTGTGTGTCTGATCCACTTGTCTTTGTGGTTTCGTTACTCACAACTTTAGTCTGTAAGTGTTATGTATGTAATAACTCGATAGACTGAATACTGTAAATTAACACAGGTACAAACCTGGCTTTGCTTTTAGGGCCCAAAGTGATTACATTACATGATGGCTTGCCTTTTATACCTGGGCCGCACACATGTGCGTACAGCCCAATGACCTCCGACAGTGGCGCCACCTGGTGGCTAGTAACCCCAAGCATACATACATGATAGTAGGTATTTTGATGAAACCGCCCATTTTCTCTCTCTCATCCTGACGCCAACCATGTACCTCTAGCAGAAGAAGAAATTAATTTTTTTTTTAAATCACTGGATCGCAACAAGACAACTACGGGTACTTTAGAGCTACCCTTGTATAGTAAACCATTTAAGCTGTAAATGCTTAATGTAGATTCTGGGTGCAAAACTATCAACTTGTTTCTTTTCATGTAATGTTACTGGCCACAGATTTTGATGCCACCTGAGTATTAAAGGTTGTGGAGTTGCAGAATGTACACCTTCTTCAGAATCCGAGTGATGGTCCAGAATGGCTGCAATGCCATCAGGTGAACCAGGATTACTGGGACACGGAGCTTCTCTGACACAATCAGAGGGCTTTTGGTGGCAGTACCGAGCCAGCTGACCTGGGAGCAGGTCCTTGGCAAGGACCCAGGGATTGGCAAGGTCAGAGGGCACCAGTAACAGCTGGGACAAGAGTTTCTCATCGACTCCTTGTCCCACAGATTATTCCAGTTGATCAGAACAACGAGCGAGTACTGATCTGGTTTTAGTTTCCAGGATTTGAGCATTGATGTCTGCATGGTCACTGCAATGGATTGTACTGTTACGCACTCTGACTATCACGGGGAATTAGACAAGCTGGAATAAACAAACCTTCTACAGCAACACCCTCTGACTGTCAGCTGGTTAGCGATGATTGCATTGTTCACGCTCCCCTCATCAGGTCTTCTAGCCGGCCACATTCACTCCTAGATAGATCAGCCAGTTAGTCACCATCAGTACAGTTCCCTTTCCTTCGCTTAAACTGGTTGTGCAGCCTCTTCTGCCTCGTTGCCCCTGTTTACAAACCTATCGTGATGTCTGTAATCACGGTGATGCACAGTGCAGGGTCAGGCTTGACTTGTGATGTCACCGTTTGACCCGTCCAGTTAAAGGGGCCTCACCTTGATGCAACTGTGCTTGGTCAAAAACTCTTGGGCCTTACATTGGATGTGCTAGAATGCAATAACAGCTTTGCACTTGCTTATGAACCAGAGAGTTGGGTGTGCGGGCAATGGGCAGTGATGGGATTGTTTGCCTTCTCCATGCCCCCTTCTCTTAGTGGGGCCCAGTTAACTTTGCAACTATTGCTCACCCTGCAGACTGTCCCGAGCAATGCCATAGGAGATCTAGCAATGATAAGTAGTTGTCTACATTTACAGAACAGGGAGTGAGCACCAAACTCAAGGGCTGGGAGGAGCTAGTCAGTGAGGGACCCAAGAGTGGGGATCAGTAACCATCTGTAAGCAGGCTGCAGGCTCCAGACTACCTGTTAACAATGCCAAAGAAGATCTAATAACAACAAAATGAACTGTTCCAACAACCTAGTGTGCATCAGTATTACTGTATCTATTGAACTGTTTATGTTGCTCGTTATGTCTTTCACAAATGATGATACAAGATCAATAGGTTAATACCAACCTTTCAAAGCTCACAACCTTCTCTCTCATCTGCCGGTTGATGATGTTTTCATTGTTTGTGTTCTCTTCATAAAGCAAAGATGGTGAGATATTGTAGCCGGCCACATTCACCCCTCAATAGATCAGCTAACTAGTCAGTCTGTGTAGCTCGCTTTCCTTAACTTAAATTGGTTCTGTCTCAGATTGATACAGGGGCAATCAATCAACCAATCATAGGCGGTCCCTCAAACGAGGATGACTTGCCTCCACGAGTTCACAGGTGTTTCGATGAAGGACCTGATGTTCCAGTCCTGAACTTCAATTGAGGGGGTGGAAGATGCCTGTGCGTGAATTTTTTTTATGTATGGTGACCGTTGCACACCAGCCACCACACGGGCTTGACAGAGCTCAGCCTTTATGCAGTGGCAAGGGCTAAGATGACTGGAGGCCTGCTCTGCTGCACAGACCTAGCGTGCACACATATCGCAGTGTATGCAGGCCCGTGCTGCCCTGGGCCCTCACTTGTTTTTTTTTCCATTTGTGAAATTTTTTTTTCTCCCATTTCCCCCATTCTTGGGCCCGACTCTATCCTCAACGTTACTTTGCCGAGGATCGCATTTGTTGCCCAGAATCTGACCTACCGCCCGCTGCCACCCAAAATCGAGGTATCAGGCCCATTTTTCCACCGGGCGTTTTTTTCCCCATTTTTCCACCAAACTTCCGCCCAAAGTACCGTCAAGATCTTAGCGATCCTTTCGATGGTACATGGGCGAAACTTAGGTTTGACCAAACTCAGGCCCCATGTCTCTCAAATCTAATTGTCTTTTTTGAAGAAGTTACAAAGTTGGTGGATGTGGGAAGCCCAATAGACATAAGGAATAGGAACAAGATAGGCCATACGTCCCCTCGAGCCTGCTCCATCATTCAATAAGATCATGGCTGATCTGATCATGGACTCAGCTCCACTTCCCTGCCTGCTCCCCACAACCCCTTATCCCCTTATCATTTAAGAAACTGTCTCTTTAAATTTATTTAATGTCCCAGCTTCCATAGCTCTCTGAGGCAGAGAATTCCATAGATTCACAGCCCTCTGAGAGAAGAAATTTCTCCTCCTCTCAGTTCTAAATGGGTGGCCCCTTATTCTAAGATCATGCCCTCGAGTCTAGTTTTAGTCTCCCCCACCAGTGGAAACATCCTCTCTACATCCACCTTGTCAAGCCCCCTCATAATCTTATACATTTTGATAAGATCACCTCTCATTCTTCTGAATTCCAATGAGTAGAGGCCCAACCTCCTCAACCTTTCCTCATAAATCAACCCCCACATCCCCGGAACCAACCTAGTGAACCTTCTCTGAACTGTCTCAAAAGCAAGCACATCCGTTTGTAAATATAGAAACCAAAACTGCACTCAGTATTCCAGGTGTGGCCTCACCAATACCCTGTACAGCTGTAACAAGACTTCCCTGCTTTTATACTCCAACCCCTTTGCAATAAAAACCAAGATTCCATTGGCCTTCCTGATCACTTGCTGTACCTGCATCCTTCTGTGTTTCATGCACAAGTACTCCCAGGTTCCGCTGTACTGCAGCACTTTGCAATCTTTCTCCATTTAAATAATAACTTGCTCTTTGATTTTTTTTCTGCCAAAGTGCATGACCTCGCACTTTCCAACATTATACTCCATCTGCCAAATTTTTGCCCACTCACTTAGCCTGTCTATGTCCTTTTGCAGATTTTGTGTGTCCTCCTCACACATTGCTTTTCCTCCCATCTTTGTATTGTCAGCAAACTTGGCTACGTTACACTCAGTCCCTTCTTCCAAGTCGTTAATATAAATTGTAAATAATTGGGGTCCCAGCAATTGATTCCTGCGGCACCCCACTCGTTACTGATTACCAACCAGAGAATGAACCATTTATCCCAACTCTCTGTTTTCTGTTTGTTAGTCAATCTTCTATCCATGCTAATATATTACCCCCAACTCCGTGAACTTTTATCTTGTGCAGTAACTTTTTATGTGGCACCTTGTCAAATGCCTTCTGGAAGTCCAAATACACCACATCAACTGGTTCTCCTTTATCCACCCTATTTGTTACATCCTCAAAGAATTCCAGCAAATTTGTCAAACATGTCTTCCCCTTCATAAATCCATGCTGACTCTGCCTGACCAAAATTTGCTTTTCCAAATGTCCTGTTACTGCTTCTTTAATAATGGACTCCAATATTTTCCCAACCACAGATGTTAGGCTAACTTGTCTATTTCTATTTATTTACTAATACTAACTTCTTTCAGTTCCTCATTCTCACTAGACCTTTTGGCTCTCCACTATTTTCAGGAAGGTTTTTGCGTCTTCCTCAGTGAAGACAGTTACAAAGTATTTGTTTAATTTCTCTGCTATTTCCTTATTCCCCATTAACATTTTTCCTGTCTCATCCTGTAAAGGCTCCACATTTACTTTTGCTAATAAATTCCTTTCTACCTCCTGTCATATCTTTGGAGAGCACATAACACACGTCTTGTAAGATGGCTGCAAGTTCCAGAATCTTCTGACCTGCTGGTCAGTTGACCTGCTCTTTGTTAAACAGAACTAGCTGCAGTAACACAGGTGTCCACAGTGTGGAGCTACAGACATTACACTTCTCCCTCCTTAATGAAGAAGTTATTATAACAAACAATCATCATACATAACTTGTATGGTTATACATGACAAAGGATATGGCCTTATTTTGCCATATTTACAAATCAAGCTTAACCACTTGCTTTCTGTTTCGAAGAGGATATCTTCGCTCTCGAACAGAACCTTCCAAACATGGTGTCGAATTTAAACTCATTCGAGGCTGATCCTGAGGGAAGTTTTCCTCCAATGGATCTCCTTGATTTCCATTTGAACTCGCTCTAACGTCAGACTGTTTGTTTTCCAGACTCAGACTCAGACTTAAATTCTGACTTTCTCTTAGATTTGTTTCCAGTACATTGGATGTAGGATATGCTACTGGTATATCAAAACTATCTGATGAGTCAGAAATAATTGAATCACTCCCACCTTCAACGACTTCCATGTCTGTGGGTAAAATATGATCAATGTGAACAAACCTAACCTATCCATTATCAAACATCTTTACCAAATATATGTGAGGACCACATATAAGTATAGGAAGGTAATTATAGGCCGATTAGTTTAACATCTGTAGTGGGGAAAATGCTTGAAACTATCATTAAGGAAGAAATAGCGGGACATCTAGATAGGAATAGTGCAATCAAGCAGACGCAACATGGATACATGAAGGGGAAATCATGTTTAACTAATTTACTGGAATTCTTTGAGGATATAACGAGCATGGTGGATAGAGGTGTACCGATGGATGTGATGTATTTAGATTTTCAAAAGGCATTTGATAAGGTGCCACACAAAAGGTTACTGCAGAAGATAAGGGTACGCGGAGTCAGAGGAAATGTATTAGCATGGATAGAGAATTGGCTGGTGAACAGAAAGCAGAGAGTCGGGAAAAATGGCTTCTTTTCAGGTTGGAAATCATGGTTAGTGGTGTGCCACAGGGATCGGCGCTGGGACCACAACTGTTTACAATATACATAGATGACCTGGAAGAGGGGACAGAGTGTAGTGTAACAAAATTTGCAGATGACACAAAGATTAGTGGGAAAGCGGGTTGTGTAGAGGACACAGAAAGGCTGCAAAGAGATTTAGATAGGTTAAGCGAATGGGCTAAGGTTTGACAGATGGAATACAATGTCGGAAAGTGTGAGGTCATCCACTTTGGGGAAAAAAAACAGTAAAAGGGAATACTTATTTGAATGGGGAGAAATTACAACGTGCTGCGGTGCAGAGGGACCTGGGGGTCCTAGTGCATGAATCCCAAAAAGTTAGTTTGCAGGTGCAGCAGGTAATCAGGAAGGCGAATGAAATGTTGGCCTTCATTGCGAGAGGGATGGAGTACAAAAGCAGGGAGGTCCTTCTGCAACTGTACAGGGTATTGGTGAAGCCGCACCTGGAGTACTGCGTGCAGTTTTGGTCACCTTACTTAAAGAAGGATATACTAGCTTTGGAGGGGGTACAGAGACGATTCACGAGGCAGATTCCGGAGATGAGGGGGTTACCTTATGATGATAGATTGAGTAGACTGGGTCTTTACTCGTTGGAGTTCAGAAGGATGAGGGGGGATCTTATCGAAACATTTAAAATAATGAAAGAGATAGACAAGATAGAGGCAGAGAGGTTGTTTCCACTGGTCGGGGAGACTAGAACTAGGGGGCACAGCCTCAAAATACGGGGGAGCCAATTTAAAACCGAGTTGAGAAGGAATTTCTTCTCCCAGAGGGTTGTGAATCTGTGGAATTCTCTGCCCAAGGAAGCAGTTGAGGCTAGCTCATTGAATGTATTCAAGTCACAGATAGATAGATTTTTAACCAATAAGGGAATTAAGGGTTAAGGGGAGCGGGCCGGTAAGTGGAGCTGAGTCCACGGCCAGATCAGCCATGATCTTGTTGAATGGCGGAGCAGGCTCGAGGGGCTAGATGACCTACTCCTGTTCCTAATTCTTATGTTCTTATGTTCTTATATCTTCAGCACTCTTCCTGGTAACCACTTTACCAATTTATAGTGATGATTCTTCACTCTCTCGTTCTGATTTAATTTCACACTTCTCTCTTTTACTCTACCTCTATCATGATTCTCTTTCTGTCTTAATTGTGTCCTTCTACGGACTGTGCCAAGTTTGGATTTAACATCGAGAATCTGGTTCTTGGCTGTCGGTTGAGAAACAACTCTGCTGGTGTTCTACCAGTAGTTGTGTGAGGAGTATTATGATACGTTATTAGAAAATTAGCCAATTTATGATCCAATGACCACTGTCATTTCTTTGGATTTGGATCCAACATTTGTTTGATGAGGGCACGTTTTACAATTTGTGCAGTGCGCTCTGCTGCACCATTCGAAGCAGGGTGGTACGATGGAACCTTAATATGTTTCACACCATTTTTGCTCGTGAACTGTGCAAATTCTTAATGAAATTGTGGTCCATTATCAGAAACAATTTCTTCTGGGAGGCCAAATGAAGAAAATAATCTTCGCAAAATGTCTAATGTTTTACTTGTTATTTTCCACATTGGAAACACCTAGACCCACTTTGAATCACAATGAACAATTGTTGTCCTTCCAGTTCAGCAAAATCGATATGTAGCCTTTGCCACACCCTGGGAGGCCATTTCCATGGCTGTAATGGTACTGATGGTGGTTGCATACCGATTAACATGTCGTACACTGACTATGTACTCTATATCTTTATCAAGGCCTGGCCACCATAAGTAACTGTGTGCAAAACTCTTGGTCAAGCACATTCAGGTGCTGGTCATGGAGATCTCCTAATAATTTGAACCTGAATTTATTTGGTATAACCACTCTTGCACCCCACATGATACAATCTTTATCGACTGATAATTCATTCCCATGAATGAAGAATGGATGAATATCTTTGTCTGTAACCTGGTTTGGCCATCCGTTTGCAATATAATCATACACCTTTGACATCATTGGGTCATGATTGGTTGCCTTCCCAATCTCTTCAGCTGTGACTGACAGTTCATGGGTGTATGAAAAATAGAACACCTCTTCCCTATCGGGTGTAACTTGTGATGGGGAAGGCAATCTAGACATAGCATCAGCATTACTGTGATCAGCTGATCATCTGTATTCAATATCATATTTATATGCTGACAAAATCAAAGCCCATCTCTGCATTCAGGCTGCAGCTAATGTTGGAACTGGGGACTTTGGATGGAGGATTGCTGTTAGGGGCTTATGGTCCGTAATGAGAGTAAACTTACGACCATACAAGTATTTATGGAACTTCTTGAACCCAAAATTTAATACCAAAGCTTCCCTTTTGATTTGCGCATAATTACGCTCACTGGCACTGAGAGTGCACGAAGCAAAAGCAATTGATCTCTCCTCCCCACTACGTAAAGAAAATAGGAGATTACTGTCCCAATTCCATACGGAGAGGCATCACTTGCTAGCTTGATCTCCTGAGATACGTCATAGTGAACTAACATGGTGCTCTCTACCAAGTTGCTTTTACATTCCTTGGATGCTGTATCACATTCTTTTGACCACTTCCAATGGACCTGTTTTTTCAATAGGTCATTCAGTGGAAGTAATACTGTAGCCAAATTTGGTAGGAACTTCCCATAAAAGTTCAAAAGATCCAAAAATGATCGAAGTTCAGTGACATTCTTGGGAGTGGGTGTATTTCTGATTGCATCCAGTTTTTCCTTGGTTGGATGTAAACCATCTTTTTCTACTCTGTACCCTAAGTACCCCACTGAGTACTTTGAAATAACTCACACTTACGAGCAGCCACTCGTACTTTGTGCTTCTCTAGCCGTTTGAGGACTTCATTCAATATGTTATTATGAATTTGCCTATTTGGTGCTGAAATTAGTATGTCATCTAAATAACATACTACCCCTTCAATACCTTGCAAATTCTGGTTCATTGCCCCTTGGAGTATGGCAGGGCGAAAGACACTCCAAATGGTAGCCTATTAAATTGATACAGGCCTAGATGAGTATAGTCAAGCATGACTTGGACTCCTCATCTAGTTCAAGCTGTAAGTAGGCATTCGTCAGATCCAACTTTGAGAAAATCTGACCCCCTGTCAGTGTTGTGAACAAATGTTCTATATTTGGCAATGTATTGGGGACCTTACCCTCTAATCACCACACTATCTTATCTTACCATCGGACTTAGGTACAACAACAATGGGTGCAGCCGAATTACATCGATCTATCTTAGAAATAATGTTCTCAGTCTTTCGTCTTTTGAATTCTTACTCAACTTTCTCCTTGAGTGCATATGATATGGAACGTGGCTTGCAGTAAACCGATCTAGCGTCCTTCTGTACCCTGACACTCGCCTTGAAACCTTGGATCAGACTGCCCGTTTCACAGAACACCTTTGGATAATTCTTGATGACATCATCCTTTGATGCAAATCTCATTACAACACACAAAATCTCACTCCAATCCAGCTTCAATGATCCCAACCAATTTCTGCCTAGTAAGGCGGGCTTGTCTCGTGTTACGACTATTAGAGGCAAGCTCTGAACTTGATCCTTGTATTTCACCGGCACGGTGATACGACCTACCACTGGAATGTTCTCTCCCGAGTAGTGTCGCAGCTCTATCTTGGCTTTCTCCAACGGAAAATCCTGCAATTTGTCGAGGTATAGCAACTCCGGTACTACACTCACGGATGCACCAGTGTCAATTTCCATGGGGATCTTGAATCCTGCAACAGCTATGTGGATTACGATACTTTTTGAATTGCCATCCGTTAACCTCGTACTCCTGATGACATTTAAATCTAACATATCCTCGTCCTGTTGTTGTTCTTCCATGCTATGTAGTCTCTGGGGATTTCTACTCCTAGCTTTGAAAGCTGGTTTACCCTTCAGTCAGCATGCCTTTGCAAGATGCCCAGTTTTCCTGCAGACGAAACACTCTGCCTTCACAAATGGACAACTTTGAGCAATGTGTTGTCCCAGGCACTGATAGCAGGACGTCAATGCTCTGTTCCCATTTCCAGTTTCTGAGATTTTGGGGCCCCACCGCCTTTTACTTTGAACCTGCAGGTGATTCACCTCGGTTGTCTGATGACTGAAATTAGTATGAAATTCTTGGGAATATTGGTCGGCCATGCTCATCGACCTAGCTGTCTGACAAGCTAAATCAAAAGTCAAGTTAGGCGTCGTCAATAACTTTCTTCTGATTGCATCATTTTTCATCCCACAAACAAAGCAGTCTCGCAGTGCTTGGCTCTGAAAGTCTCCGAAATTACAGTGAAAAGGTAGCTTTTTTAATGCTACAATTTACTCGCTGATATTTTCTTCGGCCTTCTCATTTCGTATTCTAAAATGATAACTTTCAGTAATTTCTAATGGAATGGGACTGAAATGTTGTTCTAACTTAGAATCTGTTTCAGCGTTGTATCCTTTGGCTTGTCAGGCACAAGCAAATTTATCAGCGTTTCATACAACTCAGGCCCGGCCTCAGTTAAGAATATAGCTCTTTTTCATTCCAACACTGCCTGGTTATTGTCTTCATTACCAGGGATTTCAATTATATTATTTGCAGTGAAAAACATTTCTAGCCGATCCACATATGCTCTGAAACTTTCACGTTCGCGTTGAAATTTCCCCAAATGCCCTATAACTCTCATGGGACAGCCATTTTGACTCTGGCAGTTTAACCAAGTGTGCTCGTAATTTACCTCGGATTTGTAGCTGTTTCCAAAAACAGAGAAGCTCTCAAAATCTCTCTGTCGGCTGGCTAAATCCTTCACCAACAAAAATTTCAGCTTTGTATTATCTGATTACATCCCATTTTCGTCGCCAAATGCCATATCTTTGGAGAGCACACAACACACGACCTGTAAGCTGGCTGCAGATTCCGGAATCTTCTGACCTGCTGGTCAGGTGAACTGCTCTTTATTAAACAGCACTAGCTGCAGTAACACAGGTGTTCAGTGTGGAGCTACAGGCATTACACATACCTATAGAAGCTTTTACAGTCTGTTTTTAAGTGTTTCACTAGTTTACTCTCATATTCTATGTTCTCTCTATCAATTTATTGATCCACCTTTGCTGAATTCTAAAATCCTCCCAATCCTCAGGCTTACTGTTCTTTTTGGCAACATTATAAGCCTCTTCCTTTAATCTAATACTATCTTTAATGTATCTTGTTAGCTGTTATTAATAAACCCATATTTTTCCAAGCGACAAATAATTTTGTCTTGGATATTTGGCTGCGAAATTCAGCGTCCTGACATCTTGGACTCCAAGCTGTCTGGCAGATCATCTTGTGACTAATGCAACACTGCTTTGAACATGATTATGTTTCTTTGGTCTGAGGCAATGTTGAACTTCAGATCTAAAATGAAACCATGTACAGTTCAACCTTGTGGTTGATATTTCACTTCCATTTCTGGGCTGAGCATCAATAAAGACAGTGAAAGATTCTTCACCCTACCCAAGTTGGATGGGTTGACTTTCAGACACTGGTCCCATCACTATACAAAACAGCAGGAAAGGCAAAAGTTCTGAAGGTGAATCTTTGTGCGTAGCATGAGAACAACTATCAAAGCCTTCCACATCTGAATTAGCTGAAAGGGAAGCTACCCAATGGTGTAAAGGTCTGCATTGAACCAATAAAGTTATGCATTGACTCTCATGTCAACAACAGTCGATTAACCATCTTAAGTAAACATCATCACATATTACAAATGTGTTAGAAAAGGGGAAAACCAACCAGGGATCCTGCTCTTGATTACTATCTAGTGACCATCTGGCCTTCCATCTGTCTTGCTAGAAAGACATACGTGTGGACATTGAGCTTGGCTGTAATGCCCTCCACAGTCAAATAACTTGCCAACACATGCTAGGCCTTTTTAGGCATGAAGAATGGTCACTTGGATGAAGTACCAGAGGGTTCCTACACCTGCAAACGGGCACCAGCAAGAGGTCAGTGCCTTCATGAGGGGAGTGGAGGAGAAAGTTGACTAAAACGAACATGAAACAAACCAGTAATTGGTGTCTACACTGATGTCTATAACCAGACCCAGCAATTGCCACAATGTAGCTCACTCACGGGTAATTATTAATCTCTGCATTTTCACCTTCAGACCACTTTTAAGAATCAGTTACAAATTCTAATAACCTTTAATATCCTCTGTTAATGTTTTGAACAGTGAGTACTAGTAGGGTTGCCATAGTTACTGACTTGGAAGAGTTTCCTGACCTAATAGCACAAACAGCCTGAATTTAGAAGTAGAGAAGATGTTACCACTTGTGTGGGAGTCCAAAACTAGGGGCCATAAATGTAAGATAGTCACTAATAACTCTAACATAGAATTCAAGAGAAAATTATTTTCTCACAGAGTGCTTAGAATGTGGAAGTTGCTACCACAGGGAGTAATTGAAGCGAATAGTATAGATTACATAGACTGTACAGCACAAAACAGGCCATTCGGCCCAAGTGGCTTATGCCGGTGTTTGTGCTCCACACGAGTCTCCTCCCATCTTACTCCATATAACCCTATCTGCATATCCTTTTAGTCCCTGATTACAACAGTGACTGCACTTCAAAAGTACTTCATTGGCTGTAAAGCGTTTTGAGACGTCCAATGGTCGTAAAGGCACTATATAAATCCAGGGGCTGGATTTTCCACTTTTGTGCAGATCACCCAAAAATGGGCGGTATTTGCGGCGTGGGCGGTAAATATGGGTTTTCAGGTTGCCGGATTATCGCCCATTTTCCAACACCTAGTTTCCATTTTTAAAAATGGGCGTTACCGCGAGCAATCTGAAATGGGTGTTAGCGTTAAATCTCTCTGACCTTCTGTCGCAAAGTGTTGCCGTCCTTAGCAACGGCATGGCAATGCTCGTTTCCCGCGATTCAGGAGGTCAGGAGTCATCATTACATGCGCAGAAGAGGAGACAGAGACAGAGACAGAGAGAGAGGGAGAGCAGAGAAGGACTGAAAGCGTGTGTGGGTGTGGTGTGTGCTTGTTTGGCTGTTGTGGGAGGCACGAGGGAGATTCACCAGCAGCAAAAAGCCTACTAAGCACCAAGAAGGTAGTTGGCACCGAGTTTTTGTCCAACAAATAATATATAACATGGAAGGGATGGAGGAGGCCCTGGAGCTGTTAGCCAGGAACACTGGTGGCAGAGGGCTCCCAGTGGTCCCGGAGCGTGGCACTGCACCCCAAGGTGCCGCACTCCCATTGCCAACGACACATGAGAGCCAGGAGGAAGATCTTGCTTCTGGCTCGGAGCATGTTCCAACCTCGGGACCGTCCTCTCCCGTACCCGTCCAAGCAGTGGCTTTGCCGTCATCCCCCCCCCCCAATGAAGCAGCGCCTGAGGAGTTCCTTGACCAGGCGGCTTGGAGTCAGAAGGGGAAGGGGTAGAGGTGGGGAGGAGAAGCGGGGGGGAGTGGGCAAGGAAAGTGAGGTGCATGGCTGCAGGTGTTGTCTGGAGCATATTTTTAGGTTACTGCTGCTATTTTGGTGGGAGGGTCGGGGCAAGGGGTGAGGGGGCTACCTTGTTGGTTTACATTTGTGTTCTGTTTTGCGGGAAATGGGGACTATTGTAATGATGTAAAAGTGGTAAATTTGTTGTGGGGTGGGGTGTTTTTTACAGATATACTTATGATTTCAGACAAATGGTTAGATTAAATGTTTTTTATTTAACATAACCTTGTTGCGCATTGTCTCAGGTAGCTGCACCGTTACATACTGGTGATTCCTTAACATGAAAGGGTATAATTACACTTAACTTGAATCAACTTAAACTTTAACTATCACCAAGGTGATGCACACCATTGATGTATGACCTGCACAGCCAGCAGTGTTGCAGTTTTGTAAATACCACCAACGTTCTTTCAAGCAAAGCACTCATTTATGAGCTGCTGATGTAAGAGTCTTGCAGCTATGTAGCCACCACAGGCCCTTTCTTGCGCTTTAGAGGGGGTCGGGGGCATTGATTGTTGGGCCCAAGGTCAGCGTCGACCTCGTCCTCCTCTTCCTCCCTCTCCTGAGGTGGACCGTCAGACCCTTCTGGCAATTCTTGTACCCTCCTGATAGCCAAGTTGTGCAGCATGGAGCACACCACCACGAATTGAACTATCTGCTCAGGGTGGTATTGGAGCTCGCCTCCTGAGTGGTCCAGGCAGCTTAAGCACTCGAATGGTTTTCTCGACGATATTGCGAGTGGATCTGTGGCTCTCGTATCCGCTTCTCAGCTACAGTGTGGGTGTCACGCAGGGGTACATCAGCCAGGTGGCGAGGCCATATCCTTTGTCACCAAGCATCCAGCATTGACCTTGTGGCTGATTGGTAAACATGTCAGATACAGTGCTCTCACGCAGGATGTGAGCATCATGGATGCTGCCTGGAAATTTAGCATTCACTGCCAGTATAATTTGCTGGTTGTGCAGCTCGTTGTCGACCTTCAGGAAGTGGAATCCTTTGCGGTTCCTAAAAACCTCTGCATCCTGAAAAGATGCCCCCAACGCGATGTGCGTAGTCTATTGCTCCCTGCACCTTGGGGAAGTTACCAATTCGGTAGAATCCTAAAGCCCTCTCAGTCTGAGCCTCCCTGGTCATAGGAAAGCTGATAAAGTCTATCCTGCCAGCGCACAGGGCTTCAGTGACCTGTCTAATGCAGCAATGTGTGACATGCTGAGATATGTCGCCAGCTGAGGCCTGAAAGGAACCCAATGCATAGAACGAAAGTGCCGCGGTCACCTTGACCTCGACGGACCATGCGGTCCTGATGGTGCTGGCAGGCTGCAGCTCTCCCCTGATGAGCTGGCATATCTCACTGATAACCTCTTTGTGGAAGCGCGGTCTCTGAAGGCAGGTGATGTCACACAAGTTGAGGTAAGACTGCTCCCTGTAAGTGCGGGGTTGTAACGCCTGGTCCTCCTCATCAGTTTGGCACGTCTTACGTTGGGCACATGATGCTGTCGAATGTACCTTCTGCCATCTCAAGTCTGCAGCATGTGCGTGGTCATCAAGAGAGGCTGAGAAATGACCGGCCCCATTCCAATAGCTATCTGTATTACACCAATTGTTCACAACCAATGAATGTCCCCACTAAGACATCTTAAAGTAAATTCCAATCGTCCACAGTATGATAAGATGTTTGTTCTGATGTTCACATCACCTCAAAACGCCTCCAGAGTACATGCAAACTCCCCTGAAATTGAAGCAGAGCATCCTTTTAACTGATGCGACTGGAGAAAATGGCGTCCATACTGCTGTCAGTAGTTCAGGTCAGTTCAACTTTTTCACAATAGTTTTCTCGGCGAGCAATATTGTCGGTGAGATGTGTGCGAGGTGTCAAAAGTAAGGATGGGCAATTTTCTGGGCATTAGTTTTGGCAAATGTGATCTTTACGGCAAAAAACAGTGGCCGGGCGGTATTATTAAATCTCGGCATTAATTACGTGCCGAAAGTAACGCTGGGCGATTTAATGGATGTTGGTGCCGCCCATTCTGATCTTTCCGCCCCAAAAAAATGGGCGGGCGGTGTTATGTATGAAAACCTCACCAATGTGTAAGACTTTCCACCAGGGGGCACACCTGTGGGAGACCTAAGGGTCACCTGTGAACCCTGGGCAAGCAGGTATAAAAGGCAATCCACCATGCTGCTTCCTCACTTTGGAGTTACATTAAAGGGACCAAGGTCACAATGATTTGAGCTTACAACACAGTCTCGTGGAATTATTCTGAACATAATAATTGCCGACTAGTTACAGATCACGCACTTTCACGCGGTAAAAGCTGCCGTTGGTATTCTTGAGAGATTTGTTGAGGGTGATGATTGGGAAGTTTTCTTTGAGTGGCTCGACCAGTACTTTGTGGCCAATGGGCTGAGATGGCGGTCAAGCTCAAGGCAATTCTCCTCACCGTATGTGGGTCTTCGATATATGGCCTCGTCAAAAATCTGCTGGCACCGGTCAAACCAATGGACAAGACTTTCACAGAGCTGTGCTGGTTCAGGAACACCTCAAGCTGAAGGAGAACGTCCTAATGGCCAGGTGTCGCTTTTACACGCACCATCGCTCCAAGGGCCAGAACGTGGCGAGCTTTGTCACCAACCTAAGATGCCTTGCGGGACAGTGCGAATTTGCCGGATCTTTGGGGGAAATGTTGCGGGACTTTTTCGTGCTTGGAATCGGCTATGAGGTCATTCTTCGCAAACTGCTGTGTGCCGAAGCCCGAGATCTGAGCAAGGCCATCACGATAGCCCAGGCCTTCATATCCACGAGCGACAACACGAAACAGGTATCTTCACAGCATCGAAGCTCACCGGCAAGTACGGTGCATAAAATAATGCCTTTAGCAGGCAGAACTGTACATTGCAGGGCCTACACCACTGCAGAAGCCAGACCTAGGGTGACTCCGAGGCCGCTGTAGGGTATGAATGCGTATCCATTAACACAATGTTGGCGCTGCGGGGGCAGTCATAGAGCCCATCAATGTATATTCAAGCACTGTGTGCAAGGGCTGTGGAACAATGGGGCACCTCCAGTGAATGTGCAAACGACCTCTGACTTACCACATGACAGAGTCAGCAGAGGACAACCAACCCAGCGCGGATCACGCTGAACAAGCAGGAGAGGCAACTCAACCTGAAGATGAAGAGGAAGTGTATGGGGTACACACCTTCACCACCAAAAGCCTTCCGATAATGTTAAAAGTTAAACTTAACGGCATTCCAGCCTCCATGGAATTTGACTCGCCCCCATGTCCATCAATCATGAGCCAGAAGGCTTTTGAGAAACTGTGGGGCAACAAGGCACAGAAGCCAAAACTGAGCCCGATTCACACAACACTGCACACGTACACCAAAGAACTCATGCCTGTTATCAGCAGTGCGGCAGTGAAAATATCGTATAATGAAATGGTGCGTGATTTACCACTATGGATTGTACCAGGCAATGGCCCAACGCTGTTCGGCAGAAGCTGGCTAGGAAACATCCAATGGAACTGGGACAACATCAAAGCACTGTCATCGGTGGATGACGCCTCGTGCACCCAGATGCTAAACAAGTTCCCGCCGTTATTTGAGCCAGGCATCGGCAACTTCACAGGCGGCAAGGTGCAGATCCATGTTGTTCCTGGGGCACAGCCCATTCATCACAAGGCCCGAGCAGTCCATATATGATGCGAGAGAAAGTCGAGATCGAGCTGGACAGAGTTCAACGAGAGGGAATGATATCACCAGTCGAGTTCAACGAGTGGGCCAGTCCAATGCTAAAGAGCAATGGGATAGTCAAAATCTGCGGGGACTACAAGGTAACGATCAACCGAGTCTCGTTACAGGACCGGTACCCTCTACCTAAAGCGGAAGACCTATTCGCAACGCCAGCAGGGGGAAAGTCGTTCACCAAGCTAGATCTAACCTCTGCTTACATGACACAGGAGCTGGCTGAACCGTCAAAATTGACGTGCATCAACACGCACAAAGGACTGTTCGTGTACCATAGATGCACCTTTGGGATTCGCTCGGCTGCAGCCATCTTCCAGAGGAACATGGAGAGTCTGCTGAAATCCGTTCCATGCACTGTGGTGTTTGAAGACGACATCTTGATCACTGGTCACAACACCACCGAACACTTCTGATATGTCCATACTATACAGTATAAATGCACACGAGGCCCATACTTGAGAGAAGGCCACACTGTGACCAGTTGCCTTTATTACCAAGACCTCAAGTAATGAAGGTGGGTGGAGCTTCCTCTTTTGTACCTGAAAGTCCAGGTTAGGAGTGTCTCCCACAAGTTCACCGCCTTGTGGTCAATGTTCTCAAGGCGTACAACTTAGATCAGCTTATACATGAGTTACAATGATAGTTGAATACATGACATCACACCCCACCCCCGCCCTCCAAAGTCTTATTGGGATCACAGGTTACGTCTCTCTGGTGGTTTACGCTCCTTTGTAGAGCGCCTGAGTTGGGGCTCCGGTTGTTGGGCGCTGGCCTGAGTGTCTGCTGTTTGCCATGCCTCAGGCCTGTCCAGACTGCCCACAATGACTGGGCTCTCTTCCACTTGGTTCCGGTGTTCGGTCACCTGTGGTGGAGTAAACTCTACATCGTGTTCTTCCTCTGCTTCTTCTATGGGGTTGCTGAACCTCCTTTTTGTTTGATCCACGTGTTTACTGCAGATTTGTCCATTGGTAAGTTTAACTACCAAAACCCAATTCACCTCTTTGGCAATCACAGTGCCTGCAAGCCATTTGGGCCCTGCAGCATAATTAAGGACAAAAACAGGGTCATTGACATCAATACATCGCGTCCTCTCATTCCTGTCATGGTAGTCACATCGTGATTGTCGCCTGCTCTCAACAATTTCTTTCAGAGTGGGGTGTATAAGGGATAACCTGGGTTTGAGCGTCCTTTTCATTAGCAGCTCTGTGGGTGGAACCCCTGTGAGCGAGTGTGGTCGGGATCTATTGGCCGAGGCGTGATAAGTGGCTTAGTAGGGAACCCACTTGGATTCTGAGCATCCCCTGCACTGCTCGTTCCGCCTGGCCGTTTGAGGCTGGCTTGAACGGTGCCATTCTGACATGGTTGATTCCATTGCCTGCCATGAAGTCCTGGAATTCAGTGCTTGTGAAGCAAGGGCCATTGTCGCTGACCAAGATGTCCGGTAGACCATGGGCGGCGAACATTGCCCGTAGACTTTCTACCGTGGCAGAGGATGTGCTTGAATTTAAAATGGCACACTCAATCCATTTGGAGTAGGCGTCTACTACAATCAAAAACATTTTTCCCATGAAAGGATCTGCGTAGTCCACATGGATGCGTGACCATGGCTTGGCGGGCCAGGACCAGGGGCTAAGGGGGGCTTCCCTGGGTGCATTGCCCAGCCGAGCACACGTGTTGCACCTGCGAACACAAAGTTTCAGGTCTGCATCTATCCCTGGCAATTGCCTTTATCATGACAATGCCCAGGTGCTCATTGTGAAGTTCTCTGATAAACAACTCTCTGCCCTTCTGGGGCATGACTACTCAGTTTCCCCACAGTAGGCAATCGACCTGAATCGAGAGTTCATCCTTGCGCCTATGAAACGGTTTAAATTCCTCAGGGCATGCCCCGTACGTGGCTGCCCAGTCCCCATTCAGGACACATTTCTTAACTGTAGCGGGTCTTTATTTGTCCAGACTTTAATCTGACGGGCTGTCACAGGTGAGCCTTCACTTTCGAAAGCTTCAACAGCCATGACCATCTCAGCATCATGCTCAGTTGCCCCCTCAGTGGTGGCTAGTGGGAGCCCGCTGAGTGCATCGGCGCAGTTTTCAGTGCCCGGTCTGTGCCGAATTGTGTCGTCATAGACGGCTAACGTGTGTGCCCACCTCTGTATGCAGGCCGATACATTCGCATTTATGGCCTTGTTGTCGGCCAAAAGGGACGTTAGGGGTTTGTGATCTGTCTCCAGCTCAAATTTCCTGCCAAAGAGATACTGGTGCATTTTTTTTACTGCATATACACATGCTAGCGCTTCCTTTTCTACCATCACTAGCCCCTTTCTGCATGGGACAGACTTCTGGAGATATAAGCACATGCTGCAACACACACCCGACCCCATAGGATGACGCATCGCACGTTAAAACAAGTTTCTTACACGGGTCATATAATGTTAACAGTTTGTTGGAGCACGCAATTTGTTATGCTCCATCAAAAGCCCTTTCCTGGCTGTCCCCCCCAGACCCAATCGTGACCTTTGCATAGGAGCACGTGTAGCGGCCCAAACAGCATGCTCAATTTGGGAAGAAAGTTACCAAAATAGTTCAAGAGCCCGAGGAGCGAACGCAGCTCCATCGTGTTACGGGGTTTGGATGCTCTCTGAATCGCTTCCGTTTTGGACGCAGTAGGTCTGATTCCATCTGTTGCTACCCTCCTCCCCAGGAATTCTACCTCTGGAGCTAAGAAGACGCACTTCACCTTTTTCAGTCGCAGCCCTACCCGGTCCAGTCTGCGTAACACCTCCTCCAGGTTGTGGAGGTGTTCTTCAGTATCGTGACCCGTGATGAGGATGTTGTCTTGAAAAACCACCGTCCTTGGAATCGACTTGAGGAGGCTTTCCATATTTCGCTGAAAGATCGCGGCGGCCGAACGAATCCGTACGGACATCTGTTATACTCAAACAACCCCTTGTGTGTCGTGATGGTGGTCAGCTTCTTCGACTCACTCGCCAGCTCCTGGGTCATGCAAGCTGAGGTCACGTCCAATTTTGAAAAAAGTTTGCCACCGGATAGAGTTGCAAAGAAGTGCTCCGTCCTCGGTAGCGGTACTGGTCTTGGAGTGACACCCGATTGATGGTGGCCTTGTAATCGCCACATATCCTGAATGACCCATTCGCCTTGAGCACCGGCACAATCGGGCTCCCCG
Organism: Pristiophorus japonicus; assembly: GCF_044704955.1. NCBI lineage: Eukaryota > Metazoa > Chordata > Chondrichthyes > Pristiophoridae > Pristiophorus > Pristiophorus japonicus. The sequence continues at coordinate 84,657,099 of NC_091994.1, forward strand.
GTCACTGAATTCGACTGGCGAGATGATGCTTTCACTCAGCAGTCAGTCCAATTCGCATTCTATCTTTTCCCGCATCACGTACGGCACCGCTCTGGCCTTGTGGTGTACTGGCCTGGCGTCCGGGTTTGTGTGAATCACTACCTTGGCCCCCATGAAAGTGCCAATGCCGGGTTGAAATAATGTCAAATTTGTCCAGGACCTGTGAGCATGATACTCGCTCCACAGAAGAAATTGCATTGACATCACCCCATTTCCAGTTCATGACAGCAAGCCAACTCCTCCCCAGTCGTGCGGGACCATCCCCTGGGACAATCCAGAGTGGCAACCTGTTCTCTGAATCTTTGTGGGTCATAAATGCCGTTGCACTGCCTAGCACCGGAATGATCTACTTTTGTATATGTCCGTAGCTGTGCATCAATCGGTAATAATTTTGGCCTCCTGGCCTTGGACACCCACAACCTTTTGAACTGTTTGATACTCATCAGGGACTGGCTGGCTCCCGTGTCTAGCTCTATTAATACTGCGATGCCATTGAGGAGCACTTTCATCATTATCGGTGGCGTCCAGGTATATGAGCTGTATATGTGCTCCACATGAACTCGCTGAACTTCAGCTTCCAGTGATTTCCCCCAGTATTCATTTGGCCTCATAGAGCTTACATCGGGCCCGTCCTCCTCGTACATCAACCTGGCTGCAGGCTTCCTGCACATACGCGCCAAGTGACCACTGACGTTGCAGTTTCTGCAGGTATATTGCTGATGCCTGCAAGCTCTGGCTGTGTGTTTGCCTCCACACCTCCAGCATGAGCCTGAGGCCCTGTTGTTGGAAACAAAAGGTCCATTACCAGTCGATCGTCTCTGACTGTCTCTGTAACTGTCCTTAAGCGTACCATTGACAGGTGTTGATGGCCGCAGTGTCCATTGCGCTGGCATGAATCGACGTTCAACTAGCCATTGTCTCTGTTGAATTCCCCCTTTGGTTTCGACTACATGCTGGAGTATGTCCGATTGCCCTTGTCTGCCTCAAGAACTGTGTGCCGTGTTAACAATGTTGGCTCCCTGGTCGTTTGCCGCATTTGAGCCAAGATTTTTGTCATACATCATTCTGTTCTCTTCCTCCCCCGAGATAAATGTCTGGGCTATCAGAGCCGCTGCTTCCAAGGTCAAGTCTTTGGTCTCAATCAGTTTCCTGAAAACCCCAGCATGCCCAGTGCCCTCAATAAAAAAGTCTCGCAGTATCTCCACTCTGCATGCATCTGGGAACTTACATAGGCTCGCCAGTCGCCGGAGATCTGCCACGAATTCTGGAACGCTTTGCCCGGCGCGTGTAAAACCGGTGTCTCGCCATGTGCGTGCTGCTCGCCGGTTTAAAATGTTCCCCAATCAACTTACTGAGTTCTTCGAACGTCTTCTCCGCCGGCTTCTCTGGCGCTAGAAGGTTCTTCATCAGGGAGTACGTTCTGGATCCACAAACCGTCAGGAAATGAACCCTGCGTTTGTCGGCCGAATCCTGTCCCAACCATTCCTCAGTGACAAAACTTTGCTGTAGTCTCTCCAATAAAGTCGTCCCAATCATCACCAACACAGTACCTCTCTTCTGTGCTGCTGGTGGCCATGCTTGCGTGGTTTAAATCCCAGTTTCTCGTCGCCAATGATGCGTCCTTACTATATAGTATAAGTGCACACGAGGCCCATACTTGAGAGAAAGTCACTCTGTGACCAGTTGCCTTTATTACCAAGACCTCAAGTGATGAAGGTGGATGGAGCTTCCCCTTTTATACCTGAAAGTCCAGGTTAGGAGTGTCTCCCACAAGTTCATCCCCTTGTGGTCAATGTTCTCAAGGTGTACAACTTAGGTCAGCTTATACATGGGTTACAATGATAGTTGAATACATGACAACTTTCACAACCTGGAAGAGGTTCTCAAGCGACTGGACAGAGTGGGACTCAGGCTGAAACGCTCCAAGTGTGTTTTCCTGGCGCCAGAGGTCGAATTTCTGGGGAGAAAGATTGCGGCGGATGGCATCAGACCCACGGACTCCAAGACGGAGGCCATCAAGAATGCACCCAGACCACAGAATGTGATGGAGCTGCATACGTTCCTGGGACTCCTCAACTATTTTGGTAACTTTCTACCGGGGTTGAGCACTTTACTGGAACCCTTGCATTTATTGCTACGCAAGGGTGACGACTGGACTAGGGGAAAATCTCAAGAGACAGCCTTTAATAAGGCCAGAAACCTGCAATGCTCTAACAAGTTACTTGTATTGTATGACCGATGTAAACGTTTAGCACTTGCTTGTGATGCGCCGTCGTACAGGGTTGGTTGTGTGTTATAGCAAGCAAATGTGTCAGGCAAACTGCAACCGGTTGCATATGCATCCAGAAGTTTATGCAAGACTGAAAGAGCCTACGGCATGGTTGAGAAAGAAGCATTAGCATGTATATACAGGGTTAAGAAAATGCACCAATACCTATTTGGTCTCCGGTTCGAGCTCAAAACCGACCACAAACCACTTACCTCACTGCTCTCAGAAAGCAAAGGTATCAACACCAATGCTTTGTCCCCCATCCAAAGAGGTGCACTAACATTGTCTGCATATGACAATGGCACTGAGAACTGCGCTGATCCCCTCAGTCGTCTACCATTGCCCACCACCGGGATGGAAATGGCGCAACCCGCAGACTTGCTTCTGGTAATAGATGCTTTTGAGAGTGAGGGGTCACCCGTCATGGCTCGCCAGATCAGGACCTGGAGTAGCCAAGACTCTGTGCTATCACTAGTAAAAAACTGCATCCTTAATGGGAGCTGGTCGGCGGTTCCCGGGGAAATGCAAGATGAAATGAAGCCGTTCCATTGTTGTAAGGATGAATTGTCCATCCAATCGGATTGTCTCCTATGGGGAATCACGTGGTTTTGCCAAAAAAAGGCAGGGAAATGTTTATACGCGACCTACATAGTAGCCACCCAGGCATAGTCATGATGAAGGCTATTGCCAGGTCGCACGATTGGTGGCCCAGCATTGGCTCCGAATTGGAGTCATGCGTACACCAATGCAACACCTCCTCACAGTTGAGCAACGCACCTAGGGAGGCCCCAGTGAGCCTGTGGTCATGGCCCTCAAAACTGTGGTCCAGGGTCCACGTAGATTTTGCTGGCCCTTTTCTAGGAAAGATGTTTCTGGTAGCAGTGAACGCTTACTCCAAATGGATTGAATGTATAATAATGTACGTCCACTGCCACCACTGAAAGCCTTAGGGCCATGTTCACCACCTATGGTTTGCCTGACGTCTTTGTTAGTGACAATGGACCATGTTTCACCAGCTCAGAATTCAACGAGTTCATGACCCACAACGGCATTAAGCGTGTCAGGTCTCCCCATTTAAGCCCACTTCCAATGGTCAAGCGGAATGGGCAGTCCAAACCATCAAGCAGAGCTTGAAATGCGTAACGGACAGCTCCTTGCTGACCCGGGTCCTGCTCAGCTACCAGATGCGCCCCCACTCGCTCCACTGGGGTTCCCCCTGCAGAATTATTAATGAAGAGAGCACTCAAAACTAGGCTCTCCTTAGTCCACCCGGATCTCAATGATCACATAGAAACCCGGCGGCACCAGCTGTATCGCATGACATTGAGGTTAATGATCCTGTGTTTGTTCTCCATTATGGTCATGGTCCCAAATGGATTGCTGGCACTGTTTTAGCCAAGGAGGGGAATAAAGTTAAACTGTTGAATGGGCAAACGTGCAGAAAGCACTTGGATCAGACCAAAGTGCGATTCACTGACAAACAAGAACAGTTTGAAGAAGACTTTACCATCTATGATCCACCAACACACACATAACCAGCAATCGACCTCACTGTCAACCACGAGGATGAACCCACCATGCCCGACAGTCCGATTAGATCAGCCACTCCGCAGTGCAGCAATGATCCGACCAACTCACCCATCCAGGACCTCAACTCAGGCGATCGACCCGGGAACGCAAAGCGCCAGATCACCTCAACCTGTAAATACCTTGTATATACGACTTTTGGTGGGGGGTTGGAGGGACGAAATGATGTTATGTATGCAAACCTCACCAATGTGTAAGACTTGCCACCAGGGGGCACACCTGTGGGAGACCTAAGGGTCACCTGTGCACCCTGGGCAAGCAGGTATAAAAGGCAATCCACCATGCTGCTTCCTCACTTTGGAGTTACATTAAAGAGACCAAGGTCATAATAGTTTGAGCTTACAACACAGTCTTGTGGAGTTATTCTGAACATAAGGCCGATAAAAAATACCGCCTATTATGTACATGATATATGGGCGTTGCACTTCATTTCAGCATTAAAATGGACATTAAGTCAGTGGTATGCATGCAAAAATAATGGAAAATCTAGCCCCAAGTCTGTCTTCTTTTCTTGTCTCCATTTCAACACTGAAGGCAGGGAGAAGGAAGGTATATTTGAAGCTAAAGAGGAAGGTGCAGCAATGGCCATAGTAACATCAATTTAAAAACAAGTCAAGGAAGGTTGCAGTGAAGAATGATAGGGTTTGTAGACTACAGATAAGAGAGGGATCATCAGTCAGCTTTCCCTTTATCCTATCCAAGAGATTGTGCCTGATAATTCAGCTCTCTATGCTGCTATGTTTTGTAACTCCTTGTTGTATATGCAGACTATGGATGTACTCTGTGTGTAGTCACTGTGAGGTTGCATAAGATGGAGACTTGTTTACCTGATGTACTATCAATAAGGTTGTACATACATGCTGGCACCACTAGAGGGTGCAACTGGTGGAGACCGGGGGTTTCTTGCCCTGGTGGCAGGGTCCTGTATAAAAGGCTGTACACCATGCTTGTTGAGTTTGGAATAAAGGACCAAGGTCACTACAGTTTAAGTACAACACATTGCCTTGTGAAGTCATTCATAAGTACATTATAAACATAACACTCCTCAACTCATTTCCCCCATTAATGCCATCAGCATTCACAGCTTAAACAAAGATGTTCAGGGGAAATAAATAAAGATGAATTAACCATAATTGGTTGCTCTTATTTTGGTTTTCATAATATATAATGGTGCTGACACATTGTTAAATCCCCTGTCATCATATTCACACAAGTAAGACGTAATTAAATGTGGCATAGCGATCTTGCTGGAGTGAAAACCAGCTTACTCAATGCATTGTATAATATCATCTCCACGAGACGTCTTTGAGAATAAATAAATAAGGGAGTAACATGGGATGGGCCGTTAAACACGAGCTTCCTGCCGTAATGTCAGAAACTTGGATGAACTGGGTTATTAAAACATTTTCTTCTGACAATCACCAGTCATGGTTCATCTGCTGTCTCTCGTGTTGCTTGGAGTTATGCAAATCATTGGCTTGCCTCCTGTCATTGCAGGCTTATCCTTGCATGATCTGGAGGGCAGTCATGGGTATTGTGACATGTGTGAGGCCTCTAGGGCCTACAATAAGAGATGATTAAAACTGCACAGTGCTTATTTATTCTGCCCCACTGCACACATGCTGCTTAATGTCTTCCCTCGATATGATGCGAAGGATACCTCAGGTCAGTAAGTGTGCACAAGGAGGTTAGACCTGACCTTGGCCCCTTTTCATTGCCGCTTCAATGCCCGATTATAAAAATCACCTTAAAGTAAAAGGCAAAGATGCACAAGGCGTTTGAAGCCTGAATGGAATTTCTCCGAAATGTTAACCTACCGACATAGACAGTGTCCACGCTCGCACATGAAGAATAGAGACCTAGGTACCAGAGGGCAGCTGGTCTTACTGTTGTGTTTATGGCAACATGTCATTTCCATGGGCAGTCCTGCACCTCTTGTGATCAGAAAGGTACAACTTTTATGTGCGCTATGAAGCAAATGAAGTATACCACAAGATTAGCAATAACCCTTTTCTCAACTTGGTTCACACCAGAGGTTGCACAGACTGCTCACCTGCACTCCTCCATTTTGAAGGTGACCATATCATTCAGGCTAAAAATACTACTCAAACTATTTACAAGATTTATAGTTACACAAAAGCAAATGGAATGCAACAAAACAAGTCATCACAAATGTATCATTTGCACAGTATCTTAAAATAGCTCAAATAAGTGTCCAAAATCTTAAGAGTCTTTTAACTGAGTGCTTCAGTGCTTATAACTATGATGTGGAAATACAGGTTTGAAGCAGGGGCGTTGGGAACTGATTAAAAGGACAATATTCCCACCTATTATGCCATTCTTCTGAATTTCCAAGCAGAATACAATACACAAGATCAAAGGAGAAGTGTTTCTCAATCAACATTATAATCAGTTTTGCCATTTAAGTTGATGGTGTATGAACAACTAGACCCTCCTCCTTCTTACCTGATTAATTGTAAATAGATCATTTACTCGCTCCTATTTTTCCTTAGATAGACTAACCTATGTACTAATAGCTTGGTCTCGAGAACAAACAGCTTGGAATAGATCAGAGATTACAAGCATGACTTTATTTAAAATTTCAGAGACCCAATTCAATTCATTTGGAAGCCATTAACCCCACCATAGCAGAATGGCTGGCCTCTATCTCTGACAGCAATCACTATCCACAGACAATATTTGTGCATGGACTCCAGGCAAAGACTTTCAGAAATTCAAAATGTTCTTTCAACTTCACACTGCATCGACCGACCTAATACTTCACATCACAAAAGATGGTAAATAAAAATGTTACGGTTTAACTAAGACAGTGCTCTACTTCCTTCCATCACAGCTGATATCACGTATCCCAGCGGGAGTCAGTGCTTAATAATGGGAAATCCCCCGGAAGCCATGAGAGGCAATGCTCATTTTGATCTATTAATAACTCCAAAATTGCACAAGAAATAGAAGTTGCAGCACTGCTGGGAGTCAGCAATAGCTAGAAGCCAGCTACAGAACTTTAAAACTCGACATCCGGAGGTGTTCGGCATTTGAGAAGGATTCTGACGGGGCGGGTTAGGTGCGGGGGGAGTGTTCCCGGTGTTGGGTGGGTCCGGAGCCGGTGGGGGGGGCACAGTCTTGGGATGGGGGGGGGCTGTTTGGGGCTGGGATGGGGAGAGACTTCTTCACTCGGGGAGTTGTTGGCCTGTGGGGTTCCCTGCCACGGAGAGTTGTTGATGCCAGTTCATTGGATGTGTTCGGGAGGGAGTTGGATGTTGTCCTTGCGGCTGGGGGGGTCGGAGGATGTGGGGGGGGGGGGGGGTGCTGGGGTGGGTGATCAGCCATGATCTTGTTGAATGGCCTAGTCCTGCACCTATTTTCTATGTTTCTATGTTTCTATAAAAGGACTAAATTTGATGAACTGAGGGACAACAAAAGCAAATAAATTGGGCAAGGTTATTCAGTAACATTTCAGTAGAAGACCAGTGGTAACTATTGAAGGTATAAAGTTGAGCATGCAGGATAAATATATTTCCAAAACAATGACTAAGCCAATGTGACTTGGGCTCGGCACAGGCTCGATGGGCCTAATGGCCTTCTTCCACACTGTAACCATTCTATGGGCTGGATTTTCGGTTTTGATGTTTTTGGGGTGATAATGGCGGTGGGACGGTAAAGTTTGTGCCCGGGAACAGTTTGCGTCTCAGTAAGTAACATTGAGCAGCTGGGCCCTGAGTCAGGGGGCGCAGCGCTAAGGGAGGCGTTGTACACCTCTCTTAGGGCGTTAGCGTGGGAAAATCCCGAGCTAAAGACCCGGGCCGGGAGCGCTCTGAGAGATGCCTGGGGGGGCGGAACTCTAAAAAACAAGTAAAAAAAACATTCCCAAACATTGCCGACGCCACCACAACACAAATCACAAAAAAAATTAAAAGAAAAAACAATCACACTTACCTGAGGAGTCCATTACTTACCTCTCTGCTGTCGCTGTCGCTGGACCGCCTGATTTCCCAGGCATTCACTGCGGGGCGTTGCACACCTTCGCAGCTCTTCCGGGCAGTGCTGCTCTGCTCCGCCGTAAAACCGGACCCAAAGATCGCTGCGGGGCGCTGCAGGCTGACCACCCGGCCAGAACACCTCACCGCCGCCATTGCCGCCGCTCCGGGGCAAAGAGCGGAGGGGAGCCGCAAATCTGCCCCAGAGACTCTAACTAGATTAACAAATTCAAAGTGAGATAAGGATAAATAGCTTGTACCAATCCTGCAAGGAAAAGGGGCTTACTGGAATGAATATAGTAAATGCAACAACATATTAAGAGGATGATCAGAGAGACCTGTAAAAAGAGACTGAGCATAACAGTTAAAAAATATTTCAGTACCACAAATGTAAGAGCAGAGATGAAAACTATAAAATATGCAAATAGGCTTGCGTCTGAGAAGCACAAAATCGTAAATACGCTGAATGTTTACTTCCTCTGACTATTCAAAAGGGAAAGCATGAACAAAATGCCCTCTCCAAACAAACATATCTCTCGTAATATCAATGATTTTATTATAAATGAGATGGAAATCATAGACAGGCTAAACGGTCTCAAAAGAAATATATCCACATGGATAGACGGTATTTATCCCAGAGCGCTGTTAGAGACTAGGAAGGAGATTTGTGAGGCACTGACAATCATTGCAGGAGTCAATGGACACTGGGGGAGGTGCCAGTAGATTTGAAACGGGCTGACATGGTGTACATATTTAAAAATAGTGATAACTATAATCCCATTAGTCTTACTTCCATTCCATGTAAAATAATGTAATCAATTATCAGGAGTAAACGTGACTCTGCATCATCATCATCATCATCATAGGCGGTCCCTTGTATTGAGGATGACTTGCTTCCACGCCAAAAAGAGATGAGTTCACAGGTATTTCAATGAAAGACCTAATATTCCATGTCCCAAACTACATGTTGAAGGGTAGAAGATGCCTGTGCGTGGATTTTTTTAACGTGTGGTGGCCATTGCACACCAGCCACCACACGGGCTTGTCAGAGCTAGGTCCTGGTCCAGTGGCAAGGATTAACCAAGATGACTGGAGACCAGCTCTGCTGCACGGACCTAGTGCGCACACATATTGCAGTGTGAGCTGGCCCATGCGGCCCCAGGGCCCTCGCCTCTTCTGGGCCCCGAACTCACACCTCTCCTGGGCCCCAATCATGTTGCTGCACACATGGCGGCCCCAACCTGCAAGGACCATCAGCAGGCCAGGGCCTTCAAAGAAGCATACCACTTCAAGGTACAGCATGTGCTGGAGAGCGACAGCTGTGAAGAGGGTGACTGGATTGGACATCACCAACATCCAGATTGCTGATTGGAGCATGGGCAGGCACAGCAGGAGCGGCGAGTGAGTGATCTCTACAATAACTTTGTTACAGCAGCCAGCATGAATTTGGAAGGAGATGAGCCAGCCTGGCCAATGTCCTCGACTTCTTTGACTAAGTGACAACCCAAGTGGACTGCAGTTAGCCCACTTACATGGTGTAGTTTGACTTCCAGAAGCATTTTGATAAAGTTCCACACACAAGGCTTTTAATTAAACTCAAAAGTTGTGGGAATTCAGAGTAAACCCCAGCAATGGATAAGAAATTGGCTGAAGGGTAGGAATCAAGAGACAGCAGGCTGAGGCAGGTCTGCTTATTGCCTAGGCCAGAGACTGTATGAGATAGAGTGAGCTACAGAGAGGAAATAATGAAAAAATAAACGTGATTATAATATGCACCCAATTTATAATTTACATCAGGCATTCTCGAGGTTCCTTATTTTCATAGTCGATGGATGAGAGACAGAATGATTAAGCCTAGATCAGCTTAACTTGTTAACGTGGTGTGCATTGGGCTTTGGACAGATTGTTAGCAATTATTTGTCCTCGGGTGATTGGGTTACACTGCCTGTGATTCCTGGCTGAATTACAGAGGAAAAGTCAGCATTGCTGTATATTTCAAATTAGGTTACATTTTAAAAATATTTTTTGCCAACGATTTGAAGTAACAGAAGAATTTCATAGATAAACATCTCTCCAAAGGAGCCAATGGCTGCTATAGATAGGTTAACAGTAACTCACTTTGAAGCATCTGTGAAAGAAATAAGGACAATTAATTGTTGCCTGGATCTGGCTCTGGGTTGCAGGGAATTGCTCAGGAATCTATTTAGCCTTTTGTCTGGAGCTCAGAATGTGCTGAAGTGTCAGCTTGGCTCAGTTGTTAGCACTTTTGCTTTTGAATGAGGTGGTTGTGGGGTGAAGCCCTCCGATGTACTTCAGCACGTGAACTAGGCTGGTGACGTTAGTGGAGAGAGTGCTTCAAGAGATACGCCATCTTTCAGAAGTGATGTTAAACCGAGAATCTGTACAGGTGAACAAAAACAAAATCTCATGGTATCACCAGAACTGGGTGTCTTGGCCAACATTCGGCCCCTGATCATCGGCATCAGAACAGATTATTTTGTCATTTGTCTCATTTGCTGTTTGTGGAGTCTTGCTGTATGAAAATTGGCTGCTGTATTTGCCTACATTAGAACAGTAAATGTTCTTCAAAAATAATCCAATGGTTGAATAATTGTCCTGAAAGGTGCTACATAACCACAAGTTATTTCTTTCTTAGCTCTGTCTTGTTCAAATCTTCATGGCGATCAGATCAAAAGTTCTTGCAAGGATTACCATAATGAAACTTGCATTAAACTAGCACCTTTCAGACCTCAGGACACCCCAAAGTGCTTCACATCCAATTAATTACTTTTGAAGTGCAGTCACTATGATGTAGGTAAATGCAGCAAGTCAATGTGCACACGGCCAAGGAGGTGAATGACAGGTAATCTATTTTGGTGGTGTAGGTTGGTAGTGTAGGTTGACTGCCCCCCAGTCATCAAGATCCATGGCGTTGCCCTGGACAACGTGGACCATTTCCCATACCTCGGGAGCCTCTTATCAACAAGAGCAGACATTGATGACAAAATTCAACACTGCGCTAGTGCAGCCTTTGGCCGCCTGAGGAAAAGAGTGTTCGAAAACCAGGCCCTCACATCTGACACCAAGCTCATGGTCTACAGAGCTGTAGTAATACCCGCCCTCCTGTAAGGCTCAGAGACATGGACCATGTACGGTAGACACCTCAAGTCACTGGAGAAATGCCACCAACGATGTCTCCGCAAGATCCTACAAATCCCCTGGGAGGACAGACGCACCAACATTAGCGGCCTCAACCAGGCCAATATCCCCAGCATTGAAGCACTGACCACATTTGATCAGCTTCGCTGGGCAGGCCACATTGTCCACATGCCAGACACAAGACTCCCAAAGCAAGCGCTCTACTCAGAACTCCTTCACTGCAAACGAGCCAAAGGTGGCAGAGGAAACGTTATAAGGACACCCTCAAAGTTTCCCTGATAAAGTGCAACATCTCCACCGACACCTGGGAGTCCCTAGCCAAAGACCGCCCTAAGTGGAGGGAGTGCATCCTGGAGGGCGCTGAGCACCTTGAGTCTCATCGCCGAGAGCATGCAGAAATCAAGCGCAGGCAGCGGAAAGAGCGTGCGGCAAATCTGTCCCACCCTCCCTTACCCTCAACGACTATCTTTCCCACCTGTGACCAGGACTATGGCTCTCGTATTGGACTGTTCAGAGACCTAAGGACTCATTTTAAGAGTGGAAGCACGTCTTCCTCGATTCCGAGGGATTGCCTTTGATAATGATATGATGATGAGGTTGAGGGCCAGCACAGGTGAAATGAAAATTTGCTCCCTTCCCCCTGATGGCCTACTGGGCACACTGGCTGGTGTGTTACTCCGCCATACAAACCAGCAGGACCCAGCTTCAATCTCTGATCTGTGCTGAGTTACCTGACCTTACCTGGGGCAGCAGTTGGGAAGCAAGTAATGGACTCGGCATTTCTGGGACAGAAAGGGGGAAAAATCAGCCCGATCTCCTGATCCTATCCATGATCCATGCTGAAAGTGCGTGTGTGGGCATTTAGTGAGAACAGTATCGGGCTTGGCGTTATTGCCCTCAATGGTCAAATAACCTCCTCAACACTCATTCTAAGATCACACGAAGAATGGCCACGTGGTTGAAATAAGGAAGAACCATGCTCCAGCATTAGTCTAAGCCCCAAACAAACAATATAAAATATTCATCATCATTGGCAGTCCCTAGAAATTGAGGAAGACGTGCTTCCACTCTAAAAGTGAGTTCTTAGGTGACTGAACAAACCAATACGGGAATCACAGTCTGTGTCACAGGTGAGACAGACAGTAATTAAGGGAAAGGGTGGGTTGGACTGGTTTGCCGCACGCTCCTTCCGCTGCCTGCGCTTGTTTTCTGCATGCGACAAGACTCGAGGTGCTCAGCACCCTCCCGGATGCACTTCCTCCACTTAGGGCGGTCTTTGGCCAGGGACTCCCAGGTGTCGGTGGGGATGTTGCATTTTATCAAGGAGGCTTTAAGGGTGTCCTTGAAACATTTCCTCTGTCCACCTTGGGCTCGCTTGCTGTGTAGGAGTTCTGAGTAGAATATTAGCCATTGCCCCAATATCTGAGTTAATTTTCCATATTTCCTGCACAGACAGCACCTTCAAGAGAGAAGGAGATGGGGTTGCCATAACAATAACAACAACAACTTGTATTTATATAGCGACTTTAACGTAGTCCCAAGACGCTTCGCAGGAGTGTTTTAAGACAAAACAAACAAATTACATCAGATGAACAAAAGCTTGGTCAAACAGGTAGGTTTTAAGGAACGTCTTAAAGGAGGAAAAAGAGAGGCGGAGAGGTTTAGGGAGGGAGTTCCAGAGCTTGGGACCTAGGCAGCTAAAGGCTCGGCCACCAATGGTTGAGTGATTATAATCAGGGATGCTCAAGAGGGCAGAGTTTGATGAGCACAGACATCTCGGGGTGGGGGTGCGGCGGGGGCGGTTTGTGAAGCTGGAGGAGATTACAGAGGTAGGGAGGGACGAGGCCATGCAGGGATTTGTAAACAAGGATGAGAATTTTGAAATCGAGGCGTTGCTTAACCGGGAGCCAATGTAGGTGGGCGAGCACAGGGGTGATGAGTGAACGGGACTTGGTGTGAGTTAGGACACGGGCTGCCGAGTTTTAGATGACCTCAAGTTTCAGTAGGGTAGAATGTGGGAGGCCAGCCAGGAGTGTAGAGGAAGACAATCAGTTCTTTCCAATGGTCAACATGTTCAGATGAATTTAGTTCACTTTCCCATCTGTGTTCCATTAACTCCTTTCTACATCCTTTCAGAATTCCAGTCCCTATATTTGTTCCTGCCTATCAGGTTGTATACCTGTAAGCCATTATCGCCATCTGTAATGAAAACCTGTCCAACTCTCTTTTAAAAGTGAACGTCACTGCACTAACCATTTCAGGCAGCAGTGCATTCCATGTATCCTCTGTCCTTTGAGAACCACCGACATCTAATTCCATTATTTGACCTTTTCATCCAAACCTTGCTGTCATCCCCTCTTGTTCAATTGCTCCATATCCAATACACAATGAATGTATTAATTTCCAACTTATCAATTCCTCTCACCAATTTAAATGCTTGTATCCTGTCCTCCTCTAACCTTTTTTTGCTTTAATGAGAAGAACCTAAGCTCCTTTTAATCTGCCTCTGTGGCAGCGGCCACAAGAGCCTGGTTCACAGCACCAACTTTTGACTGGAATAAGTCAGAAAATGCAAGAATGGTAATGCACACTTCAGATCTATACCAGAATGCAAACTAACCTCTCTGCTAATACCTGATAGTTTCCATTTTAAGACTATCTTTCATTGCTTTAATTTTGAATCACCTTACTCAGCAGAGAATCGTGGCATTGTAGCTTTTATAGCACAGAAGGAGCCTTTCAGCCCATTGGGCCTGTGCTAGTGCTAGCTCCAACTGGAGCTATTTGCTCTAATCTTGTTTCTCTGCCCTTTCCCCATGTCATTTTAAGTTCTTCCTTTTCAAATACTTATTCAATTCCCTTTAAAATGGTGTTATATTCATCACCTCAGTAGCCAATTGTGGCAAACCATTCCTTTTTTTAATAACCCACCATGAAAAATATTGCTTCTAACTGCCCTCTTCAATCTCCTAGCTGCACTGTCGGAGGTACCATCTTTCAGATGAGACGTTAAGCCAAGGCCCTGTCTGCCCTCTCAGGTGGACGTAAAAGATCCCATGGCACTATTTTGAAGAAGCGTTTTCCTCAGTGTACTGTTCATTGTTTATACCTCAACCAACACCATTAAATCAGAATATCTGGTCATTATCACACTGCTGTCAGGGGATCGTGCTGTGCACAAATTATCTGCCACGTTTTCTACATTACTACAGTGACTACGCTTCAAACATACTTCATTGGCTGTTAAGCGCTTTGGGATATCCTGAGGTCATGAAAGGTGCTATAGGAATGCAAATCTTTCTCATTCTCAGTCGCAGTATAATTCTAGTGACTCTTCACTACACTTTCCCTGAGTCTAATATTCCTCCTAAAATGGGAAAGAATGATGTACCTTGGAACATTGAACTTCATTATTCTTACTGTCAACATATTTTTTTAAAACAATCTTTTATTCGATGGCCAAAGTGTTCACTTTGGATGCACTATCTGATCTGGAGATCTGCCTGTCAGAGAGTGGGGGAAAGTGGAAGCAGATGTTCCTGGTTCCACCATTCTTTCCAACTAGTGTTGCATTGTCTCAAATCCTTCTTGGATATTGGGCTACACCAAGACCCCTTTCTCAGCTCCACAGAGATGTGCACTCCCACAATAACATCAACTTGCATTTATTTACCACCTATAATGTAGTAGAAGCGTCCCAAGATGCTCGCAGGAGGTAAGAGAGGTGGAGAGGTTTAGGGAGTGAATTCCAGAGCTTCGGGTCTGGCAGCTGAAGTCATGGCTGCCAATGATGGAGCACTGAAAAACGGGGATGCACAAGAGAGCAGAATTGGAGGAGCGCAGATATCTCGGAGATTTGTAGGGCTGGAGGAGGTTACAGAGTTAGGGAGAGGCAAGATCATGGAGGGATTTGAAAGCAAGGATGAGAATTTTAAAACTGAGGTGTTGCTTTACTGGGAGCTAATGTAAGTCAGCAAGCACAGGGGTGATGGGTGAACAGGACTTGGTGCGAGTTAGGACACGAGTTTTGGATGAACTCAAGTTTACGGAGGGTGGAAGATGGGAGGCCAGCCAGGAGTACATTGGAATAGTCAAGTCCAGAGGTACCAAAGGCAGTTGGCAGGGGTAAAGTCGAGTGATATTACAGAGCTGGAACTAGGCGGTCTTAGTTATGGAGCAGATATGTGGTCGGAAGCTCATCTCCGTGTCAAATATGACACCAAGGTTACGAACAATGTGCTTCCACCTCAGACAGTTACCAGGGAGTGGGATGGAGTCAGTGGCTAGGGAACAGAGTTTGTGGTGGGTACCAAAGACAATGGGTTCTGTCTTCCCAATATTTAGTTGGAGGAAATTTCTGCTCATCCAGTACTGGATGTCGGACAAGCAGTCTGACAATTTAGAGACCGTGGAGGCGTCGAGAGAGGTAGTGGTGAGGTAGAGCTGGGTGTCATCAGCGTTCATGTGGAAACTGACACTGTCTTTTCGGATAATGTCACCGAGGAGCAGCACGTGGATGAGAAATAGGAGGTAACGATGTAAAAGAATGCATGGCAGAAAGAAATCTCCGTGGGATGAATCAGCCTGTCTCAATCCTGTTATGTTTAAACAGCAGTACTGGCACCTAACTGGAGAGCACAATGTGGAACAGGTGATGGACCATATAATATGAGAGAACCCATGACATATAAGGAGAGATTAGTTGAGTGGGAGCTTCGGATCTAGTTAGTGCATTTAACCGCTGGGCCAGTGAGGCAGCTGGAAACATAGGCCCCGATAATAACTGAGGTGAGAAGAGAACCATGGGGGTAGATTTAGAGGCCAGGAAACCTGGAAGGTCGGGTTTGCCGGAGGTCCTGCCGGATTTAATGGCAGGACCTCTTTTAAATTTTTTGCATGGGTTTCCCTGCCAGTCAGATTGAGAGGCTGGCTGTTGAGTGGGAAGACAACTGGGGAGCGGAGCAAAGGTAAATCGGACATTGTGAGGTGCTCGGATGTGCGGGGCTGGGTGGAGGGGAGGCCTCTGACATGCGGTGGGGGGGGGCTCGGACATGGTGGGTCTTGGATATGTGGGGGGAAGGGGGTGAACATCAAGGGGGTGGACGGTCATCAGGGGGAGATCAGAGTGGGAGTTGCAGATTGGTGGGGTAGTTGGAGATCGTATATTGGAGGGAGGTGTTTGCGGGGATGGAAGCAGGTAAGCTTGGTGGGCTGGGGGGAAGCACTCTTGCTCCTCCTGAACCATAGGCAGTGCTGGAAAGGCACATACCTGCTGGATTCGGCCCTTTTTGCCTCCCTTCAGCTGCCAGATTTCCCAAGGCACAGTAATCATTAACAATAAAACTCTTGTTAAATTTGAGACTTCATTAAAATATTTTAGAGGCAGACCCACCTCCTGAGAGTGGGTTGGTTGCCCACAAACAAACCCGCCTCCATTAAAAGCAGAAGTGGGCGGTGCACTCTATTTGCTTCATGGGGTCTTTGCATAAGAATTCATAGCAACACATTGCTAATAAACCAACTAGTTCTTAATAGCAAAGGTTTAACAATCTCACATCACATTACCAGTTCATCCACCAGGCTCACAACCACCTGCCTCATCGGGGATCCCCTAAACCCAACTGGCTGGGGTTTTATTGAGTCTTGTGAACATCGTGTGACTGGCTAAGCCACTCCGAACTCAACAGCACTACAACTATTTTTGTACAAACAATAATCAAGTGCCCCCTGATTAAAAGGCGGGGGGGGGGCACTAAAACCGACAATTTAAACAAATTAACTTTTTACTGTAAAACTTAAATCAAATTAAAATTTGGTTGCCGGGGGTGATGATGCACTCCAGTCCCTCTGGTGCCCACCTCTCACAGAAGGCCGCGAGTGTACCGGTGGACACTGCGTGCTCCATCTCCAGGGACACCCTGGCTCGGATGTAACTACGGAAGAGAGGCAGGCAGTCGGGCTGAACGACCCTCTCGACCGCCCGTTGCCTGGACCGATTGATGGCCACCTTGGCCATGCCCAGGAGCAGTCCTACGAGGAGGCCTTCCGACCTGCCCGCTCCCCTCGGCACAGGGTGCCCAAAGATCACGAGTGTGGGATTGAGGTGCAACCAGAATTTGAGGAGCAGCCCCTTCAAATATTGGAAGAGAGCTTGCAACCTCGCACACTCAACATAAATATGGAACATGACCTCTTCCAGACCGCAGTAATTACAGGCGGCCTGGGAGTCCGTGAACCAACTTAAAAATCGATTGCACGGGACTGCTCCGTGTAACACCCTCGAGGCCAAGTCCCCAATAAATAAAGGGAGGACTCCCGCATAGAGAGCACTCCATTAGGGACCCCGCCTCCTCCGGACGGCAAGATGGTGCACTATGGCGAGTCTGGACAGCAGACAAGGATGGCAATGTGGAGAGTGTGCAAGAGCAGCCCATACAGGAATCCCATCCGCACAGAGCTGAAAGGCATGGAGGGGATTTCCCTGAGGAGGCTCAAGTTGTGAGGCCACGGCTCCCAAGGGAGGTTTAGGGGTTTGGCGCTGATGAGGAATTCCATCCGGACGGGGGTCAGTTCGGACGGGATCTCCCCACGTGCTTGAGCCTCCTCGGCACACCTAACGTAGTCAGGACTCAGCGCTGTTTTTAGCGACTCGATGGCATGGACTGCGCGCCAGATGTCGGCCCAGTTTAGGCGCTGTGCCAGCACGTCTGGCGCCTTCCAGCCCTTTCCTCCGCCATCGGGCAGGTCCCTGACCCTGGTCACCTCGCCAGCCACAGCTCTCTCGTCCGCCTGCCACCTAAAACCGCGGTCGTGGAGGTACGGATTCCTGAGCAGCGGCTCCTGCAGGACAGCCGCCACTCTAGATGGTGGAGAGCTGCGCTTGGTGGTGACTTTGTTCCAGACCCTGATGAGTTCCTGGTAAAAGACAGGCAGCCCCCGCATGGTGGTCCTGACGCCCCCCAGGCTCACAAACAGGAGCTACGTGTCATAATTGAGGCTGTACTGCTGGCGGAAGAAATACATCACCAGCGCACGCCACCTAGGAGGTGGCTCGATGTAAAGGTATCTCTGCAGGTTCTGAAGACGGAAAGTCGCAGCCTGGGTGCTAACACACACCAATGCCTGACTGTCCTCCTTAAGTGGGAGACTCAGAACCACAGCAGAGAACCAGTGTTTCCTGTTGTTCCAGAAGATGTCCACCTGCTTCTTCTGTATCTTGGTGACAAACGCAGAGGTAGGGGTCAAAGTGACCAGCCGGTACCACAGCATAGCGGCCACCAGCTGGTTTATGACCAGCGTTTGACCCCTCAACAGCTCTACAACTCTTTTTGTAGAAAACAAAAATAAACATTAAATCAAATGCCCCCTTATTAAAGGGGGGGGACACTCCAAAGAGTTTTCAAGTGCCCTTTTTTTTGTTGTTTTTTTTGGGCATTAAAATCACAAATTATACAAGTGCCATCTGGCTAAAAGGGGAGGGGGACACTAAAACCCGGCACAATAAACCAATTAAATTTTAAAACATATCAAATCATTTTAAAATTTGGTTGCCGAGGGTGATGGTGCACTCCAGTCCCTCCGGCGCCCACCTCTCGCGGAAGGCCGCGAGCATACCGGTGGACACCACGTGCGCCATCTCCAGGGATACCCTGGCTCGGATGTAACCACAGAAGAGAGGCAGTTAGTTGGGCTGAATGACCCCCTTGATCGCCCACTGCCTGGACCCTTGGCCGTGCCCAGGAGCAGTCCTACGAGGAGGCCCTTGGACCTACACGCTTCCCTCGGCACAGGGTGCCCAAAGATCAGGAGTGTGGGACTGAAGTGCAACCAGAATTTGAGGAGCAGTCCCTTCAAATAGTGGAATAGGGGCTGCAACCTCGCACATTCCATAAAAACGTGGAACACGGACTCCTCCAGACCGCAGAAATTGCAGGCGGCCTGGGAGCCCGTGAACCGACTTTAAAATTTATTGCATGGGACTGCTCCGTGCACCATCCTCCAGGCCAAGTCCCCAATAAATAGGGGGAGGACTCCCGTGTAGAGTGCATTCCATCGGGGACCCCTGCCTCCTCCGGACGGCAAGATGGTGCGCCATGGCGCAAGCTGGGTGCCAAAGATCCAGTGCTTCCTATTGTTCCAGAAGAAGTCCACCAGCTTCTTCTGTATCTTGGCGACAAACGCAGGGGGAGGGGTCAAAGTGACCAGCCGGTACCACAACATAGCGGCCACTAGCTGGTTTATGACTAGCGCTCGACCCCTCAACAGCTCTACAACTCTTTTCTTTTGAACAAAAATAAACAATTAAATCAAGTGCCCCCTTATTAAAGGGGGGAGACACTCTAAATACTTTTCAAGGGCCCTTTTTTTTTGTTTTTTTTGTTTTGTTTTGTGTTTTTTTTAGGGCACCGAGAGGCAAATTATACAAGTGCCCCCTGACTGGGGGGACACTAAAACCCGGCATTAAAACAAATTAAACTTTAAAACGTATAAAATCAAATTAAAATTTAGTTGCCGGGGGTGATGATGCAATCCAGTCCCTCCAGCGCCCACCTCTCGCGGAAGGCCGCGAGCGTACCAGTGGACACCGCGTGCTCCATCTCCAGGGACACCCTGGCTCGGGTGTAACCGCGGAAGAGAGGCAGGCAGTCGGGCAGAACGACGCCCACGACCGCCCGCTGCCTGGACCGGCTGATGGCCCCCTTGGCCATGCCCAGGAGCAGTCCTTCGAGGGGGCCCTCGGACCTACCCACACCCCTCTGCACAGGGTGCCCAAAGATCAGGAGTGTGGGACTGAAGTGCAGCCAGAAATTGAGGAGCAGCCCCTTTAAATAGTGGAACAGGGGCTGCAACCTCGCACATTCCATAAAAACATGAAACACGGACTCCTCCAGACCGCAGAAATTGCAGACGGCCTGGGAGCCCATGAACCAGCTTAAAAATTTGTTGCACGGGACTGCTCCGTGCACCACCCTCCAGGCCAAGTCCCCGATAAATAGTGGGAGGACTCCCGCGTAGAGTGCACTCCATTGGGGACCCCCGCCTCCTCCAGATGAAAAGATGGTGCACCATGGCGTGTCCGGACGGCAGACGAGGATGGCAAGGTTGAGAGTGTGCAGGAGCAGCCCGTACAGGAAACCCCTCCGCGCAGAACTGAAAGACACGGAGGGGATTTCCCCGAGGCGGCTCAAGTTGTGAGGCGCCGGCTCCCGAGGGAGGTTTCGGTACTTGGCGCCGATGAGGAATTCCGTCCGGACGGGGGGCAGTTCGGACGGGATCTCCCCACGTGCTTGAGCCTCCTCGACGCACCTAACGGAGTCAGGGCCCAGAGCTGTTTTTAGCGACTCGATGGCATCGGCCCAGTTTAGGTGCCGTGCCAGCACATCTGGCGCCATCCAGCCCGCTTGTCTGCCATCGAGCAGGTCCCTGACCCTGGTCACTTCGCCAGCCACAGCCCTCTCGTCCGCCTGCCACCTAAAACCGCGGTCGTGGAGGTACGGATTCCTGAGCAGCGGCTCCTGCAGGACAGCCACCAGACGGTGGAGAGCTGCTCTTGGTGGTGACTTTGTTCCAGACCCTGATGAGTTCCTGGTAAAAGATAGGCAGCCCCTGCACAGCGGTCCTGATGCCCCCCAGGCTCACAAACAGGAACTGCGAGTCATAATTGAGGCTGTACTGCTGGCGGAAAAAATACGTCACCAGCGCACGCCACCTAGGAGGGGGCTCGGCGTAAAGGTATCTTTGCAGGGTCTGAAGATGGAAAGTCGCTAGCTGGGCGCCGACGCACACCAACGCCTGGCCGCCCTCCCTAAGCAGGAGACTAAAGACCGCGGCAGAGACCCAGTGCTTCCTGTTGTTCCAGAAGAAGTTCACCAGCTTCTTCTGTATCTTGGGTGACAAACGCAGGGGGAGGAGTCAAAGTTGTCATGTATGTAACCTTTATGTAACAACACTGCAATACTGTATATACGTAAGAAATGCACACATTGACCACGGGGGGTGATCTTGTGGGAGACACTCCTCACCTGGTCACCCAGGTATGTAAAGGGAGGTCCCACGCAGGATCATCACTTCTTGGTCCTGTGAATAAAGGTTCAGGTCATGCAGTGACCTTGTCCATAGAATGTGCTTCGTGTGGATTTGTGGTATTGTAAGGACTTTACAAAAGTGACCAGCCAGTACCACAGCATAGCGGCCACCAGCTGGTTTATGACTAGCGCTTGACCCCTCAACAGCTCTACAAACCTGTGAGCATACTCACATGTGCATTCATTACAGGCAGGTTAGGATCGGGTTCCAGATTTTTACATTTTTAACCAAACCTTCCCCACTACTTTAAAATTAAAGGTTATAAATCGCCTCAAACTTTCTAACAGCTGATCCAGTTTTGACATTGGCCCAGGTAAACCAAAGCAAATGGAAAAATGTAACTTTACTCTGAAATCTATTAAAAATTAATGGAAGAAATAAGAAAGAAATGATACCAGAAGAACGACTATTGATCAGAACATTCCTTTGCAGTCAATAATGTGCTGATACTGAACACAAAAATGAATAGAATAAATCCCCATCACTTTGTTCTATGGTTCAATATTCAAGCTTACTGACCTAGAATAACTGATAGATCATTAAACCCAAAGCTTATTCAGGACCACATTAAGCTGATCACATTTATAAGTATGTTCTTTCCCTGGTCAGCCGGCATAGAATTTTTTTTTAAGGGGGAAATACAATCTTTAAACCTGAAATGGAATCAGCAGCCAGAACAGTGGTTGCCCAAGACATAAGCTTCATTTGAATTAGATTGTGTATTTGAAATATTTGTGAACAGCTAATTCGATGCTTCCTGGGTCTATCAGCAGGTACTGCACACTCTGATCGAGTGTGCTCAGTGCTTCGATGCTGGGGATGTTGGCCTGAGCGAGAACACTAACGTTGATGCGTCTATCCTCCCAGTGGATTTGCAGTTCTCGTTTAGACCAACATCCCCAGCATCGAAGCACTGACCACACTTCACCAGCTCCGTTGGGTGGGCCACATTGTCTGCATGCCCGACACGAGACTCCCTAAGCAAGCGCTCTACTCGGAACTCCTACACGGCAAGCGAGCTCAGGTGGGCAGAGGAAACATTTCAAGAACACCCTCAAAGCCTCCTTGATAAAGTGCAACATCCCCACCGACACCTGGGAGTCCCTGGCCCAAGACTGCCCAAAGTAGAGGAAGAGCATCTGGGAGGGTGCTGAGTACCTTGAGTCTCATCGCCGAGAGCATGCAGAAATCAAGCACAGACAACGGAAGGAGCGTGCGGCAAACAAGACTCCCCACCCATCCTTCCCTTCAACCACTGTCTGCCCCACCTGTGACAGAGACTGTAATTCCCATATAGGACTCTACAGCCACTTTGAGAACTCACTTCTGGAGTGGAAGCAAGTCTTCCTCGATTTCGAGGGACTGCCTATGATGATGATTGCACAGTCTGCTCTGCAATCAAAATGATGTTAAGCCTTATAGAGACATCAGAAGGTATGTGTTTGCATTTTATGGGGTATTTCTCATAATATTCTCTTTTAATCTTGGGGGAGATATTAATAAAGCCTGAGCATTTGCCACATATCAAAATAGTACGGTTGCTTTGATCATGATTGAGTGACAGTCTCAAATTCAAGAAAATGATTCTTTACAGGCTGGAGGTTTTTAATGTTGCGAAACATCATAGAGAATTCTGAGAGTTTCTGGAAGATTTTCAAGGAATTGCAAGGGAACATTTGGGAGAAATCGTTCAATTACATTCTCAGTCTCTTCAACAGGATGAAGTTGACTCTTTGTGGACATTGTTGGTTTCTACAGGAGAAAAGCTGGAAAAGAAACTGCTTCTTTAAGTGGACATTTTAGATGTATGCTCTAGATGTTTGCTTTGTCTAGTTATTAGCTATGAGTTAGAAGGTTGTAGATTCAAGCTCTGCTCCAGGACTTGAGCACATAAACTAGGCTGACAGTACAGTGCAGGACTGAGCGAATGAAGCACTATCAGCAGTGGCATCCTTTGGAATAAGATTTTAAATCAATACCCTGTCTGTCTGGTGATTCAAGAACTTATTACACTATCTGCCAAGGAACAGGGAGTTCTCCCAGTATCCTGGCCAACATTCCACCCTCAACTAGCATCACCAAAACAAAGATTAACTGTTCAATCATCTCACTACTGTTAGTGGGATCATTCTGTGTGCAGAATTGCCGCCGCATTTGTTCGCTTAACAATAGACATTGCTCCAAAGTATTTCATTGTATGGGAAATGCTTTGAGACAATCCAGACCTGTTAAGGCACTTTATAAAGGCAAATTTCTCTGTTCATTTACTATACTGCCCTGAGTTGCATGGTATGATGCCTAGTGCTGATGCTTCATTACATAATTTATAAATAAAATAAAGCTTATAAAGGTCTGATCTGATGAGTGATATTTATATGGCCAAATTGAAATGCGAGATAGTGGGAATCCTAGAGAAATTCCAGTGTGCAGTATTACGGCCAAATAAGACCATTGTCATCCCTAGATTCTGCAACTTGAGATGTACACTCCTGGATCACATGAGTGTGATAGACTCAAGGAAGATCAGCTCAATGACTGAAAGTGAAAGATTGGTCATTTAAACAAACAGTAATTTATTTTCATTCATTCATTTGGGAAAGAGCGGGGGAGTGGAACTAGCTGAAGTGCTCTTGCAGAGAGCCGGCACGGGCCTCCTTCTGTGCTGTAACCATTCTATGATTCTATAATTCATGGGATGTGGGTGTCACTGGCAAGGGCAGCATTTATTGCCCATCCCTAACTGCCCTTGAGAAGCTGTTGGTGAGCCGCCTTCTTGAACCGCTGCAGTGCATGTGGTGAAGGTACTCCCACAGCGTTGTTAAGGAGGGAGTTCCAGGATTTCGACCCAGCGACGATGAAGGAACGGCGATATATTACCAAGTCGGGATGGTGTGTGACTTGACGGGGAACTTGCAGGTGGTGATGTTTCCATGCGCGTGCTGCCCTTGTCCTTCTAGGTGGTGGAGGTCGCTGCAAACTGTACATTTACTCGTGTTTTCTGCTTCAGTTGTGTTTCCATTTAAAATGAAACACACCGTGCTAGATTTCTTCTCTTTTGCAAAAAAGGTATCCAATCTCCTATAGACGTTACACTGGAACGGGGACAAGCGAGTGAAGATAAATAGGTCACAGGTCTCCATTTTGACGGCAGTTTCCTAAGACCGCAACCTCAAATATGAAAGTCCCAACAAAACCCAGAGAAGCTGCTATATCTGTACTCACAATGGGGCAACCATCCCTACATCTGTAATAATTTTTCATCCACTGAAATCTCGGAGGAACTGAATTACTTGCAAAGCTCAAGTAATTTCTGTGGTATTGATTTCAGTAAGACCTGACAAGCACTTGGTTCCCTCCAAGCTCATGAGCAACAGGCGCACTGGTACAGTGAAGGAGAACTCTGGATGTTGGCAACTTGTCTGTGATTTAACAACTGCCCTTTATAGCACTAACCTCACTATGACATTTCAATAGTGCACATTTTATTTTTAGCTGTATTGTATGGCAGATTATGGCATTCATGTGTGGGTTTAGAATCTGGTGTGATGGCATCACAGTACACTACATTGTTTAAATTAATGAGATGTCATCACAGAACAAAATCAGAGGGCTTGATAGTAACCCCCAACGAAGAGCGGGAGAGGGTCGAGCGGGGTTAAAAGTTAAGAAACGCGCCATACGTTCCTGCCGTTATTTTTGTGGCGCTGGGTTGCGAGACATGCGAGTGCCCCGTCTTGGAGAGGCAGCAGATCATTATGACAAGCTATTATTATCATATGTAAATCAGGCTCCCACAGTGCAGTTATGAGCCTGATTTAAATTTAACAGGGGCTGGCCGGAATTCCCAGGACTCGGGAAAAGCGGCAGCAAAATGGAGATGGGAACGGACGGCTCGAGAAGGTTACTGCTATTTAGAGCACTGCTTATGGGCCAGGAGGAGCAGGAGGAGCTCCCCTCAAACAACCCTTTGGCTGCCCTGCTGCCAATCGCGGCCTCTCCTCACTACAGCGATCAGTGCCCCCCCCCGGCCCCAGCCCAAGGCCACCAAGCCCCGATCCTGTGCCTCCAGTCAGGTTCTGATCCTCCCCTTATTGAACAAAATTAGGGCTCATGGGACTGGGGGTAATATACTAGCATGAATTGAGGATTGGTTAACGGACAGAAAACAGAGAGTAGGAATAAACGGGTCATTTTCAAGATGGCAGGCTGTAACTAGTGGGTTGCCGCAAGGATCAGTGCTTGGGCCCTAGCTATTCACAATCTATATCAACGATTTGGATGAGGACACCAAATGTAATATATCCAGGTTTGCTGATGATACAAAGCTAGGTGGGATTGTAAGTTGTGAGGGGGATACAAAGAGACTTCAAGGGGATATAGACAGGCTAAGTGAGTGGGCAAGAACATGGCAAATGGAATATACTGTGGAGAAATGTGAAGTTATCTACTTTGTTAGGAAAAATAGAAAAGCAGGGTATTTTTTAAATGGTGAGAGATTGGGAAATGTTGGTTTTCAGAGGGGCCTGGGTGTTCTTGTATACAAATCACTGAAAGTTAACATGCAGATACAGCAAGCAATTAAGAAAGCAAATGGTATGTTGGTCTTTATTACAAGAGGATTTGAGTATAAGAGTAAAGATGTCTTACTGCAATTATGTCGGGCCCTGGTGAGACCACACCTGGAGTATTGTGTACAGTTTTGGTCTCCTTACTTAAATGAGGATATACTTGCCATAGAGGGAGTGCAACGAAGATTCACCAGATTGATTCCTGGGATGGGAGATTGTCCTATGAGTAGAGATTGAGACTAGGCCTATATTCCCTAGAGTTTAGAAGAATGAGAGGTGATCTCATTGAAACAAATAAAATTCTTACAGGGTTTGACAGCGAAGATGCAGAGAGGATGTTTCCTCTGGCCGAAGAATCCAGAACCAGGGGTCACAGTCTCAAAGTAAGGGTTCGGCCATTTAGGACTGAGGTGAGGAGAAACTACTTCAATCAGAGGGCGGTGAATCTCTGGAATTCTCTATCCCAGAGGGCTGTGGAGGCTCAGTCCTTGAATATATTCAAGACGGAGATCGATAGAATTTTGGATATTAAGGGAATCAAGGGATATGGGGATAGTGCAGGAAAGTGTTGAGATAGAAGATCAACTATCTCATTGAATGACAGAGCAGGCTCGAGGGACCTGCTCCTAATCCTGATGTCCTTATGTTCTTCCACCCCCACCAGACCCCGATCCCGATCCCCAATCTCATCCTCTGTCCCTCCCCCTTCACCCCACTAAGCTCCGATTTCTCCCGAGTGCCAGGGACCATCCCTGGCTGTGGCCTCCTGCTGCTGGTTATCCCATCTGTCAGCCAGCCAGCCTGTCAACCTGACCGGCTGCCAGGCAGGAATCAAAAGAAGAAAATGGTAATGAGTTCCTGTCGATAATATCAACAGGACCTCCGCATCCCTGGGAATTCCGGGTTCCTCCCCCACTACTGCACTCCCTCACACCCTCCCTGTAAATATCGGGGCTAGAGAGTCTTCATCAGTCACAGCTCAGGAGCGGACCAGAAGAAAGAGAAATTCAATCGCACCTATCAGTGCACCGACCGTCCAACCTGAGGAAAACTTTGTGTTGTGGCGACGACTCAGCCACATGCTGCAGGTTGGAGGTGTAGCCAGATTTGCCGGGGATTCAGAGGCAAGTTAGTCCTCCAAAAGCCTTGGCCTGTCTATAAGCTTGAAGTCATTCTGTTTGATTCCCAGAGAACTACGTAATGAGACGAGTTTCTGTCTTTATTAAATGCAAGCTGTTGTTCAGAATTGAGCGTGACATCTGACTGAAGGTGAGAAGAAGATCTGTTTGAAGTAGAATTAAATACTGTTGCAGATTGACACATGAAGAGGAAAGACAAGTTTTCCTGTGATGAATGTGTTTTAATTATTATTAAGAAACTTAAGTGACCGGCCAAAGCAGAACACAATCACAGTTGAAAAGGAGAGATGAGCTAAATCAAGTAGTGATTAATGTTGAATGAACCTGCAGCATTACAAGTATTTGAATAATGCTGAATTACTGTCACTCTGTATGCAAGACTAGGTTACAGTCTATTTCAATTTAAATAGTAATTGCACCTAACTGCTTAATGACTCCAACTTTAGTCCAAGCACAGTGCAGCAACTATTGATACAGAAGCCTCTATGCTATTATGAAAAGATATCCCATACTGCCGTTACATTGCAACATTGCCGCAGCCCTGGCTCTGGAGGAAGAGCTATCCATAAACAAAGTGTGACTCTGGTGGCACAGTGACCCACCTGAAGAGGTGGCATTCCCCTGTGCAATCGGCAGTACCACACCATTAGCAGCAGACAAAAGATGCCAATGCTGCAAAGCCAGTATTCTATTCTGGTCATGCTCAGGCTGAGCTCTGATCCTGTCCATACAGCCCAGTGCTGTGGCTTTCCCAGTTTTGGTCAACACAGACCGTTCCTCAATGTCAGAGGAGCTGGTAGTTAGAAAAGCAAAGTAACCATGATGATTTTTAGAAGATTGCACAAGCGCAGAAATTGATCCTCCAATATAGACGAGGCAGACTCCAGAGCACCAGGAACACATAACCAGTTCTGTTTGATGCAGTCAAAGGAACTTCAATACCTCCAAGTTCCCCTCTAAGCCATACACCAGCCTGGCTTGGACATATATGATTGTTTCTTCACTATGGCTGGGTTAGAATCCAGGAATTCCCTACCTAATTCCATTATGGGAATAACATCACCACAAACACCGCACAGGTTCAAGAAGGGGACCCTCCTTGAGAAGCTGGTGGTAGTGGCAGTACATCTTGTCACCATCGCTCATACCCGGAGAGCCAATTAAAATATAAATCAGCTAGTTATTGGACACTTGCTTAAGAAATCTGAGGTAGTTTATGTCAAGTACCTCACACTACTGTGCATAACTGTATCTTACCATGCTATACATGACTATAACTAGATATGACCTGTAACCACAAGCTTACCTTACCACCAGGGGTGTACTTGCAGGAGACACTGGATACCTGTCCCAGACAGGTATATAAGGACAGGTCTCAGGCAAGTGAGGCATTCAAGAGCTGTGTAATAAAGGTGCAGGTCCTGAGTGACCTTGACTTCACGATATGCCTCGTGTGAATCTGTACTGAGGGGACAGGACTTTACAGTGGCGACGAGTTACGGGATTATAGAATCCACAGAATGGCGAACAATGGCTCAGATGAAAAATACAATGCTGGAGACAATTGGGAGGACTTTATAGAAAGGCTCCAGCAAAGCTTTGTAACCAAAGACTGGTTAGACGACGACAAGGCAGACAAGAGAAGAGCCCATCACTTGACCAGCTGTGGCTCGAAAATATACGCTTTAATGAAGGACCTGCTGACACCCTAGAAACCAGCAAGCAAGTCATTTGAAGAGTTGAGCACACTGGTAAGAGACCACCTGAAGCCAGCGAGCAGTCTACACATGGTCAGACACAGGTTCTACAACTACAGATGCTGTGTGGGCCAGAGCATACCCGACTTCGTGGCGGAACTTCGGAGGTTGGCTAGCTTATGTGAGGTCTCCGATGAACTAAGGAGAGAAGTACTGAGAGACTTTTTTATTGAAGGAATAGGCCACGCAGGCATATTCCGAAAGCTCATAGAAACCAAGAACTTGACCCTAGAGGCAGCAGCACTGGTTGCACAGACATTCTTGGCAGGAGAAGAAGAAACGAGGTTGATCTACACTGCGGGTATGACAACTAATGAAACATCGGAACAAGGGGTTCACAGCGTGAAACAAGCTTCTACCCCCACACACAGACAAAGGCAGGAGAGCAGGACCTCAACAGCAGGCAGTGGTGCCAGAAGCCATCAAGGGCCACATGAACGGCCGTTCACACCTCATCAACCCACAATGCGAGCAATCAACTACAAAATGAGAGAAGCACAAGAGAGATCAGCCAGACACAGCTCTTTCTTTGGAAACAATGGAAGCGGTCTGTGCTGGAGATGTGGGGGAAGGCACTCATCAAGGGGGTGTCGATTTCAGCATGCTGTTTACAGAAACTGCGACTATACAGGGCATCTGGCCCGCATGTGCAGAAAAACAGCAGCTCAGCTGGTATACGAATCGGAAGGGTCGGAAAGCGGACCAGAAGACGGTGGGGACAGTACCCGGGACATCGATGTACAGCGGGTCAACATGATCAACGGCCACTGCTCCTACAACAAGACACCTCCAATAATGATGAGGGTCCTACTCAACGGAATACCCGTCAACATGGAGCTGGATATGGGAGCGAGTCAATCTCTCATGAGCGCTCAAAAATTTGAACAGCTGTGGCCGCACAAAAGAGACAGATCAAAACTCACAAGGGTCGACACCAAACTAAGGACCGATACCAAAGAAATCGTCCCAGTTCTCGGCAGCGCCATGCTCTCCATCACACACAAAGGGACAGTGAACCGACCTCCCCTGTGGATTGTCCCCGGAGATCTCCCAGCACTGCTGGGGAGAAGCTGGCTGGCAAAACTAAACTGGAAATGGGATGATGTTCATGCCATGTCATCAGAGGAACGGACCTCCTGCTGAACAGTTCTAAGTCGATTTGAACATCTCTTTCAGCCAGGTGTGGGTACCTTCAAAGGGGCTAAAGTCAAAATCTACATCACACAGGATGCTAGACCGGTCCATCACAAGGCTAGAGCTGTGCCTTATGTGATGGGGGAAAAGATTGAACATGAACTGGACAGGCTTCTGCGAGAAGGCATTATCTCACCCGTGGAATTTAGCGACTGGGCAAGTCCCATCGTCCCAGTCATGAAGCCTGATGGATCCGTACGAATCTGTGGTGACTACAAATCTACCAGAAACAGAGTCTCCCTACAGGACCAATACCCGCTGCCCAGAGCGGAGGACTTATTTGCCACATTGGCTGGAGGTAAACTTTTCTCAAAACTAGACCTCACATCTGCGTATATGACGCAAGAATTGACCAAGGAGTCCAAGCTACTCACCACCATCAACACACATCGTGGCCTTTTCATGTACAATCGATGCCCATTCGGCATCAGGTCGGCAGCTGCCATATTCCAGCACAACATGGAGAGTCTGCTCAAGTCCATCCCGGGGACGGTTGTATTTCAAGACGACATACTTATCACAGGCAGGGACACCGACTCCCATTTCCGTAATTTGGAGGAAGTACTAAAGCGGTTGGATCGGGTAGGATAAGAGTTAAGAAATCCAAGTGCCTGTTTCTCGCACCGAGGTTGAATTTTTGGGCAGAAGGATTGCCGCTGATGGAATCCGCCCAACAGAGTCCAAAACAGAAGCAATTCACCTGGCACCCAGGCCCTGGAATGTCTCAAAACTGCGTGCCTTTCTCGGGCTACTCAATTACTTTGGGAACTTTATGCAGAACTTAAGCATGCTGCTGGACTCTCTGCACATGCTACTCAGAAAGGGGTGCGATTGGTTTTGGGGGGACGCCCAGGAATGCGCCTTCAATAAGGCACGTAACCTTCTGTGTTCCAACAGTGTTTTGGCTTTCTTTGATCCAGGCAAAAAGCTAGTTCTTACATGTGATGCGTCAGTGTACGGGGTCGGGTGTGTTTTATAACATATCAATAGAGCGGGTAAATTACAACCCATAGCTTATGCCTCCAGGTCACTTTCGCGGGCGGAGCGCGGGTACGGAATGGTGGAGAAGGAGGCGCTCGCGTGCATGTATGGTGTCAAAAAGATGCACCAATACCTTTTCGGGGCCAAGTTCGCGTTAGAAACCGACCACAAGCCTCTCACGTTCCTCCTATCCAAAAGCAAGGCAATAAACGCCAACGCCTCAGCGCGCATTCAACGGTGGGCACTCATGCTGGCGTCTTACGATTACACAATAAGGCACAGACCAGACACAGACAACTGTGCCAACGCGCTTAGCAGGCTACCCCTGGCGACCACGGAAAGGTCTGATGAATAGGACTGTGAGATAGTCATGGCAATCAATGCCTTTGAGTCCACAGGTTCACCCATGACGGCTCGCCAAATCAGAGCCTGGACGACCAGCGACCCCACGTTATCCCTAGTAAAAAGTTGTGTCCTAACCGGTGACTGGGCAGAAGCTCGCAATGCCTGCCCAGAGGAGATCAAACCTTTCCATAGGCGCATGCATGAGCTATCACTACAAGCAGACTGCCTGATGTGGGGCAGCCGAGTAGTCATGCCTCTGCGAGGCAGAGAGGCATTTGTCCGGGAGCTCCACCGCGAGCACCCGGGGATCGTTCTCATGAAGGCCATAGCCAGATCCCACGTCTGGTGGCCTGGCATTGACGCGGACTTGGAACTCTGCGTCCGACGGTGCACCATTTGTGCCCAACTCAGTAATGCCCCCAGGGAGACTCCCCTGAGCCCCTGGCCCTGGCCCACCAAACCGTGGTCGCGGGTGCACGTAGACTATGCGGGCCCATTCATGGGCAAAATGTTCCTCGTTGTTGTAGATGCATTTTCTAAGTGGATTGAATGCACCATTTTAAACTCGAGCGCCACCTCCACCACTGTGGAGAGCCTTGGAACCATGTTCGCAACGCACGGCATTCCTGACATATTGGTCAGTGATAATGGTCCGTGCTTCACCAGCGCAGAATTCCAAGATTTTATAAGTGACCACGGCATAAATCACGTTAAGACGGCACCATTCAAGCCGGCCTCCAACGGCCAGGCGGAGCGAGCAGCGCAGATCATTAAACAAGGCATGCTCAAAATCCAAGGTCCCACGCTGCAGGGTCGCCTGTCGCGACTGCTGCTAGCATACAGATCTCATCCGCATTCATTGACTGGAGTTCCTCCCGCGCAACTATTAATGAAACGGACCTTAAAGACAAGGCTCTCATTAATCCTCCCAGCCATGCATGAAATCGTTGAGGCAAAGCGCCGTAAGCTAACTGAGTACCATGACTGAAATTCGAGGGGGAGGTGGAATGAGATAGGGGACAAAGTGTTTGTGCTAAACTATGGCAGGGGTCTCAAATGGCTTGCAGGGACAGTAACAGACAAGGAAGGAAACAGACTACTGGTGGTACAAATGAACAATGGCCAAACCTGCCGGAGGCATGTAGACCAAGTCAAAAGTAGATTTACCAACAACACTGCTGAACCAGAGGCAGACTACAATGTGGAACTCACATCACACCTGGTGGACAGGCAGAGGGATCAACCTAAGGAAAGGGCAATCCCAACAGAGAGCCCAGGCGAGACACCAACAATCACACTGAACGAAACAGACAGCCCAGGCGAGACACCAGCAATCACCCCGAAAGAACAATAGGCACCAAGGCAAACAACTGAACCACAACTAAGACGCTCCACGCGAGAGCGTAGACCACCTGAGAGACTGAACCTATAAAGACAATAAGACTTTGGGGGAGGGTGATGTCATGTACCTCACACTACTGTACATAACTGTATCTTACCATGCTATACATGACTGTAACCAAAGATGACCTGTAACCACAAGCTTACCTTGTGCACTTGCAGGAGACACTGGATACCTGTCCCAGACAGGTATATAAGGACAGGTCTCAGGCAAGTAAAGCATTCGAGAGCTGTGTAATAAAGGTGCAGGTCTTGAGTGACCTTGACTTCACTATGTGCCTCGTGTGAATCTGTACTGAGCGGACAGGACTTTACAGTTTATTTCCTGGGTATTCATTAAGGATCATTTAAGAGACAACTGCCACTGTCAGATTTCGATAGATATATTTATTACATAGAATTACATAGAAATTACAGCACAATAACGGGCCATTCACCCCAACAGGTCCATGCTGGTGTGTATGCACCACACGAGACTCCTTCCATTCTACTGTATCTCACTCTATCAGCATATTGTAGATTATTGATCATTATGTGTTTTTATTAAAATACCTACATAGTTATTTCTGTCACCTTGGGAGTAAACCAGAGGGATATTTCTATAACCGCAATACAATAGTCAAAAGTCCATTACAATCGGTGTCCACCAAGGATGAACTATTTTGAAAAGCTCAGAAATTTTCTTTTTCCGACCACTGTTCTCATTTCTCTGTTTGAAAGGGGCTAACTGGGATTTAGACCCATTCATATTGGCAGCTCTCCAGCACCTCAGCCTAGTGGTCATTATTTATCTGCAATACTATACAGTGAGAGTCGGTGAGATTTTCAACTGCTAGAGACATCACAATTAAGAGAGAGGCACCTTGATTGATTTTCTCCGCCTTAATTAAGGAACATTGAGGCCTTCAGTAACACCCTACCTCCTATGGGTGAGATCAGTTAACTTAGTACATACTGACAATCTAATCTGGGACCTTTCCTGGTCTTTGTCGCTCAGACATTCACTGCCTTGACCAGCTAGTCCCTCAGGGAAGATCGGAAAACATTGTAAACTTTAAATGAGAGTTAGCTCAACTTTCCTGCTAACGTCGCTGCTTTAGATCATCCTACTCGCTTTGCTCTTTCTCCTCCCTTCATCCTCATTCTATTGAAATCAAAATTCATCGCCTACTCCAACGCATTTTGTCTCAGAACATCAAAGCTACGGAACTCCTTACCTGCCTTAGTCTTCTGCCCCTCCTGCAACCTGCAGTGTTTTAAAACCGAAACCTGGCATGGCTTAATGACTACTTCTGGATTTATGTTTTCAGTTCTCTTCAAACTTGGCGACCTGATAGTGGTGTCCTGTATGATCTACAGACCTTAGCTAGTCCTTCACAAAGGTTTCACAAGAAATATTGAAGAATTAATGATGTGAGCCACAGTGAGGTCATCAGCAGTGGCAATGTGCAGAGAGAGCAGTTGCCTGGTTACAGAGGTCTGCATTGGCGATAGTGGTGTGAGGTTAATCTGGACTCACTTATCAACATTCAAAATGCAGCATTAGTGTCTGAAAGATGGTTTTATGGTCATTTTATGGCCATTTTAATTAAACTAAAGCTAGCTAACACAACAACTGCTGTTTCAAGACATTATTCACCTAATTACCTCAGACAGAGGGGTGTTTACGACTCCATCTGGTCAGTCACCAATGAATAATATGGCTGTTGCTTTTGATTCTGAGACAGAATGATTCCCAGGGCAGAATTCATTTGCATTCGGTCAAGTCAAGGACTTTCCTCAGTTTCTGAATGGGAAAAGTTGTATACTGTGCCGTATGTGGCCAGCTGAGTTGATCTCAAAGTTAACTGTCAATGAACAGGGCTGCAATGAAACTCTAACGTTGTACGAGGTTGCACCATGGTGTGGGTATTCCTTAAAGAAATCCACAGAGGAGATGAGTTGACAACTCAGGGAATAAAAAAGAAATCAAAGTTGTTCCTTAAGTGTACCGTCCATTGTGGAACTGAGGCACATAGACCAGGAAGGTCTCAGATTCAATTCTTGGTCTGTGCTGAGTTAGCTGATCTCAGTCAGTGTGGGAGAAGAGAGTCCACAAGTGGCCTGTTGGGCCTGGGCTTGGACTGGGGTCAAATAAATCAGCCCCTGATTGCTCTCCAGGTGACTCCCTACTGGAAAGTATGTGTGTGAACAGAACACTATCTCCCTCTCCACAGAGGAATGGAAACATTCATATAGGCTGACACTTTAATGCAGTGCTGAGGGAGCACTGCACTGTCAGAGATGCCGTCTTTTGGATGAGACGTTAAACCGAGGCCCCATCTGCTCTCTCAGGTGGACGTAAAAGATCCCATGACACTATTTCGAAGAAGAGCAGGAGAGTTATCCCGGTGTTCTGGCCAATATTTATCCCTCAATCAACAAACAAAAACAGATTATCTGGTCATTATCACATTGCTGTTTGCGGGAGCTTGCTGTGCGCAAATTGGCTGCTGCATTTCCCACATTAGAACAGTGACGACACTTCAAAAGTACTTCATTGGCTCTAAAGCGCGTAGGGACATCCGGTGGTCATGAAAGGAACTATATAAATGCAATTCTTTCTTTCTTTCTTCTATGAAGAATGGTTACTTGGGCAAAGTAGCAGAGGGCTGCAGATATTCATAGGTCCGTACTCCAGGATGATTTTGCACCTTCAATGGAGATGGGCAGAAAATTGGAGGGTAAAAATGACAACGAAAGGAAAATCGGTTCACTCTCCAACAACAAAAGAGCTCGTCTGGTGTGGGATGTTATTTCAAATCAATTTTTCAGTTTCTTTTGGGCAAAATCATCGAACAGGTGCACGAATGTGTGATTAATTCTTCCCTTAATTTTTCTAAAAATAAAAAGTGTGACGTGGCTTTTGACCCCTCTGACCCCTTCTCTTTTGGAACACCTCACCTTGCTCCACCCCTCTCACTTCTCCTTTAAAATCCTCAGGAAACAAAAGACCAGGATAGATCTATTTTGATGCTATAGGTCAGACATCAACATGAAGCAAACTGCATCACAGGGAGTCTGAAGGGTAAAGTCCATGTTAGTAGCCTCTGCCTACACAAAATTAAACAAGCAAATAGCAAGAGGGAGACAAGCATATCTAATATTTCTGACAGGGAATTCTGGCATACTGACCTCGAGATAATGGGTCATGCACAATTTGGAATTAAAATGTTGTGAAGCTGAAAGCAGATCAGATATTGGCTCACTGCAATGTCACTTATGCAAAAACAGAAGGTGGTGATTTTCTTTAGATTGAGAAACCTTGGTTAATGGCCAAAACTAATAGCATAGGGCACCCCTAAGGATGGAAAGATGAATACCAATTAGGTGACTGAAATGGGTTTCAAAAGGCTGACTGTAAAAGGGAAGGAGTACTGAGGAAGGTACGGAATTAAAGAACTATCAACGCTGAGAAAGTTAGTTATAGTAGGTAACTAATGAGTCTTAATTTCAACAGTTCAGAATCCAGGGAGGAGAGGAGTGTGTAGGGTTGGGTCCTTGAATGTGAAAAGAAACAAAAGAGGGAAGTTTTAATTGGTTTGCTTCTGGTGATTTCAGCATTTAAGGGGAATAAAATCCAGTGAAGTTTGAGCCAGCAAACAAAATAATACTCAACAAAATAGAAGGAAATATCTAAGCGAACTAGGCTAGACTGGGCTTGTATTCACTGGAGTCTAGAACATTAAGGGGTAATCTAATTCAGGTATTTAACATGGTGCAAATTGGCATAGAGACAGACAGAGCCGGAGAGTTAACACGTGGCTGGTGCAGGAAAGAGGGGTTCCTTTTCCTGGGACTCTGGTATCACGACTGAGACAGCATGACGCTGTACCGATGGGACGGGCTCCACCTGAACCAGGATGGAACCAGTTTCCTAGTGGAAAGGATAAACAGGTTGGTGGGAAAGGCTTTAAACTAGTAAGATGGGGAGAGGGGTTTGAAAGAAATGAAACAAGCCTAAATATAAACAAAACAGGAAAAGAAAGCATCGGACAGACTAGACTAAGGGATGACATAAATGGCCAGGGAATAAATAAAGCAATAGAACAGAAGTGTAAAAAGATGATTAAAAATAAAGTGAGAGGAACTGCTATCAAAAATGAGTTAAACTGCACAGCAATGCACAGTGTCCACAATAAAACAGGGGAATTGGAAGTTAAATAAATTGCGAGGAAACAGTCACAGCTGCAGAAAAATCAGGACTGGGAATTAGACATTGCAGGTTTTAACATATTTAGAAAAAGTAGAGAGGGAGTAGCTGTACTTATTAGGGATAACATAATGGTAGTAGAAAAAGTGATGTAGTCATCAGTAAGATGTGGATAGATATAGAAGAAAATAAAGGATCAATCACACTAATAGGGGTAGTCTACAGACCACCTAATAGTGGAAGGGAGATGGGGGAAGAAATATGCAAACAAATTAGGGAAATGAGTAAAAAAGCATAGAATAATAATCATGAGAGATTTCAACTACCCTGATATAAATTGACCAGAAGAGATAGGTTAAGGGAATGGAGTTCCTACAATCTGTACAGGACTCCTTTCTAACCCAATATGTAAGAAGCCCAACAAGGGAGGATTTGCCACTGGATCTAGTAATGGGGAATGGACCAGATCAGATAAGTAAAAGTAGGGGAACATCTAGGCAATAGGAACCATAATATAATACACTTTAAGATAATAATTGAGAAGGACACAAGGATGACAAAGACCAGGGTAAGAGACTGGAGAAAAGCTGATTTTGTGGGGCTGAGAATGGAACTTGGAAAAATAAAATGGACAACAATATTGGCAAACGATGTAGAACAGCAATGGGAAACATTTAAAATGCCGTTCAACAGAGTCGAGGAAAATATATTCCTCTAACAAACAAGAACAAATTAAGCACTAATGAAACAGCATGGATGAAAAAGGACATAAGACAACCATTGAGGGTAAGGAAAGAGGCATACACTAAGTACATAAACAACAGGGGAGAGCATGACCAGGGAGAATATGAAGAGATTAGGAGAGAAATCAAAAAATCAATTCGGAAGGCAAAGAGCAACTAGGTGAAATTAAATTATCAAGGAACATACAACAAAATAGTAAAATATTCAATAGGCACATAAATGAAAAAAGGAAAATTGGGATAGGAATAGGGCCACTAAGAGACGGACAGGATAAAATCACAGGCAGTGATAGCAAAATGGCAGACATATTAAATAAATAAACATTTTGCTTCAGTAATTACTAGGGAGTCAGATCAGGTGGACATGACATCGTAAAATGAGATTAGAAATGACATAACTGCATTTAAAATAAAAAGAGAGATATTAAATAAACTAATCAAATTCAAAGATAATAAAACCCCTAGATGGATTGCATTGATGCATTTTAAAAGAATCTAGGGAAGAAAATCTAGGCAAGAGAGGCACTATTACACATATTTAATAATTCATTAGAAAAATGAGTAGAGGACTGGGAACTATAGATCAAGCAGCCTACCATCAATGATAGGAAAGATAATGGAATACCTACTAAAGGAGAAAATAGAAAAAAGCATCTAGAAACCAAAAATATAGTAATGAATAGTCAGCTTGGATTTCAAAAGGGAAGTCTTGCTTGACCAACCTCATTGAATTACTTGAAGAGGTAACAGAGAGTAGATAAGAGTGATGCAGAAGATGTAATATATCTAGATTTACAAAAGGCACTTGATAAGGTACCACATAATAGATAATACATGCAGAGTCAGAGGACAAGTAGCAGAATGGATAGCTAACTGGCTACAAGAAGGAAAGCAGAGAGTAGGGTAAAGTGTAGCTAGTCACAGTGGCAGAAGTGGGGTCTCACATGGATCAGTGCTGGGACCACTTGAGTGGAACATAAATGCCGGTATAGACTGGTTGGGCTGAATGGCCTATTTCTGCTCTGTGTAGTCAATGCCATTCTATGATTAAAGGATTTGATGCGGTAG
Organism: Pristiophorus japonicus; assembly: GCF_044704955.1. Taxonomy (NCBI): domain Eukaryota; kingdom Metazoa; phylum Chordata; class Chondrichthyes; family Pristiophoridae; genus Pristiophorus; species Pristiophorus japonicus. The sequence continues at coordinate 84,695,622 of NC_091994.1, forward strand.
ATAGAGAGAAATTATTTCCTCTTCTGAGGGAGTTCAGAATAAGCGGGCAGAACCTTAAAATAAACTATTCCGGGGTGATGTCAGAAAGCTCATCTTCACACAAAGGAGAGTGAAAATCTGGAATTCTTCACCCACAAAAAAAATCTGTTGAGACTGGTTCAATTGAAAAATTCTAAATTAAGATTGATAGATTTTTATATATATAGCGCCTTTAACAGGAGTATCATGAAACAAGATTTGATACATAGAAACATAGAAACATAGAAAATAGGTGCAGGAGTAGGCCATTCGGCCCTTCGAGCCTGCACCGCCATTCAATGAGTTCATGGCTGAACATGCAACTTCTCTCCATACCCCTTGATCCCCCTAGTAGTAAGGACTTCATCTAACTCCTTTTTGAATATATTTAGTGAATTGGCCTCAAAAACTTTCTGTGGTAGAGAATTCCACAGGTTTACCACTCTCTGGGTGAAGAAGTTTCTCCTCATCTCGGTCCTAAATGGCTTACCCCTTATCCTTAGACTGTGTCCCCTGGTTCTCGACTTCCCCAACATTGGGAACATTCTTCCTGCATCTAACCTGTCTAAACCCGTCAGAATACTGAGCCACATCAGAAGATGGCCAAAAGCCTGGTGAAAGAAGTAGGCTTTAAGGAGTGTCTGAAAGAGGAAATAGAGGTGGCAAGGTGGAAAGATTTAGGGAAGGAATTACAGAGCTTGGCAGCTGAGGGCACGACCACCAATAGTGGGACATAGGGGGTGGGGATGCACAAGAAACCAGATTCCTGTGGAAATGATGAGAACATAAGAACATAAAAAATAGGAGCCATTTGGCCTCTCGAGCCTGCTCTGCCATTCAATAAGATCATGGCTGATCTGATCATGGACTCAGTTCCACTTCCTTGACCGCTCCCCATAACCCTTTATTCCCTTATGGCTCAAAAATCTGTCCATCTCCACCTTAAATATATTCAAAGACCCAGCCTCCACAGCTCTCTGAGCTGCAGAATTTCATAGATTTACAATCCTCTGAGAGAAGAAATTCCTTCTCATCTCAGTTTTAAATGGGCGGCCCCTTATTCTGAGACTATGCCCCCTAGTTTTAGTTTCCCCTGTGAGTGGAAATATCCTCTCTGCATCCACCTTGTCGAGCCCCCTCACATTATCTTACATGTTTCGATAAGATCACCTCTCATTCTTCTGAATTCCAATGTGTATAGGCCCAACCTACTCAACCTATCTTCATAAGTCAACCCCCCTCATCTCTGGAATCAACCTAGTGAACCTTCTTTGAACAGCCTCCAATGCAAGTATATCCTTCCTTAAATACGGAGACCAAAACTGTACACAGTACTCTAGGTGTGACCTTACCAATACCCTGTACAGTTGTAGCAGGACTTCTCTGCTTTTATACTTTATCCCAATAAAGGCCAACATTCCATTTGCCTTCCTGATTACTTGCTGTACCTGCATACTAACTTTTTGTGTTTCATGCACAAGGACTCCCAGGTCCCTCTGTACTTTTTCTCCATTTAAATTGGAATTTGCTTTTCTACTTTTTTCTGCCAAGTGGATAACCTCACATTTTCCCACATTATACTCCATCTGCCAGATTTTTGCCCACTCACGTCGCCTTTCTATATCCCTCAGCAGATTTTTTTGTATCCTCCTCACAATTTGCTTTCCCAACCATCTTTGTATCATCAACAAACTCGGTCCCTTCATAGAAACATAGAAACATAGAAAATAGGTGCAGGAGTCGGCCATTCGGCCCTTCGAGCCTGCACCGCCATTCAATGAGTTCATGGCTGAACATGCAACTTCAGTACCCCATTCCTGCTTTCTCGCCATACCCCTTGATCCCCCTAGTAGTAAGGATTACATCTAACTCCTTTTTGAATATATTTAGTGAATTGGCCTCAACAACTTTCTGTGGTAGAGAATTCCACAGGTTCACCACTCTCTAGGTGAAGAAGTTTCTCCTCATCTCGGTCCTAAATGGCTTACCCCTTATCCTTAGACTGTGACCCCTGGTTCTGGACTTCCCCAACATTGGGAACATTCTTCCTGCATCTAACCTGTCTAAACCCGTCAGAATTTTAAATGTTTCTATGAGATCCCCTCTCATTCTTCTGAACTCCAGTGAATACAAGTCCAGTTGATCCAGACTTCCTTGATATGTCAGTCCCGCCATCCTGGGAATCAGTCTGGTGAACCTTCGTTGCACTCCCTCAATAGCAAGAATGTCCTTCCTCAAGTTAGGAGACCAAAACTGTACACAATACTCCAGGTGTGGCCTCACCAAGGCCCTGTACAACTATAGTAACACCTCCCTGCCCCTCAAATTCCCTCGCTATGAATGCCAACATGCCATTTGCTTTCTTAACCGCCTGCTGTACCTGCATGCCAACCTTCAATGACTGATGTACCATGACACCCAGGTCTCGTTGCACCTCCCCTTTTCCTAATCTGTCACCATTCAGATAATAGTCTGTCTCTCTGTTTTTACCACCAAAGTGGATAACCTCACATTTATCCACATTATACTTCATCTGCCATGCATTTGCCCACTCACCTAACCTATCCAAGTCACTCTGCAGCCTCATAGCATCCTCCTCGCAGCCAAGTCATTAATATAGATTGTAAATAGTTGAAGACCCAGCACCGATCCCTGTGGCACTACTCGTCACTGTTTGCCAACTGGAAAATGACCCGTTTATCCTGACTCTTTGTTTTCTGTTAGTTAGTCAATCCTCTATCCATGCTAATATATTACGCCCAACCCCGTGAACTTTTATTTTGTACAGTAACCTTTTATGTGGCATCTTATCGAATGCCTTCTGGAAATTCAAATACACCACATCCACTAGTTCCCCCTTACTCACCCTGCTTTCTACATCCTCAAAAACTCCAGCAAATTTGTCAAACATGATTTCTCTTTTATAAGATCATGCTAGCTCTGCTTGATTGAATTGTGCTTTTCCAAATGCCCCGCCACTGCTTCCTTAATAATGGACCCTAGCATTTTCCCAACGACAGATGTTAGGCTAACTGGTCTATAATTTCCTGCTTTTTGTTTGCCTCTTTTTTTAAGTAGGGGCATTACATTTGCAGTTTTCCAATCCGCTAGGACCGCCCCAGAATCCAGGGATCTTGGTAGATTATAACCAATGCATCCACTATCTCTGCAGCCACCTCTTTTAAGACCCTAGGATGTAAGCCATCAGGTCCAGGGGACTTGTCCCCCTTTAGTCCCATTATTTAACTGAGTACTACTTTATTAGTGATAGTGATTGTATTAAATTCCTCCCTCCCTATAGCCCCTTGATTTTCCACTATTGGGATGTTTTTAGTGTCTTCTACCATGAAGACCGATACAAAATATTTGTTCACTGTTTCTGCCATTTCCCTGTTCTCCATTATTAAATCCCCAGTCTCATCCTCTAGGGGACCAACATTTACTTCAGCCACTCTTTTCCTTTTTATGTACCTGTAGAAACTCTCACTATCTGTTTTTATATTTCGTGCTGGTTTACTCTCATAATCTATCTTCCCTCTCTATCATTTTTTTAGTCATTCTTTGCTGACTTTTAAAAGTTTCTCAATCCTGTGACCTCCCACTCTCCCACTTGTCTTGGCCACATTGTATGCCCTTGTTTTCAATTTGATACCCTCCCTTATTTCCTTAGTTAGCCACGGATGGTTATCCCTTCTCTTACAGTCTTTCCTTTTCATTGGGATATATTTATGTTGCGAGTTATGGAATATCTCCTTAAATGTCTGCCACTGCTCATCAACCATCCCATACTTTAATCTATTTTACCAATCTACTTTAGCCAATTCTGCCTTCATGCCTTTGTAGTCTCCTTTATTTAAGCTTAGGACCCTGGTTTGAGAACCAACTTTCTCACCCTCCAACTGAATTTGAAATTCAACCATGTTATGGTCACTCATTCCTAGAGGATCCTTTACTAGGAGATCATTTATTAATCCAGTCTCATTGCACAGTACCAGATCTAAGATAGTCTGCTCCCTGGTTGGTTCCTCAACGTACTGTTCAAGGAACCTACCCCAAATACACTCTATGAACTCTTCCTCAAGGCTGCCCTGGCCAATTTGCTTTGTCCAATCAATATGAATGTTAAAATTGCCCATGATTATTGCCATTCCTTTATTAGAAGCCTTCATTATTTCTTGATTTATACTCTGTCCAACAGAAATGTAATGAGGTCCACTTTGTCCTTTATGTTGGGTTGAGGTAAGGGTCTCCTCAGAGTATGAGCTTTACCATACATCTTCTGGCTGCATTCCCTAAGCTGAGTGAGCTCCCAGGATTTGCTTTGACTTCTCCTCCTGGTGCCTCCCTTCTGTGACCTGTCTTTCTCGGGCGCTGTGCACAATCTTGCCCTGCACGGCAAAGGAATGTTTGTTATTGTCAGTCACAAACTGTTGAATTTGACAATTATTTGAGAATTCTCATCACTCCTGTTATGGAATACTCACCAAAGAAGTGAGGCGTCATCTGATGTGCATGCGCTGCAGGAAGCAATGTAGTGTTCCATGTGTCGGTCTCACTACAGATCATTTGTTGCACATGGAGATTGATACCTTTTGATTTGTGGAAGCACTTCTTGGGTAAATGTAGGTTGACTGTTTGCAATGTACATTAATGGTGGCTCAGAGCCATCACATTTACCTTTATTGACCTTGGGAGATAATTAAACCTTGTCCTGCAGTGGAGCGGGGCCCTAGGGATTATGAAGTTGCCACTCACTCTCTGTGTCACATCTTAGCACATGGTCCTAGCTGCTGTATTGTCGTGTCTTTTAACACCGACTCTCATTATTCCATCCAGTGCCTAATTTTGTATTTACATCACTCTCAGTGAAGTTTCAGGCTCTCTTCTTCCTGGTTCCTTTTTGATCTTTGGTTTGAAATTGTTACATGCTGGTACTGCTTTAAGAGCAATCTTGCTTTTAAGTGCAGCATGACCACATTCACAGGGGCTTGGTCTATAACAAATTTCTCTGTCATAACAACAACAACTTGTATTTCTATATTATGTTTAATGTAGTGAAACGTCCCAAGGCGCTTCACAGGAGTATTATGAGATTTTTTAAAGAGACACAGAGCTGCATAAGGAGAATTTAGGGCAGGTGACCAAAAGCTTGGAAGAAGAGGTATGTTTTAAGGAGCGTCTTGAAGGAGGAAAGAGAGGTAGAGAGATGGAGAGGTTTAGGCAGGGAATTCCAGAGCTTGTGGCCTAGGCACCAGAAGGTACGGCCACCAATGGTTGAGCGATTATAATCAGGGATGCTCAAGAGGAGCGCAGACACCTCGGGGTGTTGTGGGGCTGGAGGAGATTACAGAGATAGGGAGGGGCGAGGCCATGGAGGTATTTGAAAACAAGGATGAGAATTTTGAAATCGAGGCGTTGCTTAACTGGAAGCCAATGTAGGTCAGCCAGCACAGGGGTGACTAGAGAGTCGCTGGCAGAACATGCACTTTCCCTTTAAAGGGGGAATCCAGAACAAGAACAAACAATCTTAAAATTAGAGCAAGACCATTAGGGAGCAAAATCACTTTTCACACAAAGGTGTTGGGGATGTGAAATTTTCCCCGCTTCCCCAAAAGGCTGTGGATGCTGGCTCAGTTACAATTTTCAAGACTGAGAGCGACAGATTTTTGTTTGGTTAGGGTCGTCAAAAATATTGAACAAAGGTGGGTAAAGGTACAGGTCAGCCATGAACTAAGTGAACACTGGAACAGGTTCGAGGTGGTGAATGGCTTATTCCTGTTCCTATGTTTGGTCCCACCCAACAATATTTACAATTGCTGACCACAGAACTTAGTATGATTTCAGTTCCCGGCGGATTAGTCAGACCGGTGTCCCACGATGGCAGACTTGAATTTTTGTGGTCATTGGATTTTACAGCGCAGGCAGGGGCCATTCAGTTCATCGCTCCTTCACCAGCTCACTGAGAGTCTTATTCTTCTGTCCTTTCACTGTGACCTTTTAAATTTTTCTTTTCTCAAATATTTATGGAGCATTAATTGACACGGAAAGTAATGAGACTTGAAATCTTTGAATGAATTCAGAATCAGCGACCTAATTTGCAGCAACACCAAAAAGGAGTTTAGGAATCATCTACAGGGTCAATTAGTCACATGGTTTAGCCCCTTCTCATCTTGGCTCTTGCAAAGAATCCGGATCTTAATCTTGGTTTTCTATCTTTTTCTTTTTTTAAAGAATATCTTTGTTTAAACAGCGAGTGCTGCTGATAATATCCAGAGAAGCTTGCAGAAGGTAATGAGGCTAGTGAGGTGACAGAGCTGGATTAACAGACCCGGTGGAAATGACAGAAGTGCTGAAGCACCCTGGTTAATGATCATATCTCCACTGATGTTAATTCAATTCCCACACACTGCCTCATTCAGGAACTTCTCCAAGCATCAGGGGAATACAGAAGACTTTAGAGCTAATTAATGGATCTTTGTAACTAACTGAATTTAAAAAGTATCCTAATGATAACTTTAAAAAAAGAAGAATCAAAATGAAAAACAAACACTTTCACAAAAATGGCAGAGGAGGGGGTCACTCTTAAAGGGAGTCTGCATGTTTGGGTTGCAGCACAGCCCCATCGATCGTGCATCTCTTTTATTGTGATCATTTCATGTGCAATTGGCCCAGTCTTTTCATGACTCCACCAACAGATTTTGACAGGATTTGTGTTCTGTTGCAGAGTTCAGTAAAAGGGATTAGCAAAATGTGTTCTAGTAGGGTAGAAGTTACTGCCAGAATGCTTAATGACCACGCTAACCCATTTAAATTGTGCAAACCAGGCGCATTACCACAGAAGCTGGAGTTCCTTTGACAAGTAGCGAAATTAAAATTAATAAGAGCCACACGCCACATCTAGGGCTAATAATACAAAAGAAAATCAAGTGGAGTATAGATAGCAGAGGGGAAGCAAAGAAACAAGTTAAGAGGAGGTGTAAAGAAAGATGGGCAGGAAACATAAAGGGAAATAGAAAGGTTTTAAACCAGCATATTTAAAACAAGGGTAGAGCTCATGAAAGACAAAATAGGGCATCTTCTCATGTAGGGTGAAGGAATGGTGGGAATACCAAGTGAATATTTTGCCTCAGTTTTTGACAGTGGGAATAAAAGAATGCAAGACAAGGATACAGCAATTAAGACAGGATAACTATAGATAAGGAAGTAGAACTTAAAACGTTGGTGGAACTCAAAAGTGGTAAAGGGACCAGGCCCTGGTGGCATCCATCCTGGAATGATTTAAAAAGTCAGACAGGAACTGGCTTGGCTATGTACGCTAGCTATGTAAGTTGTGCCAAGGAACTGGAGGGTTGCCAATTAAACACTTCAAAAAGGGAGAAAAGAATAAACTCAGTAATTATCGTCCATTCAACTTAAATTTCATAATGGGTAAGCTTGCAGAGTCAGAATACAGAATAAAATTAATACCAATTTAGAAAAGACATGCGTTAATTAAGGACAGTCAGTATGGGAGTTCAGTTATGTGGAGAGATTGGAGAAGCTGCGATTGTTCTCCTTAGAGTGGAGAGGGCTAAGGGAAGACCTAATAGAGTATTCATAATTATGAAGAGTTTTCAGAGAGCAAGTCGGGAGAAACTATTTCTTCTGGAAAGTGGATCAGTAACCATAGATTTAAAATATTTGGCAAAAGAACTAAAGGAGAAATTAGGAGAAATTTCTTCACACACAACACTGTTAAGATCTGGAACACTCTACCTGAAAGTAATGTTTCCCATAGGTTCTTTTGTGTGCACGGCCGCTTTAAGGGGTTGCACGGCCCGGGGAAATTGGAATCAAAGATGGGTGGGCAAAACTGTAGTGGAACAATGGGCTGTCTTTAAAGAGGAAATAGTTGGGTACAGTCGAGGTACATTCCCACTAGGGGAAAGGTAAGGCAACTAAAGTCAGAGCTCCCCGGATGACGAAAGAGATAGAGAGTGAGATGAAGCAGAAAAAGAGCACGTAAACATAAGAACATAAGAATTAGGAACAGGAGTAGGCCATCTAGCCCCTCGAGCCTGCTCCGCCATTCAACAAGATCATGGCTGATCTGGCCGTGGACTCAGCTCCACTTACCCGCCCGCTCCCCATAACCCTTAATTCCATTGTTGGTTAAAAATCTATCTATCTGTGATTTGAATACATTCAATAAGCTAGCCTCAACTGCTTCCTTGGGCAGAGAATTCCACAGATTCACAACCCTCTGGGAGAAGAAATTCCTTCTCAACTCGGTTTTAAATTGGCTCCCCCGTATTTTGGGGCTGTGCCCCCTAGTTCTAGTCTCCCCGACCAGTGGAAACAACCTCTCTGCCTCTATCTTGTCTATCCCTTTCATTATTTTCGATGTTTCGATAAGATCACCCCTCATCCTTCTGAACTCCAACAAGTAAAGACCCAGTCTACTCAATCTATCATCATAAAGTAACCCCCTCATCTCCGGAATCAGCCTAGTGAATTGTCTCTGTACCCCCTCCAAAGCTAGTATATCCTTCCTTAAGTAAGGTGACCAAAACTGCACACAGTACTCCAGGTGCGGCCTCACCAATACCCTGTACAGTTGCAGCAGGACCTCCCTGCTTTTGTACTCCATCCCTCTCGCAATGAAGGCCAACATTCCATTCGCCTTCCTGATTACCTGCTGCACCTGCAAACTAACTTTTTGGGATTCATGCACAAGGACCCCCAGGTCCCTCTGCACCGCATCATGTTGTAATTTCTCCACATTCAAATAATATTCCCTTTTACTGCTTTTTTTTCCAAGGTGGATGACCTCACATTTTCCGACATTGTATTCCATCTGCCAAACCTTAGCCCATTCGCTTAACCTATCTAAATCTCTTTGCAGCCTCTCTGTGTCCTCTACACAATCGGCTTTCCCACGAATCTTTGTGTCATCTGCAAATTTTGTTACACTACACTCTGTCCCCTCTTCCAGGTCATCTATGTATATTGTAAACATTTGTGGTCCCAGCACCGATCCCTGTGGCACACCACTAACCACCGATTTCTAACCCGAAAAGGACCCATTTATCCCGACTCTCTGCTTTCTGTTAGCCAGCCAATTCTCTATCCATGCTAATACATTTCCTCTGACTCCACATACCTTTATCTTCTGCAGTAACCTTTTGTGTGGCACCTTATCGAATGCCTTTTGGAAATCTAAATACACCACATCCATTGGTACACCTCTATCCACCATGCTCGTTATATCCTCAAAGAATTCCAGTAAATTAATTAAACATGATTTCCCCTTCATGAATCCATGTTGCGTCTGCTTGATTGCACTATTCCTATCTAGATGTCCCGCTATTTCTTCCTTAATGATAGCTTCAAGCATTTTCCCCACTACAGATGTTAAACTAACCGGCCTATAGTTACCTGCCTTTTGTCTGCCCCCTTTTTTAAACAGAGGCATTACATTAGCTGCTTTCCAATCCGATGGTACCTCCCCAGAGTCCAGAGAATTTTGGTAGATTATAACGAATGCATCTGCTATAACTTCCGCCATCTCTTTTAATACCCTGGGATGCATTTCATCAGGACCAGGGGATTTGTCTACCTTCAGTCCCATTAGCCTGTCCAGCACTACCTTCCTAGTGATAGTGATTGTCTCAAGGTCCCCCCTTCCCACATTCCCGTGACCAGCAATTTTTGGCATGGTTTTTGTGTCTTCCACTGTGAAGACCGAAGCAAAATAATTGTTTAAGGTCTCAGCCATTTCCACATTTCAGGCTGAGAATACATCTGAGAATCAGGCTAAATATAGAAAGTTCAGTGAAAAAGAAAATAACAGGGAGAGGGTATGAGAATAGAATGGCAGCTAACATAAAAGGTAATCCAAAAGTCTTCTATAGGTATATAAATATTAAACGGGTAGTAAGAGGCGGGGTGGGGCCGATTATGTACCAAAAAGGAGACCTTCGCATGGAGGCAGAGGGCATAACTGAGGTACTAAATGAGTACTTTGCATCTGTCTTTACCAAGGAAGAAGATGCTGCCATAGACATAGTAAAGGAGGAGGTAGAAAGGATACTGGATGGGATAAGAATTAATAAAGCTGAGGTACTAAAAAGGCTGGCTGTACTTAAAGTAGATAAGGCACCAGGACCGGATGGGAAACATCCTAGGAAGCTGAGGGAAGTGAAGGAAGAAATTGCGGAGGTGCTGGCCATAATCTTCCAATCTTCCTTAGAAACGGGGGTTGGTGCCAGAGGACTGGAGAATTGCAAACGTTACACCCTTGTTCAAAAAAGGGTGTAAAGATAAACCCAGCAACTACAGGCCAGTCAATTTAACCTTGGTAGTGGGAAAGCTTCTCGAAACATTAATCAGGGACAAAATTAACAGTCACTTTGACAAGTGTGGATTAATTAAGGAAAGCCAGCATGGATTTGTTTAAGGCAAATCGTGTTTAACCAAATTGATCGAGTTTTTTGATCAGATAACAGAGAGGGTTGATGAGGGCAATGTGGTTGACGTGGTGTACATGGCTTTCCAAAAGGCGTTCGACAAAGTGCCACATAATAGGCTTGCCAGTAAAGTTGAAGCCCATGGAATAAAAGGGACAGTGGCAGCATGGATACAAAATTGGCTCAGTGACAGGAAACAGAGAGTAGTGGTGAACGGTTGTTTTTCGGACTGAAGGTATACAGTGGTGTTCCCCAGGGGTCAGTACTAGGACCACTGCTTTTCTTGATATACATTAATGTCTTGGATGTGGGTGTACAAGGCAAAATTTCAAAATTTGCAGGTGACACAAAACATGAAATTACAATGAACAGTGAGGAGGATAGTGATAGACTTCAAGAGGACATAGACAGGCTGGTGGAATGGGCTGACACGTGGCAGGTGAAATTTAACACAGAAAAGTATGAGGTGATAAATTTTTGTAGAAAGAATGAGGAGAGGAAATATAAACTAAAGGGGGTGCATGAACAGAGAGACCTAGGGATGTGTTGAAGGTGGCAAGGTAGGTTGAGAAAGCAGTTAAAAAAGCAACAAAATCCCGGGCTTCATGAATAGAGGCACAGGGGTCGAAATTCAGTTGCACCAGAAAGCTGGCGCACCTATGAGTTTTGGAGTGATATTTATCGTTGGAAGTCTTGGTGCGGTGAGTAGGTCCATTTTCAGGATTTTGAAATTTTTTCAAAGTCTTACAGAAAATGGACCATAATGGGGGCAGGCCTTAGACTCAAAGCCAGGTTGACTGGCTGAAAATATGTTGGTTCGGCCTCCGCCACTGTCAATCAGCGGGGGAGTTGTGGTGACACCACAACGCGCGTGCGTCACCACGCTCCCCTCTGTTAAAGGGGAGAGATTCTATCATCTTTTAGCTTTGGCCACTGGGCCACCAGGGAGGGTTTTGGCCGGGCCAGCGGCCTGGTACCCAAGAGGGGGTGCCAGGCTGCCCGTTGGCAGCCCGGCCGAACCCGGGGCCAGTATTTTGCCGGCCGATCGGCAAATCAGCCGGCAATATGTTTTCCATTGGGGCCGCAGCAGGGCCGCACTCAGTGCAGAGATGGTGCACTGGCAGAAAAACCTGACGGGGGCACCGTGCGGCGGGGGCTCGATCTAATCTGCTGAAAATCGCTGGTAAGTATTTTTTTATTGTTTAACATTGGCAGTGCAGACCGAAAAATCCCCAACCTGAAATTAGGTTGGGTCGGCCTGTTGACCCCAAAGCGGCGGCCATTCGATTTTTAACGGGCATTAACGGGTCTCTTTAAGACCCTGAATTTCGGCCCCGTAGAGTACAAAAGCAAGGAAGTTATGATGAACTTGTATAAAACACTGATTCAGCCTCAACTGGAGTATTGCGTCCAATTCTGGGTACCACACTTTAGGAAGGAAGTGAAGCCCTTAGAGAGGGTGCAGAAGCGATTTACGAGAATGGTTCCAGGGATGAGGAACTTCAGTTACGTGGAAAGGCTGGTGAAGCTGGGGTTGTTCTCCTGAGAGCAGAGAAGGTTGAGAGGAGATTTGATAGAGGTGTTCAAAATCATGAGGGGTCCGGACAGAGTAGACAGAGAGAAACTGTTCCCATTGGCAGAAGGGTCGAGAATCAGAGGACATAGATTTAAGGTAATTGGCAAAAGAACCAAAGGCAACATAAGAAAAAACTTTTTTACACAGCGAGTGGTTAGGATCTGGAATGCACTGCCTGAAAGTTTAGTGGTGGAGGCAGACTCGATCGTGGCTTTCAAAAGGAAGTTGGTTAAACACCTGAAAGAAAAAATTTGCAGAGCTACAGGGAAAGGACAGGAGAGTGAGACTAGCTGAAGTGCTCTTGCAGAGGCTGAATGGCCGCCTTCCGTGCTGTAACCATTCTATGATTCTATGATCCATAGTTTTGCGCGAACTTTGCAAGAGTCAGTTCCAGGCTGCGCGGCTGTGCGGCTTATAAAGAACATTGCCTGAAAGGGTGGTGTAAGCAGATTCCATAGTAACTTTCAAAAGGCAATTGCCCATGCACTCGAAGAGGACTAATTTGCAGTGTTATGGGAAAAATGATGTGGGACTAAATTGGACAGCTCATTCAAAGAGCTGGCACAGACACGATGGGTCGAATGGCCTCTTTCTATGCTGTAACAATGATTCTAGAACTAGTTGGTTCTAACCTTAGAATGAGAGGTCTCACCTCCCGTGTCTGCTTTCACTCCAAATTCTCGGTGTACAGTACCAGCTAAACAGGAAACTAAAGCCTTGACCTCTGACTGTCACCCAGTGATTGGCTAGTCGGGCTGTCAATCCAACCTTCCAGCAATCACTTAGGTGTGGGCTCCTGGTAGCTAAGCCCCAAACCCCACCCACCCCCATGCAGTGCTCAAATGAATGAAAACATTCCAACGTATTACGTGTGAATGTTAATGGAATGTTTTCATTGTCTTGGGCTGATGTAGCACATGAGAAGTATCTCTCCAGACACTTTGCTGGACTCTAATCCACTTTCCCAGGAGCTTGTATGTTCTGTGGATTTAACCTCTTGAACTCCATTTAAGTTGCTAGCAACATTGTAGGATGAATGAATCCGAAATCTCTCCAAGGCCAAATAGACCAAAATATTGAAAGGTGACAAGGGGCATCGAGTGCTAAACCTGCACAAGTATTTGAAGGTTAGGTAAAGCTGCATTTTGAAGATTGTTGATTATTTGTCCTCGAAGTGATTTTCAGTTGAAGCTATAATATGGGTTTGATATAAAATTGTTTTTCAGATTTTGAAGTTTAATTCCCAAAGGTCCAGCATCAAAACTTGACAGGGGCAAAAAGCCAGCCATTGAAACATAGAAATCTCGATACCTCCTTAATGGGCTCCCCAAAGGGTAATGAGTCAGCCATCAAAACTGGCACAATGCTGGAAATCTGAAATAAAATCAGAAAATGCTGGAAATACTCTGTAGATCAGGCAGCATCTGTGGAGAGATAAACAGAGTTAACGTTTCAAGTTAATGACCTTTCATCAGAACTGGAAGAAGTTAGAGATTTAATAGTTTTAAGCTGGTAACATTATTTGTTTGGGGCAATGGGTGAATTGTTATCACAATTCCACCACTTCAAGTAAGCATTCACACACAGTCATCATAAGTGGTCCCTCGTATCAAGGATGACTTGCTTCCACGCCAAAAAGGGATGAGTTCACAGGTGTTTCGATGAAGGACCAAATATTCCGGATCCCGAACTACATGTTGAAGGGTGGAAGATGCCTGTGCGTGGATCTTTTTAACGTGTGGTGGCCGTTACATGCCAGCCACCTGGCTTGACAGAGCTAGGTCTTGATCCAGTGGCAAGGATTAACCAAGACCACTGAAGACCAGCTCTGCCGCATGGATCTAGTGCACACACATATTGCAGTGTGGGCTGGCCCATGCTGCCACTGGGCCCTCACCTCTTCTGTGCCCCGAACTCACACCTTTCCTGGGCCCTGATCACGTCGCTCCACGATCACTCGCCGCTCCTGCAACCCAACCTCGCCGCTCCTGCTGTACCTGCCCTCGCTCCAATGTTAGACACTAGTGTTGTCCAAGTACTAAAAACATAGCCAAGTAATAAATCTTACCACACAATCTGTCACTGTCCCCATTGCTCAAAATGTTTCTTTAGACTCTCTTCATTAGTTTCAAAACTCAATCCACAATGAACAGCTTGTGCAATTGCCCTGGTTCTTTAGGTTCTGGACTCTCTATTCTGTGTATGTTGGAGGGGGCTGCATTCATGCAGGCTCAGTATGTGGTTGCCTGCCAAGACCTCACTCCCAGGAGAGCAGCAGTCATTCTGATTGGCAGCTCAACTGGCCAACCCCCCCACACAGAGAGCAGGGGAGGGTCAGAGGTTAGGCCTTTGGCTTTCTGTTCCGTTAAAAACAGAGAAAAGAAGCACATAGGTTTGGATCACCTGTGGGAGATTTAAGGAAGCCAGTCTGAGAGAGATTGTTCGCCCTTTAATCTTAGGGTCAATTATTTTCAGAAAAATTATTGATTAGGAAAGTTGTATTTAGCCCACTAACCAGTAAGTGTTTTGCTACTTATGAGGAGCGTATGAAATATGTTGCAATTATTATTCTGTTCATTCACATGTTATATCCATGATCAGATCAGGCTCGAGGGGCCATATGGCCTACGCCTGTTCCTATTTATTATGTTCTTATACTGTTAGGTCACATGTCGACCTGGTTTTCCTGAATGGCTACCTCAGGGCAACCCAATCTTGCAGTGGGGTTCTCAAACATATACAAAGAACCTAAAGGAATGTTTCAGGCATGGGCATGGCCTCCAATTTTTTGACCTTGATCAATATGTGCTTCCTGCCGACCATATTAATGTCATAATGCCCAAAAGATGGGCTCTGCGCAGGTAAATCTCTAGGCCTATACCTTCAGGAGGGAAAGAATGATCGATAGCGAGGAGGTGGGGCCAGTGGAATTCTGCAATTTATAAAGCACTGGTGAGATCCAGCTCTAAAACAATAGTCGTGCTTTTGAGAGGCCTCACTCCTTGGAGGGCTCGCACACACACAGCGGCCGGAGTTAGTAAAGTTTTGTAAGACCTGATTTCTGGCTGAATACTGAGGCCATGCTGCTGGCCTGCGTGGTTTATTTTAAATATTCATTATATATTAAATATATTAAATATTAAAATACAATCTGAAGCAGGCTTCTTCAAGGGAGAAGGTACATTTTCCCAGGATTTGTTTTTGTGATTTCCTACACGCCTTGGCTGAAAATGCTTCCTCCTTTGGTTGGTTTTGCAGGGTACTTCTCCATTTTATTCTTTTTTCTCCATCAATATTTTTTCTTCCTTATTTTTACTTTCTTTGCTTTCACATTGCACCTTGTGAAGACATGAGGCTGGAAATGGAAGATCACTCCATGATCTGGATGAGGAAGAGGAGCCAACAGATGGAGGTCCGACAACTCCCGAGATTTTTGGCCCCACCCATCCCTATCCCAGGACCTGCATCTGGACATTTCAGAGGAGTCGTGTCTTTGCCACTTCCACTGCGAGAAGGTGATCCACTTTTCTGCCACTGCCGCAACGCTGCTTTTATGGTGGACTGCAGCCCTTTAAGTGCTGCTGTCAGTTGTGGCTTGGTGGGTAGCACTCTCACCTTTGAGTCAGAAGGTTGTGGGTTCAAGACCCACTCCAGGGTCTTGAGTACAAAAAATCTAGGCTGACACTCCAGTGCAGGGCTGAGGGAACACTGCACTGTCGGAGGTGCCGTCTTTTGGATGAAACGATATTTATCCCTCAATTAACATAACAAAAAAACAGATTATCTGGTCATTATCACATTGCCGTTTGTGGGAGCTTGCTTGTGCTCAAATTAGCCGCGCATTTCCTACATTCATCATAGGCAGCCCCTTGGAATCGAGGAAGACTTGCATCCACTCCTGAAGTGTTCTTTGGTGGCTGAACAATCCAATACGAGAGTCACAGGTAGGACAGATAATCATTGAGGGAAGGGGTAGGTGGAACTGGTTTGCCGCACGATCTTTCCGCTGCCTGCGCTTGATTTCTGCATGCTCTTGGCGTTGAGACTCGAGGTGCTCAGCGCCCTCCCGAATGCACTTCCTCCACTTTGGGCGGTCTTTGGCCAGGGACTCCCAGGTGTCAGTGGGGATGTCACACTTTATCAGGGAGGCTTTAAGGGTGTCCTTGTAATGTTTCTGCTACCCACCTTTGGCTCGTTTACTATGAAGGAGCTCCGAGTAGAGCACTTGCTTTGGGAGTCTCGTGTCTGGCATGCGAACTATGTGGCCTGCCCAGCAGAGCCGATCAAGTGTGGTCAGTGCTCCTGCATTATAACAGTGGCTACACTCCAAAAGTACTCAACTGGCTGTAAAGTGTTTTGTGACGTCCGATAGTCGTGAAAGGCACTTTATAACTCTCTAAGTCTTTCTTTCTTTACTACATCACTAGATTTTATATCCCCAGTGAAACATGCTATGGACCAAGCACCCTGGACAGGATTGTCCTGTGCCGCGAGCTTATTCAAAATAGGGATTAGACTTTAGATCACAAAATGTGGCATTGGCCTCCCCCGCTCCCTCTAATCCCAGTACTGTTGGTACAGTTGTACTCTAGCCTGAAGGATGCACAACGCCAGTATTAACTGTAAAGTTTTGGATGGATTTTGGCAACACCCTTGCAAAGCTCCTGGCCAGCAGACAACCTCAAACAGCACTCTCAATCAATGGAAACCCTGCCTGGAGGGTCGACTCGCTACCAATCCATCACCCTGTCAACTGCAGAACTCAAGAGAAATGAGGCATAAATGTCTTAAATATTTGAGTGATTGAACTGAATTTTAAATATATGCTGCACATTTTAAAGTTGTATTTATTTGAAATGTATTTGGATTGAGTGAATGACTATGTTGTAATGACCCTCAAAGATATTTTCCAAGCCAACACCTCATTCCAGATTTCCCATGACAGTGAACTGCTTGAGTGACATTATCAGAACTCACTGGCGAGATTCTAATTACTCCCCCTCACCCATTACTCTATTCATGTTCTCGCCTCGCAAATATCCAATGTTACATTCACTTTTTCTTTCTGCCTGTCCCCTTTTTTCTGTATTTTTTTCTTATCTCATTTCCCCACTCCCTTGGGTCCTCTACCTTACTGATGGAATCAATTATTAAGGATGTCATAGCAGCGCATTTGGAAAGAGGTGACATGATAGGTCCAAGTCAGCATGGATTTGTGAAAGGGAAATCATGCTTGACAAATCTTCTGGAACTTCTTGAGGATGTTTCCAGTAAAGTGGACAAGGGAGAACCAGTTGATGTGGTATATTTGGACTTTCAGAAGGCTTTCGACAAGGTCCCACACAAGAGATTAATGTGCAAAGTTAAAGCACATGGGATTGGGGGTAGTGTGCTGACGTGGATTGAGAACTGGTTGTCAGACAGGAAGCAAAGAGTAGGAGTAAATGGGTACTTTTCAGAATGGCAGGCAGTGACTAGTGGGGTACCGCAAGGTTCTGTGCTGGGGCCCCAACTGTTTACATTGTACATTAATGATTTAGATGAGGGGATTAAATGTAGTATCTCCAAATTTGCAGATGACACTAAGTTGGGTGGCAGTGTGAGCTGCGAGGAGGATGCTATGAGGCTACAGAGCGACTTGGATAGGTTAGGTGAGTGGGCAAATGCATGGCAGATGAAGTATAATGTGGATAAATGTGAGGTTATCCACTTTGGTGGTAAAAACAGAGAGACAGACTATTATCTGAATAGTGACAGATTAGGAAAAGGGGAGGTGCAACGAGACCTGGGTGTCATGTTACGTCAGTCATTGAAGGTTGGCATGCAGGTACAGCAGGCGGTTAAGAAAGCAAATGGCATGTTGGCATGCCTTCATAGTGAGGGGATTTGAGTACAGGGGCAGGGAGGTGTTACTACAATTGCACAGGGCCTTGGTGAAGCCACACCTGGAGTATTGTGTACAGTTTTGGTCTCCTAACTTGAGGAAGGACATTCTTGGTATTGAGGGAGTGCAGCGAAGGTTCACCAGCCTGATTCCTGGGATGGCAGGACTGACATATCAAGAAAGACTGGATCAACTGGGCTTGTATTTACTGGAGTTCAGAAGTTGAGGCGATCTGGCGCCCCGCGTTCTCGGGTCGATCGCCTGGGTTGAAGTCCTGTCGTGGTGGGTTCATCCTCGTGGTTGACGGCGAAGTTGATCGTGTTAGTGGGTCGCTGGGTGCCAGGACCTTTCACAGTGGTTCCTGGTTATCTGTAGTTCGCAGTTTGGTCTTGTCCAAATGCTTTACTCATTAGCCCGGTACATAGATTCACAATCAAACGCTCCATTTTCATCACATACACTCCATTCCCCCCCTTGGCTAATGTGGTGCTAGCGGCCCAACTGGAGCCCTGAACATGGTCTGCATCACTTATTCTGATGTCGTGTGGAGGGGCCGTGCAATTATGGTGTATTCTCTGCTGATGGCAAACGGAAGGCTCGGTTCTGAGTGATTCTGTCTGGTGACTGCATAGCACCCAGGATAGCCGGGTTTGTCGGGAGTCTACCGTGACACGCGTGGTGCTAGGTTTAGTGATTTGGGATGCCTGCTCCGGGCTATTATCGCTGACCCTGAGGTCTGGGAAGCCCAGGATGGCCGCAATGGCCTTGAGACTAAAGAGACGTTCCAAAGAGTGTCCCAATATGTGCTCAAGTCAGACAAGCTGCTCATCCCACAAGCTTGGGAGAGCAGAGGCACCATTATCGATGCGTTGTTTCGAGAATGTCTTACACTGTCTGTGCACTGTAACATGATCCGCCACGGGCCAGGCATTGAAAGCAGCACTAATGCCCTCAGTTGGCTACCATTGCCCACCACCGGGGTGGAAACGGCACAGCCTGCACACCCACTCGCAGTTGTGGAAGTGCTAGAAAGCGAGGGGTCAACGTTAATGACCCCCCAGCTTAGGACCTGGACCAGCCAGGATCCCACGTTACTGTCTGCCAAAGGTGAACTGCTAGAAGGGATGCAGCAACCTATCTGTCGCAGAGATGAAAGACCCATCCCAACGTTTCAAAGTAAGGCAGGGCCTAGTGGTCCCCATGGACCTTGGGCCATAGTATGGGGCCCCGGACCACCGACTATGTGTAGCTGCCCTGCCTTACTTTGAAACAAATACTTTGTTAGATACATATACAACTGATTGGTGTTCGCCCGCTACTTTAGCTTGTTGTGAGGTACCCCCAACCCCATATAATGGTACATCATTTGCCACAAAAGACCGCTCACAAGGGATACATAGTGCACACAATTTATTGGAACGTAGTGGGTTCCTGGCCTTCACAGCGGCCGCCCTTTTACCTTTGCCCCAAACCCAGTCGTTTTCCTTGCTGGGCGACAACTTCCTCCGTTCCGTTGCGGCGACCTCCCATGGTCTGGACGCTCTCTTGTCCCGTGGTCTGGACGCCTTCTCATCCCGTGGTCTGGACACAATCTCATCCCGTGGTCTAGATGCCCCTTTGTCCATGTCCGTGATGCCGATTACCGTGATCTTCCTCCCCAGGTATTTTGCCTTTGGCGTTGGGAAGAAGCATTCGGATCATTTTGGCTGGAGTTCCACTCTGCGTAGTTGACCTGGAGCCTCTTCCATCGTCGCAAAGAGGTCATCGGCTTCAGGTGGTGGGTACTGCGCCTGTACCACTGCTCAGTTGAACTTTACCTCCTCGTGGTTGTGATGAGTGGCCTGTGCTTCGGGGATCTGCAAATGGATCTGCACTTCGATGCCTGGTTCAGCTGAAGGTGGGGCTTTGCTCAGTCTTTGAAAAGGGGGACCTCGTTCGCCGGAGAAGGTACGCAGAGGTCTTCCCAGTTCCATCGAATCTTCCCCATCCACCTCCTGCCAAGCAGCATTGGCCCATCACCTGAAACAATCCACAATGGTAAATCTATTGTGTTCCTAACAGAGCTGAGGCTGCACACAGGAAGGTTACAGTCACAGTGACCTCAGTCTTTAATAAGACACTCCAGAGTGAGGAACAGGCCTTAGGGGCCGGCTTATATACAGTGCTCTCAAGGGATGCTGGGATCCCTTGGGACTTCAGAGGATGAGCTCCCTGGTGGCGGAACATGGGAGTGCATGCTTTACAGATACACAACAAAATTGTGCACTGCTCCCTCATGGAATACTCTTATGTCCGCACTACCAATAACTGGTATTGGTTCCTTGGTGTAGGTGCGCAGCCTAGCCTGAATTGGGAACAGCTTGGGTCGCTTGGCTTTGTCGCTCCGCAGCCCCTCGAATGCCTTCTGGCTCATAACTGATTGACTCACCCCTATGTCTAATTCCATGGAGACTAGAGTGCCGTTAAGTTCAACTTTTAACATTATCGGAGGGCTTTTGGTGGTGAAGGTGTGTATCCCATATACTTCCTCTTCATCCTCATGTTCAGTTGCCTCTCCTGCTTGTTCATCGTGATCCTCGTTGGATCGGTCGGCCTCTCCTGACTCTGCCACATCGTTTGCACATTCGTTGGACATGCCATCTTGTTCCACAGCCCTTGGACACATAGGGCTTGAATCGACGTAGTTGAGTTCTATGGCTGCCCCTGCAGCGCCAACATGGTGCTACTGGATACTCATTCACGCTCCACGGCGGACTCTGAGTCACTCTAGGCCTAGGTCTGGCCTCTGCAATCGTGTGGGCCCTGTCCTGTGCCATTCTGCCTGCTGAAAACATTATTTTGTGCATGGTGCTTGCCGGTGAGCTTCAATTCTGTGAAGCTATCTGTTTCGCGTAATCGCTCATGGTTATGAAGGCTTGGGCTATCGTGATGGCCTTGCTCAGATCTAGGGATTCGGCAGACAGCAGTTGGCGAAGAATGACCCCGTGGCCAATTCCAAGCACGAAAAAGTCCTGCAACATTTCCCCCAAGGATCCTACAAATTTGCACTGCCCCGCAAGGTGTCTTGGGTCAGTGATAAAACTCGCCACGTTCTGGCCCTCGGAGCGTGTAAAAGCGGTACCTGGCCATCAGGATGCTCTCCTTTGGCTTGAGGTGTTCCCTAGCCAGCGTACACAGCTCTGCATAAGATTTGTCTGTTTGTTTGACTGGTGCCAGCAAATTTTTAAGGAGGCCATATACCGATGACCCACATACGGTGAGGAGAATCGCCTTGCGCTTGATCGCTGTTTCAGTCGTGTCCAATTCGTTGGCCACAAAGCACTAGTTGAGGCGCTCAATGAAGGCTTCCCAATCATCGCCCTCAACAAATCTTTCAAGAATACCAACAGCAGCCATTACCGCATGAAAGTTCGTGGTCCGTTATTCGTCACCAATTTGTTGTGTTCAGAATAAATCCACAGGACTGTATTGTCAGCTCAAACTGTTATGACTTTGGTCTCTTTATTCAGACTCCAGAGTAAGGAAGCAGCATGGTGAATCACCTTTTATACGTGCTTGCCCCAGGGTGCACAGGTGACCCTTAGGTCTCCCACAGGTGTGCCCCCTAGTTCCATGTCTTACATTTTGGTAAGGTTTACATACATATATAACATCTTCAAAGTCAAACCAAGGAATGGTGTGACACAGAGAAGAATGGTTTCAACCACCAGGTAAATCAAATAAATGATAATGGAAGCTCCTTTTATTTTCCTTGGTTTTAATTGTAAAGGACATTTAATTCAAATGCATTTTATTTATCTTTGGCCAGGGCTCTGAATTATGCAGCATGTGTTTAACTGCAGATTCACAGATTTGTTCAATAATTTATAAGCAATGACACATCTAATACTGATAATCTGTTGAAAGTACAATTAGACTTTAAAAATTCATCACAGATTTTTCTATGTTAGGTTTGTTTGACGTCATGCTTTCCCTCATGTCGGCATCAGTATTCAGCATTTTTCGCAGTTTGCTCAAAATTTTTTATCCTAGATCGGCGTATCTGGCCACTCCCGAAAAACCTTCTGGTGAATTAACAGAAAGCAGCGCATATTGAGAAATCGTTTTTTCATCAAAGTT
Organism: Pristiophorus japonicus; assembly: GCF_044704955.1. Taxonomy (NCBI): domain Eukaryota; kingdom Metazoa; phylum Chordata; class Chondrichthyes; family Pristiophoridae; genus Pristiophorus; species Pristiophorus japonicus. Next base: position 84,717,667 of record NC_091994.1, read on the forward strand.
TTTGAAGGGAGTCTCTAACACTTGAAATATCCATAATAAAGTTCAAATTTTTTTACCTTTCAACGGAGTACATGGAAGTTTGTTGGATTTCTGAAGTTTTCATTTTTTTTTTACTCACACACCACCACCGAATGTCTTTAAGCAGGGCTGGAGGGGGTCGTAGCATCAGCCGTCAGAATCGGCCCCACGCTCGAACACAGGGGCTCGGCTGGAAAACAAGCCCGGGGGAGGGGGGCGGGGAGAGAGATGCCGATCGGAAGGCTGCTGCACTGAGCCCGGGGAGGGAGGTGTTGATCAGAAGGCTGCTGCACTAGGCACAAGACTGCAATGAGTTTGAGAGAGTGGGGGGGTGGGGGGAGAAGGGGATGAGTTACAAGACTGCAATGAGTTGGATGGGGGGAGAAGGGAGAAGTCACAAGACTACAATGAGTTGTGGAGGGGTGGGGAGGAGAAGTCACAAGACCTAGGTGTGGTCCATCCGTACAGACCTTGGGGAGAGAGAAGAATGAACCTGTCCTGCCTGCCTTCCTGCCGTTTTGAGCTTCTTGCAAAGGTAAAATTTAACTATGGGGCAATACTGATAATGCCATACCTTGTGCGAGCCTTCTGCATGATGGTGCTACGTAGGAGACAATTGATTCAATGCATGAGGAACATCAGAGCCTATAGGGTCGGGTCGGGTATATCAAGACCCGTGGTTGGGAGTAATATATTAGCATGGATAGAGGATTGCCTAACTAACAGAAAACAGAGAGTTGGGATAAATGGGTCATTTTCCAGTTGGCAGGGATCGCTGCTGGGTCCTCAACTATTTACAATCTATATTAATTACTTGGATGAAGGGACCAAGTGTAATGTAGCCAAGTTTACTGATGATACAAAGATGGGTGGGAAAGAAAATTGTGAGGAGGACACAAATATTCTGCAAAGGGATATAGACAGGCTAAGTGAGTGGGCAAAAATGGAGATAGAGTATAATGTGGGAAAGTGTGAAGTTATCCATTTTGGCAGAAATAATAGAAAAGCAAATTATAATTTAAATGGAGAAAAATTGCAAAGTGCTGCAGTACAGAGGGATTTGGGGGTCCTTGTGCATGAAACACAAAAAGTTAGTACGCAGGTTGAGCAAGTAATCAGGAAGGCAAATGGAATGTTGGCCTTTCTTGCAAGGGGGATAGAGTATAAAAGCAGAGAAGTCCTGCTATAACTGTATAGGGTATTGGTAAGGCTACACTTGGAGTACTGCATACAGTTTTGCTCTCCGTATTTAAGGAAGGACTTGCATTGGAGGCTGTTCAGAGAAGGTTCACTAGGTTGATTCCAGAGATGAAGGGATTGACTTATGAAGATAGGTTGAGTAGGTTGGGCCTCTACACATTGGAGTTCAGAAGAATGAGAGGTGATCTTATCGAAACATTTAAGATAATGAGGGGGCTTCACAAGGGTGGATGCAGAGAGGATATTTCCACTCATAGGGGAAACTAAAACTAGGGGACATAGTCTCAGAGGAAGGGTCCGCCCATTTAAAACTGAGATGAGGAGGAATTTCTTCTCTCAGAGGGTTGTAAATCTATGGGATTCTCTGTCCTAGAGAGCTGTGGAGACTGGGTCATTGAATATATTTAGGGCGGAGATAGACAGATTTTTGAGTGATAAGGGAGTAAAGGGTTATGGGGAGCGGGCAGGGAAGTGGAGCTGAGTCCATGATCAGATCAGCCATGATCTTATTGAATGGCGGAGCAGGCTCGAGGGGCCAAATGGCCTACTCCTGCTCCTATTTCTTATGTTCTTATGAGACAGGCGTTTGTATCTGCAACTGAGTGATGCAGACTGTGTCAGAAGGCTGCGTTTCCGCAAAGAAGTTGTGACTGAGATCTGTGAGTTGGTGAAAGCAGATCTGCAACCTCGAAGCGTCAGGAGGATTTCTTTCTCAGTTGAAGTGAAGGTTACAACTGCACTTTCATTCTATGCCTCCGGATCGTTTCAAGCTACAACTGGGGATGTGTGCGCCATCTCTCAACATGCAACATATGTCTGCATTCGGCAGGTGACAGCTGCAGTATATGCACGGAGGAATGACTACATAAAGTTCCCCATGTCCGCCCAGGCAATGCGTGACAGAGCTGTGGGCTTCTCCAGGATTGCTGGCTTCCCAAAGGTACACACATTATTGTACCCACATCGCCTTGCAAGCACCTTTGGAGGATTCAGAGATGTACAGGAGCAGAAAAGGCTTCCACTCCATTAATGTACAGCTCATGTGTGACGACATGCATGTCAGTTGATGCAAGATACCCTGGGAGCACCCATGATGTGTTCATCTGCCATGCGAGAGCGTTATATTCGCCATGTTTTAGCAGCAGCCAGAAGGGCAGAGCTGGCTACTGGGAGACAAAGGGTACGGCCTTGCCACCTGGCTAATGATGCCCCTACGCGTAACCCAGATGGAAGCTGACCGGGAATACAACATGTCGCACATTGCGACACACAGCATCATAGAGAGGACCATTGGCATCTTGAAACAGTGTTTCCGATGCCTGGACCAGCTGCTGCTACCTCCTGTACTCCCCTGAGATTGTCGGTCAGTTCACTGTTGCGTGCTGCATGCTGCATAACTTAGCCATCATGAGGTAGCAGCAGCTGCTAGGAGAAGGCCCACCTGCGGTGGGAGTGGCTGATGATAATGTTGAGGAAGATGCAGATGATGAGCAGGAGGATGAGGACGAGAAAGCCATGTAAGTACCTGAACCTGGAGTACGACAGCGGTGGAGGGCGGGCCATCGTGCCCCTTTAACGATTGCTCGAGCCTTGTGCCAGCAGCTCATCCGTGAACGCTTTGCTGCCTGAAGACTCAGCGACAACTATTCCACATGGACCATGTTTACTGTTTGGACCTGTTCCATAATGTTATGTTGTGTTAATGGCACAAATAATGGAAATGATTCTTGTTTACTTCAAAAGTTGTGTTAATAATGGAACAAATAATGAAAATGATTCAGATTTAATGTAAAATATATTTTTTTCAAAAGTTTAACAAACAGTTCTTTGTACTTAACTTTAATAAAATTATTCTTGTATCAAACTTTAAAGTTTTCAGTTACGATCACTTACAAATTTTAAGATCACTTACAAACTCGAAGATCACTTAAAAACTTTAAGATCACTTACTAACTTTTAAACTTCTAAATTTACATAACTTACAAAATACTTTTAATGTGAGAATAACAGTTACAACAGTAACAATAATAATAACAACAACAACAGCAGCAAAGAAAGGTTGCACTCATCTCTCATCCACCTTATTCTAAGACCACCCGCCGTGCTTGTTCTTGGTGATTCCACCATCCCTGCCCACAAGCGTAGTGTTTCTGGGGTTGGTAGCAAGCTTATTCTTTCTAAGATCTTGGGTAGTGCGCACCTGCTGAGAGGGGGAGGGCGGGGGGTGGGTGGCAATGTGGAGGGCCCGGCATGGGGCTCTTCAGAGGCTGGTCTGGGGATTGGAGTTGGAGTGGCAGATGATTCTGTCAGTGGGCGCGGGGTCTGGGCGTGTTCCCTCATTGCAGCAGCTAACTCCAACGTGCCGTCCCTCATGCGCCCTGACAGTATCTCAACGACCTGCAACATTCCCTCCCTTATGTTGAGCCAAACTGTCTCAACTATCTGTGACATTCCCTCCCTCATGTTCATTGATAGTGTTTGCACCGTCTCCGACATTCCCTCCCTGATGTTCACTGACAGCGCATCAGCTACCTGTAACATTCTCTCCCTCATGGACATTGACATGTTTTCAGCTGACCGAGATATTCCCTCACTCATGGACCCGGACATCGTTCCCATTTCTCGTGAGATTGCTGTTACTTCTCCCGACAATCCCGCTATCTCATTGCCCACCCCACTGATGGTGTCCAGGAGTGATCGCGTAAGGTCAATGCTTTCCCCACTCATTGCCATCATATGAACCACATCTGTTAGATCCTGCACCTCAGGAGAGCGCGGTCGAGCTCTCCTTTCCCTCCTCCACAGGGGCCTTGGGTGTGCCTCGCTGCACCACACCACTGGATCCCTCAGCCTCAGACATTAGGAAACCATGGAATGTCCCACCAACACTCAAACCACTAGTCACGGAAGGGGTAGGCACCTCAATGTGCGGCACCTGCACCTCCACCAAAGTCAGTAAAACAGTGGGGGCTTCATTCATCTCCATCCCCTCCCCCTCTCCCTCACCCCCCTGCTCTTGGTCTGGAAGGTGGGATTGGAAAATGTTCTCCTCTTCAGGCTCGTCCTCATCTGAATCTTCTTCTGCATCATCAGGGTCGGCCTCAAGTTCTGCAAAATATAACAGAACAGAGACAAATGGTTAGCAGCAGAGGAGGGGACAGGATGGCACGAGTAGTCTCACACAGTGCAGGCAGCAGGCTGATTTGAAGGACCACGATGAATGATAGCATATTGCATCAATCGAAGCGTAGCTGACAGAGACATCCCGAGGAACTGAAGCATGGCTAGCCCGCGCAGTACTTAACATTTAGCAAAGCCGGACTGTGGAATTTGCAGGACTTACATAGAAACATAGAAAATAGGTGCAGGAGTAGGCCATTTGGCCCTTCGAGCCTGCACCACTATTCAATATGATCATGGCTGATCATGCACTTCAGTATCCCATTCTTGCTTTCTCTCCATACCCCTTGATCCCTTTAGCCGTAAGGGCCACATCTAACTCCCTTTTGAATATATCTAACTGAGTGAAGAAGTTTCTCCTAATCCCGGTCCTAAATGGCTTACCTCTTATCCTTAGAGTGTGTCCTCTGGTTCTGGACTTCCCCAACATCGGGAACATTCTTCCTGCACCTAACCTGTCCAATCCCGGCAGAATTTTATATGTTTCTATGAGATCCCCTCTCATTCTTCTAAACTGGTTTCCCCCCCGAGACAACTGGACACGCTGCACAGCGCCAAAGTTGAATTACACATCGGGGAAACTTTGACAAAATATTTCTGGCGCATTTCTGGCCTAGAAAAACGGGCATAGCTCTGGCAATACGTCAGAAAACGGGCTTGGGCAAAATTGAGCTCATAGAACCTACAAGCCCTGAAAGTCCGTTGAGTTGTTCTAGGATGGCTGAAGGTTTGTTAAAAAACCTGAATACAACATCTCTTGTCAAAATAAAACAACACATAGAAATCAAGAACGCACAAACTGAGAGAAAGTCAGTCAGCCATCAAATATGCTCCTTCCACAGACCATTTACAATCCACCCTATAATGGGCTGTATCCCTAACCCATTAAATCTCTTTGCTTGCACAGCCCACGTAAAACAAAACCTATCATTGGGTCTGCCCCATCCATTTCATCTTAAGGGAACATTCTATATAAAGGTCTTCCTGAATCCCAAAGGCAATCAAGCCAGGTACCACATTTCTCCAGTATAAACATGGCAAACTGGGAAGACACTGCGGGACTTGTGGTGTCACTGTATGCAGCCTCAAAGTAAAGTATTAAGGGGTCGAAATTCAGGACCGCTATTTTTGAGGCGGTGTCACCGCCTGAGTGCTGATTTTACCGCTGGGCATTAGGTGCAGGCTCCAACTGCCAAATTCAGTTTTTATGCCCAAAGATGAGAGAGCAGCGCTAAAAAGTGGCATTACTCGCTCATCCTCGGGCGGGAGCTCAGGAGGCCGACTGAATTTCCCAATGGGCGGTTGCCGCCATGCTAGCTGAAAAACGGGAAGGAAAGGGAAGAATGACAAAAACTTCAAACTTCTCCGACCCACACACAAACTTCCCCACTGTTACAACTAATGAAAAGGAGATGAAAGAAATAAAGAAAAAACTTTCCTTGATCTCTGGGCGAATACGTCCATGCACCGTGATGTTCGCTCCACCTTTTCCCCATAGTATGGGCGCCTTGCCGTTAGGCAAGCCAAATATCGCGGGAGTTGTACGCTGGATGACATCACCATGTGAGTGGCATAAGATGGCGCAGCATTACCGCTTGGCGCCTCTACCAAAGAGCCGACCGAATTTCTCCTGAGCCATGGACGCCACTTAACACCGATGGTAGGCCTTTGCCATCCGTTAGCTGCCTGGCACCGGTGCTAACTGGCAGCGTTATAAAGGAAATTTCAACCCCTAAAACTTTTCTTCCAAGTCAGTCGAAACTCTGAACTAGTTTCTGATTCACTCTCTAGATCTCAGAGCGGCCATGGGAACCTGACTGACGATCAATTGGTGCAGAATCCCAATTTGTGGGAAAGAGTACGAGTCAGGTGAAGATACTGACCAGCTTGTAATCCCAGCCAACAGGGACATCTGGAGGCATCCAGACTCACAATTGTGAAGAAGGTGGTGACCTAAGTTGAGCTGTTATGTGATATATTGATCTTCTCTCCTTCCCCTCAGAGGGGCAAGGATTTTTTATTTCATCCTGTGATCAGCAAGATTATAAAGATAATTGTCTGGCAATGAAAGTGGAGCACTGTGTCTAGCTATTGAATGGCAGCGTGAGATTCACAAATAAGCCAAGTGATTTATCTAGAGAATAAAAAAAAACAAGGAAGCTGAAAGAAGATTCTTAGCCCACTGTTTCCTGTATTGCAAGTAATACTGATCATGCAACAGCCCATCTAATACATAATAAATGCCTGGCTACAAGAGTCTCCTTTGAACAGCTGCAGTGTTTGGATGAGGAGATAGAAATTAGACAGGGTAAGGAAACACTCCTGGGAAAGCCTCATGAACATTGTGGATTAATTCTGCCCCATATTTTATCTGATGCTTGTTATCTTGTGCACTACTCTTGATGGATGGAAAGGCAAAAAGTATTTATTTTTAAAGATTGAAGGATGCACAGTGGTTTATCAAAATAAATAAAATTCTCTATGTCGATAGATATAAAGGATGAGTGAGTTTTGCATCCCGTTCATAACCACATATTTGTGTGATAATGAGGATTTTTTATTTCTGCAGAAGTGCTGAAGTGAGCAGCGTGCCCAAGTATGGTCAGGACGCAAGGGATTCCTTCAACAGAAGTGATGAGCTCCCTTGATGGCTCAGTTTAGTAGTTCCACAATGGGCACTGGATATTGAGCCACACAAAACCAGGTTTGGTCCTCTTGCCTGTGCTGAATTAACTTATCTCAGCCAGGGCAGGAGTACAGGTGTTAGGACTGTTACCCTCAGCACTACAAGGATAGGGAAGGGTAAATCAGTCGCTTTCCCAGTCTATCCACGCTGGAAAGCAAGTGAGGCCAACACAAGAATTGACGGAGCCGAAATTACCCTCCGCCCCAACTGGGGCGGATAATAGGAATCATTTGGTGAATTACTGCCCCAATTGATGGGGCGGGGAATAGAGCGAAATTGCCCTCTTTTCTTCTGAAAAATCATTGGGGCGGCAGGCGGGTGAGTTGGGAGCGGGGCGGAAGGCGGGCGGTGTCATCAGCGCCATGCTCAGCACGACAGTGCGATGCTGATGATATCTTAGCAACTTCCCTCCCCTTAAAGGGGAGGGACACTGCGAGGCCACCGGGGAGGGCTTCGGCCAGGCCAGCAGGCTGGCACCTAGGAGAAGGGGGTGCCGGGCTGTCTGTTCACGACCCGGCCGAACCCATTGCCGCCATTGTCGGGCCAATTGCAGAGTCGGCCGACAATTAAAATAAAATGCCGGCCGCAGCGGTGCGCCCTCCCCTTTAAGGGTAGACATGCCGCCCAGCCGCTGCGCGAAGCTGTCGGGAGCACCGACAAGCAGCCGTTCGATATTTTGAGGGCGATGTTGCTTCCGGACGAGCACCAGGCGGTACACGGTCTAATGACGTCACTGTCGCCTCTCGCACAGGAACGGGGCAGATACCTTCTCCGCTTCAAAAAATCAGGAGGGCAATGTCCTGATCGTCGGAGAGTCCGGGCAGACCCTCATTGCCGCCCTTTTACCATCTCTTTGCATTCAATACAGTTAACCATGCTACTCTTCTCCATCGCTTCTCCTCTGTTGTCCAGCTCGGTGGGATTGTCTGTGTGTGTTTCCACTCCCACCTGTCTCAAAGCAACAAGCTTATCTTCCATCGCCTGCACTATCACCTCATGATTTCCCCAAGGATCTAGCCTTGAACCCCGCCCTCCTAATCGCCTCTGTGATACCATCCGCAGGCATAGGGTCACGTGTATACTGATGATACTCAGTTCTACTTCTCCATTACTTCCTTCGGCCTCAAGATCACCTCTTCTGTCAGACTGCCGATTTGACATCAAGTTATGGTGTCAACATTTTCTCCAATTGATAATCAGGAAAGCAGAAGGAATTGCTTGTGGCTCCCAACAATAAACACCATTCCCTTGCTACTCACTCCAATTCCCTCCCTAGTCACCCGTTCAAGCTGAACCAAACTGTTCCAAACCCTGGCTTTAAGCATCTGGGAACATTTTATTACGGTATAGGCACTTTATAAATATAAGTTCTTGTTGGTGTCCCATTTAACCCAGAGCCCTGCATTATTTCTATTTGATTGTCCCCCTTCTATAAAATGCCTCGTGGTGCTTCCTATGTTAAAGGTGCTATATAAATGAAAGTTATGTTGTGTGAGTGGACTTGGCTGAAATGACTTCCACGATAAACCAGCCTACTGACCAAGCTTTGGTCACCTGATATAATATCTCCTTCAGTGGCTTGGTGTCAAATTTTGTTTGATAATGCTCCTGTGAAGTGCCTTGCCACATTTCACTATGTTAATCATCATCATCGGAATCGAGGAAGACTTGCTTCAACTCTAAACATGAGTTCTTAGGTCCAATACAACAACCACAGTCCCTGTCACAGGTGGGGCAGATAGTCATTGAGGGAAGGAGTGGGTGGGATTGGTTTGCCGCACGCTCCTTCCGCTGCCTGCGCTTGACCTCTCCACGCTCTCGGCGATGAGACTCAAGGTGTTCAGCGCCCTCCCGGATGCACTTCCTCCACTTAGGGCGGTCTTTGGCCACGGTCTCCCAGGTGTCAGTGGGGATGTTGCATTTTATCAGGAAGGATTTGAGGGTGTCTTTGTAATGTTTCCTCTGCCCTCCTTTAGCTCGTTTGCCATGAAGGAGTTCCGAGTAGAGCGCTTGCTTTGGGAGTCTCATGTCTGGCATGCGAACAGTGTGGCCTGCCCAGCGGAGCTGATCAAGTGTTGTCAGTGCTTTAATGCTGTGGATGTTGGCCTGGTCGAGGCCACTAACGTTAATGCGTCTGTCCTCCCAGGGGATTTGCAGGATCTTGCGGAGACATCGTTGGTAGTATTTCTCCAGCGACTTGAGGTTTCCACTGTACATTGTCCAGGTCTCTGAGCCATACAGGAGGGTGGGTATTACTACAGCCCTATAGACCATGAGCTTGGTGTCAGATTTGAGGGCCTGGTCTTCAAACACTCTTTTCCTCAGGCAGCCAAAGGCTGCACTGGCGCACTGGAGGCAGTGTTGAATCTCGTCATCAATGTCTGCTCTTGTCAATAAGAGGCTCCCGAGGTATAGGAAATGGTCCACGTTATCCAGGGCCGCGCCGTGGATCTTGATGACTGGGGGGCAGTGCTGTGCGGCGGGGTCATGCTGGTGGAGGACCTTTGTCTTACGGATGTTTAGCGTAAGGCCCATGCTTTCGTATGCCTCAGTAAATACGTTGACAATGATTTGGAGTTCAGCCTCCGTATGTGCGCAGATGCGGATGTCGTCCGCGTACTGTGGCTCGACGGCAGAGGTTGGGGTAGTCTTTGACCTGGCCTGGAGACGATGAAGGTTGAACAGGTTCCCACTCGTTCTGTAGTTTAGTTCCACTCCAGCGGGGAGCTTGTTGACTGTGAAGTGGAGCATGGCAGCGAGGAAGATTGAGAAGAGGGTTGGGGCGATGACGCAGCCCTGTTTGACCCCGGTCCGGATGTGGATTGGGTCTGTAATGGATCCATTGGTAAGGATCATGGCCTGCATGTCGTCGTGTAGCAGGCGGAAGATGTTGACGAACTTTTGGGGGCATCCGAAACGGAGGAGGATGCTCCATAAACTCTTGCGGTTGACAGTGTCAAAGGCCATGTTTCAGAGTTGGTGCTGTTCCCTGTATTTTTCCTGCAGCTGTCGCGCTGTAAAAATCATTGTGCCCCTTAGGGGACGAAACCCGCACTGTGACTCCGGGAGAAGCTCCTCAGCCACAGGGAGAAAACGGTTGAGGAGGACTCTAGTGATGACTTGTTAAAGGTGCTATATAACTGCAGGTTGTCTATGCTGCTGTTGGCAGACATTATGCACACTCATATATGTTGAATAGCCATTTGGACAAGGTACCGCAGTACTGGCCAGCAGCCATGGAACCTTATACCAGCAAGAATCAGCACATTCAGGAAAGGAGAGAAAAATTTGCAGGAAGGAACAAGAAATAGAACACTGCTGTAACTGAGAATTGCTATCATCTTCTTCGCTCGACTAAGCACAGCAGGATGCCTTGTTGAGCGAACAATCCCAATGAATTTTGATATTCTTTTTTACAGGTCAGTTAGGGGTTATCAATAATTATCATTATTTCCAACCGACAGCATGTGTCCAGTTGAATAATGGCCATCATTGTTCCCCTCCATAGCCTAGGGGCACTGAGGCCAATTATGGCACTTCTGTAGCAGCCCTGTTTGGGATCAGCTAACTCAGCACAGATCAGGAATCAATCCATGTCCAATAAGATGCTGGGCATTGTACATTTATCCATTGGGCTATTTATCTTATATTTATGTAGAATAATTATGGTCCATGTTTTTCGGTTTAAAGGACAAGTAAAGAGTTAGAAAGAAAGAACTTGTATTTCCGTAGAACTTACCACGGCCTCAGGACATCCCAAATCTCTTCACAATCTGTTGATTACTTTTGAAGTGCGTGTCACTGTTTGTTATATCATGGAAAGTGGCAGCCAGTTTGCACACAGTAATGTCCCACTAACAGCAAACGAGATGAATAATCAAATCATCTGTTTTTCACAGCATTGGTTGAGGCTGCATTGCTGGCTAGGTCTCCGGCAGAATTCCCTGCTCTTCTCTGAATAGTGCCATGGAATCTTTAATCAGTAACTCAGTGGGTAGCAGTCTCACCTCGAAGTCAGAAGGCTGTGGATTCAAGTCCCAATCTAGAGACTTGGGGCTAGAGCCTCCACTTTTTGTGTTTATCGCCCAAAAATGGGCGTTATTTCCGGCGTGGGCATTAAAAAAGGGTTTTCAGATTGCCGGCTTCTCGCCCATTCTCAAAACACCTAGTTTCCATTTTTGAAAATGGGTGTTACCGCGAGCGATATCAAATGGGCGGTAGCGTAAAATTATTTTGACCTTCTGCCGTAAAGTGTGGCAGTCCTTAGCAATGGCATGGCAATGCTCGATTCCCGCAATTCAGGAGGTCAGGGGTCATCATGAAATGCGCAAAAGAGGAGACAGAGAGAGAGGGAGCTCAGAGGCACCAAAAGCGTGTGTGGCTGTGGTGTGTGCTTGTCTGGCTATTGTGGGAGGCACGACGGAGATTCACCAGTAGCAAAAAGCCTACTAAGCACCAAGAACATAGTTGGCACCGAGTTTTTGTCCAACAAATAAGATATAACATGGAAGGGATGGAGGAGGCCCTGGAGATTGTAGCCAGGAACACTGGTGGCTGAGGGCTCCCAGTGGTTCCGGAGCGCAGCACTGCACCCCAAGATGACACACCCCCATTGCCAACCACACATGAGAGCCAGCAGCAACATCTTGCTTCTGGCTCAGAGCACGTTCCCACCTCGGGACCGTCCTTTTCCATGTCCGTCCAAGCAGCGCTTCGGCCGTCACCCCCCCGCCCCCTCACCCCCCGTCCCCCCAATGAAGCATCGCCTGAGGACCTCCTCGGCCAGGCGGCTTGGAGTCAGGAGGGGAAGAGGAAGGGGTAGAGGTAGGGAGGAGAATCGGGGGGGGAGGGGGGGGAAAGGGGGGGAAGAGTTGGTTTGTACGGAAATACTGATGATGTCAGACTAATGTTCAGTTTACATGTTTTTTATTTAACAAAACCTTGTAGCACATTGGCTCAGATAGCTGGTGATTCCTTAACATCAAAGGATATAATCACACTTAACTTCAATCAACTTAACTGGCACCAAGTTGATGCCCACCATTGATGTATGACCTGCAGTGTATCAGCCTTGTAAATAACACCAAAGTTCTTTCAGGAAAAGTGATCATTGATGAGCTCCTGACGTAAGGCTCTTGCAGCTATCATGCCACCATGGGCCCTTTCATGCGGTCTACAGGGGGGTGGGGGCATGGCTTCAGCGTCAGCCTGATTGTCTGGGACGATGTCAGCATCTGCTTCCTCATCCTCCTCTTCCTCTCTCTGGTGAGGTGGACTGTCAGACTCATCAGGCAATTCTTGTCCCCTCCTGATAGCCAAGTTGTGTAGCATGAAACATACCATCACGAATTGAGCTACCTACTCAGGGTGGTATTGGAGCTCACCTCCCGAGTGGTCCAGGCATCTAAATTGCTTAGCACTCCAATAGTTTTCTCCACGATATTGCAAGTTGCTCTGTGGCTCTCGTTGTATCGCCTATCTGCCTCAGTATGGGTGTCACACAGGGGCGGGGGGGGTCATCGACCAAGCATCCAGCATTGACCTTGTGGCTCATTGTTAAACAAATCAGATACAGTGCTCTCACACAGGATGTGAGCATCATGGATGCTGCCCGGAAATTGAGCATTCACTGCCAGTATAATTTGCTGGTGGTCGACAACCAGTTGGACATTCAGGGAGTGGAATCCCTTGCAGTTCCTGAAAACCTCAGCATCTGAAAAGGTGTCCGCATCGCGATGTGCGAACAGTCTATTGCTCCCTGCACCTTGGGGAAGTTTGCAATTCTGGAGAATCCTAGAGCCCTCTCACTCTGTGCCTCCCTGGTCATAGGGAAGCTGATCAAGTCCCTCCTGCATGTGTACAGGGCTTCAGTGACCTGTCTAATTCAGCGATGTGTGGTATGCTAAGAAAGTCCACAAATGTCGCTAGCTGTGGCCTGAAAAGAACCTGAGGCATAGAACGACAGTGTCGTGGTGACTTTGACCTCGATGGACAGTGCAGTACTGATGGTGCTGGCAGGCTGCAGATCTGCCCTTATCAGCTGGCATACCTCAGTGATAACCTCTTTGTGGAAGCGCAGTCTCCGAAGGCAGGTGCTGTCAGGCAAGTTGTGGTAAGAATGCTTGTACTTCCGGGGGGGTGTAACGTCTTGTCATCCTCATCTGTCTATCACATCTTACATTGGGCACATTTATGCAATGGAGCATTCCTTCAGCGATGTCGAGTTTGCTGCATGTATTTGGTCACCAAGAGAGAGTGAGAAAGGACAGGCCCTATTGCAGCACCTCTCTGTTTTCCACCGATTGGTCACAAACAAGGAATGTCCCGACGAAGACACCTCTTCAATTCCAATCGGTCACAGTGTGGTCAAGATGTTTTTATAGATGTTCACATCAACTCCAATGACCTGCAGAGTACAGCTGAACTCCACCGAGGTTGAAGCACAGCAGCCTTTTAAAGGACGTGACATGTGATCTAGAACATGGCATCCATAACGCTGTGATTAGTTCCGGTTAGTTCCACTTTTTGTGGGTGGTTTTTTTGGGCAAGTGATATTGTGGGCGATGTGTGTGAGGTGGTGAAATTGACGCTGGACGATCTCATAGTCGCTAGTTTGGGTAAATATGCTTTTTACGACAAAAAAAAGTGGGCAGGCGTTAATATTGAATCTCGGCGTTAAATCCGTGCGGACAGTAATGCTGGGCGATATTATGGGCGTTGAATTCGCCCATTCTGCTAATTCCGCCCCAAAAAAGTGGGCAGGCGGTAATATTTTTTCGGCGTTAAGCACATGGGGAAAGTAACGCTCGGCGATAACTTTCCGAAAAATGCCCGGCAGTTTCGATTTTGTGCCAAAATGGGCGATATATGTATGTTATACGTCATTTCAGCAATAAAATGGGCGTTAAGTGGACGTTAAGCATGCAAAAAAACTGAAGGTTCCAGCCCACTATCACATAAATCTAGGCTGACACTTCAGGGCAGTGCAGTGCAGAGGGAGCGCTGCACTGTCGGAGGTGTCATCGTTCGGATGAGACATTAAATCGAGGCCCCGTCTGACCCCTCAGGTGGATGTGAAAGATCCCACAGCACTATTTCGAAAAAGAGCGGGGCAGTTATCCCAGGTGTCCTGGCCAATATTTATCCCTCAATTAACACAACAAAAACAGATTATCTGGTCATTATCACATTGCTGTTTGTGGGAGCATGTTGTGTGCAAATTGGCTGCCACGTTTCCCACATTTCAACCGTAATTACACACCAAAGGTACTTCATTGGCTGTAAAGCGCTTTGAGATGTCCAATGCTCATGAAAGGGACTATAAGAATGCATGCCTTTCTTTCTTTCTTTACCATCAAGCTCAGCAGGCAGACTGGGCTTTGGTTTAATAGCTCATCAGTGAAGTCGAACATGAACAGACTCAAATTGCGGTCAGTAGCCTCAACGCCCCGTTAACACTGGTGATGCGGCCAACTCCATTCTGAAAGGGGCCTACCTGTAGGCGTCCAAAGCACCTGCCTGTTTCAGACAATAGGCTCCTTTCAGGGTTCAATGAGATATAAAGAGCCCCGATTGCCATTTTAGGTCGGCTCTGGTTGGAGCCTGCACCACCCAGATTTCTACCAGTTCCACAAGCGATGGGACTGAAGAGACCCACCAAAGGTAATTGTCGAATTATTCTTGTGGGCTCAGGGGAGCCTCTGCCACCCTCAGACCGCCCCCCCCCCCCGATCCTCCACAATCGTGATTACCTCCACACCTTACCTTGTTGGCGGATGTCTTGGCCCAATCTTCAGGCTTCCATCAGTGGGCAGCTCACCTGCCAAATTTAAATGAGGCCGGGGCCTAAAAATCGCAGGATCCTCTTCATCACCAGAACGGCCAACCGATCAGAGCGCCCCATCAGTCAGTCGTCCAAAAGTCAAGATTAACCCCAGCGACCATGAAGTTTCCCATCTGAGACAAGTATGAAGTTAACATGGACTTTCATTATAGTTTCATGGGTAGGCGAATCCCCCAATCCTGAGAGAGACACACTGCCCCCTTTAACACACAACTCTGACACACTTGTATGGGTCACATTCCACAATGTTATCAATTTCAATACAACTCAATAGAAGTCATTTCCAAAACAGACGATTGATGTAATGGCTTCACAATGTCCTCTGTGTGCAGCATAGGAACAGTAAAAGGCATCAGCACTGATATATTCAGAAAACAGAAACAAATGACTCCAAAAAAAAATTACATAGAAACATAGAAACATAGAAAATAGGTGCGGGAGTAGGCCATTCGGCCCTTCGAGCCTGCACCGCCATTCAATGAGTTCATGGTTGAACATGCAACTTCAGTACCCCATTCCTGCTTTCTCGCCATACCCCGTGATCCCCCTATTACTAAGGACTACATCTAACTCCTTTTTGAATAAATTTAGTGAATTGGCCTCAACAACTTTCTATGGTAGAGAATTCCACAGGTTCACCACTCTCTGGGTGAAGAAGTTTCTCCTCATCTCGGCTTACCCCTTATCCTTAGACTGTGACCTCTGGTTCTGGCGGGCGTTCCGGGGATCGGAGAGGCCTACAAAAGGCCAGCGAGACCAGGAGCAGCGCGAGTTCGACGAGAGGCGGGAGTTCCAGGGATCGGAGAGGCCTACAAAAGGCCACTGAGACCAGGAGCAGCGCGAGTTCGGTGAGAAGCGGGAGTTCCGGGGATCGGAGAGGCCTACAAAAGGCCAGTGAGACCAGGAGCACCACGAGTTCGGCGAGAAGCGGGAATTCCGGGGATCGGAGAGGCCAACAAAAGGCCAGTGAGACCAGGAGCAGCACGAGTTCGGCGAGAGTCATGGCGAGTACAGGGGGAAGGCACAAAAGAAGTAGAAAGAAACAGAAAGGTGACGTCACAGCCAAGGGGGTAAGTGATTGGCTGGTGATTGGTGAGTAGTTTTGCTTTTTTCTCTTCTATAACAGCGAGTGAACTTTAACATTGTTGTTGCCAATTTAAGTGTATCTCAGGGTTAAGTCAAGGCAGGAGAGCTCGGTCACGTGATATGCTCCTCCTGTATCATGTGGGAACTCAGGGACACTTCCGGTGTCCCTGACGACTACGTGTGCGGGAAGTGTATCCGCCTCCAGCTCCTGATGGTTCGCGTTGCGGAATTGGAGCTGAGGGTGGATTTACTCTGGAGCATCCACGATGCTGAGAATGACGTGAGTAGCACGTGTAGCGAGTTGATCTTACCACAGGTGAAGGGTCCACAGCCAGCTAGGGAATGGAAGACCAGCAGGAAGAGCAGTGCAAGGAAGGTAGTGCAGGGGTCCCCTGCGGTCATCCCCCTGCAAAACAGATACACCATTTTGAGTACTGTTGAGGGGAATGACTCATTAGGGGAGTTCATGGCACCGTGGCTGGCTCTGCTGCACAGGAGGGCAGGAAAAAGAATGGGAGAGCGATAGTAATAGGGGATTCGATTGTAAGGGGAATAGATAGGCGTTTCTGCGGCCGCAACCGAGACTCCAGGATGGTATGTTGCCTCCCTAGTGCAAGGGTCAAGGATGTCTCGGAGCGGGTGCAGGACATTCTGAAAAGGGAGGGTGAACAGCCAGTTGTCGTGGTGCACATTGGTACCAACGATATAGGTCAAAAAAGGGATGAGGTCCTACGAGACGACCTTTAGGAGCTAGGAGCTAAAATAAAACATAGGACCTCAAAAGTAGTAATCTCGGGATTGCGACCAGTGCCACATGCTGGTCAGAGTAGGAATAGCAGGAGAGCTCAGATGAATACGTGGCTTGAGCAGTGGTGCAGCAGGAAGGGATTCAAATTCCTGGGGCATTGGAACCTGTTCTGGGGGAGGTGGGACCAGTACAAACCGGACGGTCTGTACCAAGGCAGGACAGGAACCAATGTCCGAGAGGGAGTGTTTGCTAGTGCTGTTGGGGAGGAGTTAAACTAATATGGCAGGGGGGTGGGAACCAATGCAGCGAGACAGAGGGAAACAAAAAGGAGACAAAAGCAAAAGACAGAAAGGAGATGAGTAAAAGTGGAGGGCAGAGAAACCCAAGGCAAAAAACAAAAAGGGCCACTGTACAGCAAAATTCTAAAGGGTCAAAGTGTAATAAAAAGGCAAGCATGAAAGCTTGGTGCCTCAATGCAAAGAGTATTCGGAACACAGGAGAGGGCTCTGAGCTAGTTAGAATGGGTGAGAGCTCAGATGAACAGGATCCCAAGAAAGAATGCAAAAGGTAGGAGGCAACAGAGCAGAGTAGCACTGGGGTAAGTATAAACCACAAGGTGATAGGAAAGGACAATATGTATGAATATAAAGGGGCTGCAGGAGGAGTCAAAACTAAAAATCATGGTTTAAAAGTTAGTATTAAAACACTCTACCTAAACGCACGCAGCATTCGAAATAAAGTAAATGAGTTGACGGCACAAATCATTACAAATGGGTATGATTTGGTGGCCATTTCAGAAACGTGGTTGCAGATGGCCAAGACTGGGAATTAAACATACAGGGGTATCTAACAATTCAGAAAGATAGACAAGAAGGGAAAGGAGGTGGGGTAGCTCTGTTAATAAAGGAAGATATCAGGGCAGCTGTGAGAGACGATATTGGCTCTAATGAACAAAATGTTGAATCATTGTGGGTGGAGATTAGAGATAGTAAGGCGAAAAAGTCACTGATGGGTGTAGTTTATAGGCCCCAAATAATAACTTCATGGTGGGGCGGACAATAATCAAGGGAATAATGGAGGCATGTGAAAAAGGAACGGCAGTAATCATGGGGGATTTTAACCTACATATCGATTGGTCAAATCAAATCGCACGGGGTAGCCTTGAGGAGGAATTCATAGAATGCATACGGGATTGTTTCTTAGAACAGTATGTTACAGAACCTACAAGAGAGCAAGCGATCTTAGATCTGGTCCTGTGTAATGAGACAGAAATAATAAAACGATCTCCTAGTAAACGATCCTCTCGGAATGAGTGATCACAGTATGATTGAATTTGTAATACAGATTGAGGGTGAGGAAGTAGTATCTCAAACGAGCGTACTATGCTTAAACAAAGGGGACTACAGTGGGATGAGGGCAGAGTTGGCAAAAGTAGACTGGGAACACAGACTAAACGGTGGCACAATTGAGGAACAGTGGAGGACTTTTAAGGAGGTCTTTCATAGTGCTCAACAAAAATATAATCCAGTGAAAAAGAAGGGCGGTAAGAGAATGGATAACCAGCCGTGGATAACCAAGGAAATAAAGGAGAGTATCAAATTAAAAACCAGTGCGTATAACGTGGCCAAGGTTAGTGGGAAACTAGAAGATTGGGAAAATTTTAAACGACAGCAAAGAATGACTAAGAAAGCAATAAAGAAAGGAAAGATAGATTACGAAAGTAAACTTGCGCAAAACATAACAACGGATAGTAAAAGCTTTTACAGATATATAAAATGGAAAAGAGTGACTAAAGTAAATGTTGGTCCGTTAGAAGATGAGAAGGGGGATTTAATAATGGGAAATGTGGAAATGGCTGAGACCTTAAACAATTATTTTGCTTCAGTCTTCACAGTGGAAGACACAAAAACCATGCCAAAAATTGCTGGTCACAGGAATGTGGGAAGGGAGGACCTTGAGACAATCACTATCACTAGGGGGGTAGTGCTGGACAGGCTAATGGGACTCAAGGTAGACAAGACCCCTGGTCCTGATGAAATGCATCCCAGGGTCTTAAAAGAGATGGCGGAAGTTATAGCAGATGCATTCGTTATAATCTACCAAAATTCTCTGGACTCATGGGAGGTACCAGCGGATTGGAAAGCAGCTAATGTAACGCCTCCATTTAAAAAAGGGGGCAGACAAAAGCCAGGTAACTATAGGCCGGTTAGTTTAACATCTGTAGTGGGGAAAATGCTTGAAGCTATCATTAAGGAAAAAATAGCGGGACATCTAGATAGGAATAGTGCAATCAAGCAGACGCAACATGTATTCATGAAGGGGAAATCATGTTTAACTAATTTACTAGAATTCTTTGAGGCTATAACGAGCATGGTGGATAGAGGTGTACCGATGGATGTGGTGTATTTAGATTTCCAAAAGGCATTCAATAAGGTGCCACACAAAAGGTTACTGCAGAAGATAAAGGTACGCGGAGTCAGAGGAAATGTATTAGCATGGATAGAGAATTGGCTGGCTAACAGAAAGCAGAGGGTCGGGATAAATGGGTCCTTTTCGGGTTGGAAATCGGTGGTCAGTGGTGTGCCACAGGGATCGGTGCTGGGACCACAACTGTTTACAATATACATAGATGACCTGGAAGAGGGGACAGAGTGTAGTGTAACAAAATTTGCAGATGACACAAAGATTCGTGGGAAAGCCGGTTGTGTAGAGGACACAGAGAGGCTGCAAAAATATTTAGATAGGTTAAACGAATGGACTAAGGTTTGGCAGATGGAATACAATTTCAGAAAGTGTGAGGTCATCCACCTTGGGAAAAAAAACAGTAAAAGGGAATATTATTTGAATGGGGAGAAATTACAACATGCTGCGGTGCAGAGGGGTCCTTGTGCATGAATCCCAAAAAGTTAGTTTGCAGGTGCAGCAGGTAATCAGGAAGGCGAATGGAATGTTGGCCTTCATTGCGAAAGGGATGGAGTACAAAAGCAGGGAGGTCCTGCTGCAACTGTACAGGGTATTGGTGAGGCCGCACCTGGAGTACTGCGTGCAGTTTTGGTCACCTTACTTAAGGAAGGATATACTAGCTTTGGAGGGGGTACAGAGACGATTCACGAGGCTGATTCCGGAGATGAGGGGGTTACCTTATGATGATAGATTGAGTAGACTGGGTCTTTACTCGTTGGAGTTCAGAAGGATGAGGGGTGATCTTATAGAAACATTTAAAATAATGAAAGGAATAAACAAGATAGAGGCAGAGAGGTTGTTTCCACTGGTCGGGGAGACTAGAACTGGGGGGCACAGCCTCAAAATACGGAGGAGCCAATTTAAAACCGAGTTGAGAAGGAATTTCTTCTCCCAGAGGGTTGTGAATCTGTGGAATTCTCTGCCCAAGGAAGCAGTTGAGGCTAGGTCATTGAATGTATTCAAATCACAGATAGATAGATTTTTAACCAATAAGGGAATTAAGGGTTACGAGGAGCGGGCGGGTAAGTAGAGCTGAGTCCACGGCCAGATCAGCCATGATCTTGTTGAATGGCGGAGCAGGCTCGAGGAGCTAGACGGCCTACTCCTGTTCCTAATTCTTATGTTCTTATGTTCTTATGTTCTTATGGACTTCCCCAACATTGGGAACATTCTTCCTGCATTTAACCTGTCTAAACCCATCAGAATTTCAATGAGTTCATGGCTGAACATGCAACTTCACTACCCCATTCCTGCTTTCTCACCATATCCCTTGATCCCACGAGTAGTAAGAACTACATCTAACTCCTTTTTGAATATATTTAGTGAATTGGCCTCAACAACTTTCTGTGGTAGAGAATTCCACAGGTTCACCACTCTCTGGGTGAAGAAGTTTCTCCTCATCTCGGAACTAAATGGCTTACCCCTTATCCTTAGACTGTGACCCCTGGTTCTGGACTTCCCCAACATTGGGAACATTCTTCCTGTATCTAACCTGTCTAAACCCGTCAGAATTTTAAACGTTTCTATGAGATCCCCTCTCATTCTTCTGAACTCCAGTGAATACAAGCCCAGTTGATCCAGTCTTTCTTGATATGTCAGTCCCGCCATCCTGGGAATCAGTCTGATGAACCTTCGCTGCACTCCCTCAATAGCAAGAATGTCCTTCCTCAAGTTAGGAGACCAAAACTGTACACAATACTCCAGGTGTGGCCTCACCAAGGCCCTGTACAACTGTAGTAACACCTCCCTGCCCCTGTACTCAAATCCCCGTGCTATGAAGGCCAACATGCCATTTGCTTTCTTAACCGCCTGCTGTACCTGCATGCCAACCTTCAATGACTGATGTACCATGACACCCAAGTCTCGTTGCACCTCCCCTTTTCCTAATCTGTCACCATTCAGATAATAGTCTGTCTCTCTGTTTTTACCACCAAAGTGGATAACCTCACATTTATCCACATTATACTTCATCTGCCATGCATTTGCCCACTCACCTAACCTATCCAAGTCACTCTGCAGCCTCATAGCATCCTCCTCGCAGCTCACACTGCCACCCAACTTAGTGTCATCTGCAAATTTGGAGATACTGCATTGAATCCCCTTGTCTAAATCATTAATGTACAATGTAAACAGCTGGGGCCCCAGCACAGAACCTTGCGGTACCCCACTAGTCACTGCCTGCCATTCTGAAAAGTACCCATTTACTCCTACTCTTTGCTTCCTGTCTGACAACCAGTTCTCAATCCACGTCAGCACACTACCCCCAATCCCATGTGCTTTAACTTTGCATATTAAATATTTTGGCGCAGTCACCACCTACATTTGAATCCACGGCTGAAAATCTTCTCTGTCTGCTGGCTGACCAGTTACTAAGTCAAACAAAAAATCAATAAATTCCCAGTTAGCTTCGTCACATCTGGAGTCGGAATTTTTGAGGTCTCTACCCACATCCCCATTCCACCACCCCGCGCCCCCCCACCCCCGCCCCAACCCTACTTCATTCCATGTCCACCCCTAGAAAGAACTCTCTTACAATTGCACTTATGAACTCCCAATTGTCCAGCCTTTGGCCCTCCATTCACCAGGACATTTCTGCAGCTACCGATCTGCTTAATCTCACCCTCACCACCACCCTTGATGTTTGGTCCCAATTAAAACTATCACTTTCTCTCACCTTTGCCGTTCCCCCTGGCACAGCTCTCATCTTCATTCCCTTAAGTCCAAGGGACGCAGACTTGAACGGATATGGCGAACAATTGTTTTAGCCATTCACCGCCAGACCGAGCTGGAACTACATAAAGCATTATCAGGTCCTGCTCTCATCTGCCAAAATTGCTCACTATTCCAGAATCATTCTGGAATGTAAAGATAAACTCCGGCTTCTATTCTCCACTGCTAACCATCTTCTTAAACCCCTCTCCCCTGTCTCCTCCACCCTCACCTCTGACACCAAGTGTGAGGAGCTCATGGTCTTCATTCGAAAACACAACATCCAGTTTCCAACTGTATGCTGCTGACACCCAACTCTACCTCACTATCACTTCTCTCAACCCCTCCACAGTCTCCAAATTGTCAGACTGCTTGTCCAACATCCAGTTCTGGATGAGCAGAAATGTTTTCCAATTAAGTATTGGGAAGACCGAAGCCATTGTTTTCGGTCCCTGCCACAAACTCCGTTCCCTAGCCACTGACTCTATCCCTCTCCCGAACATTTGTTTGAGGCTGAACCACGCTGTTCGCAACCTTGGTGTCATATTTGACCCTGAAATAAGCTTCCGGCCGAATATCCGGAGCATAACTAGACCGCCTACTTCCACCTTCGTAACATCGCCCATCTCTGCACCTGCCTCAACTCATCTGCTGCTGATACCCTCATTCATGCCTTTGTTACCTCTAGACTTGACTATTCCAATGCACACCTGGCTGGCCTCCCATATTCTACCCTACGTAAACTTGAGGTCAGCCAAAACTCGGCTGCCCGTGTCCTAACTCGCACCAAGTCCCGTTCACCTGTCACACCTGTGCTCACTGACCTACATTGGCTCCCGGTTAAACATCGACTTGATTTCAAAATTCTCATCCTTGTTTTCAAATCTCTCCATGGCCTCGCCCCTCCCTATCTCTATATTCTCATTCAGCCCCATAACCCTCCAAGATATCTGCGCTCCTCTAATTTTGCCCTCTTGAGCATCCCTGATTATAATTGTTCAATCATGGTGGCCATGCCTTCAGTTGTTTAAGTCCTAAGCTCTGGAATTCCCTGCCTATACCTCTCCACCTCTCTACCATCTTTCCTCCTTTAGACACTTCTTCAGCCTAATCTGAGGAATAATGTTCTTGCTATTGAGGGAGTGCAGCGAATGTTCACCAGACTAATTCCAGGGATGGCTGGAATGTCATATGAGGAGAGACTGGATCAACTGGGCCTTTATTCACTGGAGTTTAGAAGGATGAGAGGGGATCTCACAGAAACGTATAAGATTCTGACAGGACAGGACAGGTTAGATGTGAGAAGAATGTTCCCAATGTTGGGGAAGTCCAGAACCAGGGGACATAGTTTTAGGATAAGGGGTAGGCCATTTAGGACCGAGATGAGGAGAAAATTCTTCACTGAGAGAGTTGTTAACCTGTGGAATTCCCTGCCACAGAGAGTTGTTGATGCCAGTTCATTGGATATATTTGCCAGTTCACTGGAATTTTTTGAGGATGTTTCCAGTAGAGTGGACAAGGGGGAACCAGTTGATGTGGTATATTTGGACTTTCAGAAGGTCTTCGACAATGTCCCACACAAGAGATTAATGTGCAAAGTTAAAGCACATGGGATTGGGGGTAGTGTGCTGACGTGGATTGAGAACTGGTTGGCAGACAGGAAGCAAAGAGTAGGAGTAAATGGGTACTTTTCAGAATGGCAGGCAGTGACTAGTGGTTCTGTGCTGGGGCCCCAGCTGTTTACATTGTACATTAATGATTTAGACAAGGGGATTAAATGTAGTATCTCCAAATTTGCAGATGACACTAAGCTGGGTGGCATTGTGAGCTGCGAGGAGGATGCTATGAGGCTGCAGAGTGACTTGGATAGATTAGGTGAGTGGGCAAATGCATGGCAGATGAAGTATAATGTGGATAAATGTGAGGTTATCCACTTTGGTGGTAAAAACAGAGAGACAGATTATTATCTGAATGGTGACAGATTAGGAAAAGGGGAGGTGCAACGAGACTTGGGTGTCATGGTACATCAGTCATTGAAGGTTGGCATGCAGGTACTGCAGGCGGTTAAGAAAGCAAATGGCATGTTGGCCTTCATAGCACGGGGATTTGAGTACAGGGGCAGGGAGGTGTTACTACAGTTGTACAGGGCCTTGGTGAGGCCACACCTGGAGTATTGTGTACAGTTTTGGTCTCCTAACTTGAGGAAGGACATTCTTGCTATTGAGGGAGTGCAGCGAAGGTTCATCAGACTGATTCCCAGGATGGCGGGACTGACATATCAAGAAAGACTGGATCAACTGGGCTTGTTCTTCACTGGAGTTCAGAAGAATGAGAGGGGATCTCATAGAAACGTTTAAAATTCTGACGGGTTTAGACAGGTTAGATACAGGAAGAATGTTCCCAATGTTGGGGAAGTCCAGAACCAGGGGTCATAGTCTAAGGATAAGGGGTAAGCCATTTAGGACTGAGATGAGGAGAAACTTCTTCACCCAGAGAGTGGTGAACCTGTGGAATTCTCTACCACAGAAAGTTGTTGAGGCCAATTCACTAAATATATTAAAAAAGGAGTTCGATGTAGTCCTTATTACTAGGGGGATCAAGGGGTATGGCGAGAAAGCAGGAATGGGATACTGAAGTTGCATGTTCAGCCATGAACTCATTGAATGGCGGTGCAGGCTCGAAGGGCCAAATGGCCTACTCCTGCACCTATTTTCTATGTTTCTATATTTCTATATTCAAGAGGGAGTTAGATATGGCCCTTACGGCTAAGGGGATCAAGGGGTATGGAGAGAAAGCAGGAAAGGGGTACTGAGGGAATGATCAACCATGATCTTATTGAATGGCAGTGCAGGCTCGAAGGGCCGAATGGCCCACTCCTGCACCTATTTTCTATGTTTCTATGTTTCTACTTCTTTGACCAAGCCTTTGGTCACCTGCCCTAATTTCTCCTTATGAGGCTTGGTAGCAAATGTTTTGTCTTATAATACCCCTGTGAAGTGCCTTGGGATATTTTACTTCATTCAGGCGCCATATAAATACAAGTTGTTGTTGTCCAAATTGAATTCTACATAATCTGGGCTCACCACCCAGTTCACTACTGAGGGAATGCCATGTTGTTGGAGGTGCTGTCCTTCTGATGAGATGTTAAACCCTGGCTGTGTCAGTTGGTTCCGGCACATATTAAAGATCCCACAGCACCATGGAGTTCTCCAGGCATATTGGCCAATATTCCTCCCTCAACCAACACCACCAAAAATCAGATTATCTGATTATGTGCCTAATTGTTGTTTGTGGGATCTTGCTGTGTACAACAATGGGGGCTGCCTGTGCCTATATAACAACTGTCACTGTACTTCAGAGAAACAATCTGTTGTGTGTGAGTTGTTTGAGAAATGTGATGACGTGCTACTTAAATGCAAGTCTTTATTTCGTCCAGTTCAATGCTAATTGGCACTAAATTGGTAATTTCATTCAAAGAAGCCACAAAGGTGACCGGTGCAGGAATTACAAAAAATCTCTCATTGATGCATTGGGGGCAGAGGACTCAGAGACTGCAGTTCAGTCACATTTTAGGACTGGAATTGAAAGTGTTTTTCTCTGCATCCAGCATATTAGCTGACATAAGAGAGCTTGATGCTGAAACATGTTCTATCTTTCAGCATTGACATCCCTCACCCTGAAGAGAACATATTATTTTTCAAGACGTGTCCCTCATCACCAGATTTTATGCATCAGGAGCTAGCCCCTGACAACAAAGAAAGAAAAAGAAGATTCTCTCTGGCTTTTTGTTGGGGTGATTGGCAGGTCAACATAAACCTGGTGGTTAAGGTGCATTAACACAGCAATCTACCACAAACATGGCAATGGGCCTGACTTTAACAGCTAACCCCAGCTCACTTAATATTACAGGGTTCTCTGCACAGAAGCTGCTGTCACAATCTGAGTAAACTTATCACATTTACAGCGACTTCAGTGGCTCTATCAGGTGACAGTAATTGTATCTTACTTCAATGCAGCAGGTTTCAAACTCAGCCCAGATTGATGGAATAAATGTTGCCTCTCTCTCTTGACTGGTTGCAAAGATCCTACGCAAAATGAGTTTGGACAACCTCAATCCTGTTCCTGGTAGGCGCTCAGACATAGCACAAAACTGACACTTGTTCAACACTAATTGGCACCATGTCACTCAGACGCCACAAGGAAGACTAGTGTGGGAAAGGGGGTGATGTTGCACTGAGGCGGGAGGAGGTGCTCTGAGGCTGAGTATGAAATCACCGTGTGGGTGGTGTGATATATTCACAGAGCACAAGCACACACAGCTCCTAACGTGGCAGGCAGCTCTCTTGGAAGCCACCGGAACCTGACTGGTTTGGTTTAATTATTAACTGTGCAATTGCAGTACACAATACGTCCATATTCACAGTGTGGCGCTATAAACATTACCAGCTTACAGACATTACACTTTTCCCACCTTAATGAAGAAGTTATTATAACAAATATCATACATTTCTTTCATGTTTATACATAACACAGGATATAGACTTTTTTTCCCATGCTTACAAATTTAACTTCACCACTTGTTTTCTGTTTCGAATAGAATACCTTCGCTCTCAAACAGAACCTTCCAAACATGGTGTCGAATCTAAACTCATTTGAGGCTCATCCCACGGAACGTTTTCCTCCACGGAATTTCCTTGATTTTCATTTGAACTCACTCTAACTTCAGGCTCTTTGTTTTCCTGACTCGGACTCAGACTTTAATTCTGATTCTCTCCTGGATTTGTTTCCAGTACATTGGATTTAGGATTTGCTACGGGTGTATCAAAACTATCTGATGAGTCAGAAATAATTGAATCATTCCCACCTTCAACTCCTTCCATGTCTGTAGGTAAAATATGATCAATATGAACAATCCTAACCTGTCCATTATCAAACATCTTTACCAAATATGTGCGAGCACCACATATCTTCACCACTTTTCCTGGTAACAATTTTAACCATTTATGGTGATGGTTCTTCACTCTCACCTTCTGGCAGAAAGAATGCAAAAGGCAGGAAGCAACAGAGCAGAGTAGCACTGGGGTAAGTGTAAACCACAAGGTGATAGGAAGGGACAATATGTATGAATATAAAGGGGCTGCAGGAGGGGTCAAAACTAAAATCATGGTTTATAAACTAGTATTAAAACACTCTACCTAAATGCACGCAGCATTCGAAATAAAGTAAATGAGTTGAGGGCACAAATCATTACAAATGGGTATGATTTGGTGGCCATTACAGAAACGTGGTTGCAGGGTGGACAAGACTGGGAATTAAACAAACAGGGGTATTTGACAATTCGGAAGGATAGACAAGAAGGGAAAGGAGGTGGGGTAGCTCTGTTAACAAAGGATGATATCAGGGCAGTTGTGAGAGATGATATTGGCTCTAATGAACAAAATGTTGAATCATTGTGGGTGGAGATTAGAGATAGTAAGGGGAAAAAGTCACTGGTGGGCGTAGTTTATAGGCCCCCAAATAATAACTTCACGGTGGGGTGGACAATAATCAAGGGAATAATGGAGGCATGTGAAAAAGGAACGGCAGTAATCATGGGGGATTTTAACCTACATATCGATTGGTCAAATCAAATTGCACGGGGTAGCCTGGAGGAGGAATTCATAGAATGCATATGGAATTGTTTCTTAGAACAGTGTGTTACAGAACCTACAAGGGAGCAAGCGATCTTAGATTGGGTCCTGTGTAATGAGACAGGAATAATAAACGATCTCCTAGTAAAAGATCCTCTCGGAATGAGTGATCACAGTATGGTTGAATTTGTAATACAGATTGAGGGTGAGGAAGTAGTGTCTCAAAAGAGCGTACTATGCTTAAACAAAGGGGACTACAGTGAGATGAGGGCAGAGTTAGCTAAAGTAGACTGGGAACACAGACTAAACGGTGGCACAATTGAGGAACAGTGGAGGACTTTTAAGGAGGTCTTTCATAGTGCTCAACAAAAATATATTCCAGTGAAAAAGAAGGGCGGTAAGAGAAGGGATAACCAGCCGTGGATAACCAAGGAAATAAAGGAGAGTATCAAATTAAAAACCAATGCGCATAAGGTGGCCAAGGTTAGTGGGAAACTAGAAGATTGGGAAAATGTTAAACGACAACAAAAGAATGACTAAGAAAGCAATAAAGAAAGGAAAGATAGATTACGAAGGTAAACTTGCGCAAAACATAAAAACAGATAGTAAAAGCTTTGACCGATATATAAAACGGAAGAGAGTGACTAAAGTAAATGTTGGTCCCTTAGAAGATGAGAAGGGGGATTTAATAATGGGAAATGTGGAAATGGCTGAGACCTTAAACAATTATTTTGCTTCAGTCTTCACAGTGAAAGACACAAAAACCATGCCAAAAATTGCTGGTCACGGGAATGTGGGAAGGGAGGACCTTGAGACAATCACTATCACTAGGGAGGTAGTGCTGGACAGGCTAATGGGACTCAAGGTAGACAATTTCCCTGGTCCTGATGAAATGCATCCCAAGGTATTAAAAGAGATGGCGGAAGTTATAGCAGATGCATTCTTTATAATCTACCAAAATTCTCTGGACTCTGGGGAGGTACCAGCAGATTGGAAAGCAGCTAATGTAACGCCTCTGTTTAAAAAAGGGGGCAGACAAAAGGCAGGTACTATATGCTGGTTAGTTTAACATCTGTAGTGGGTAAAATGCTTGAAGCTATCATTAAGGAAGAAATAGCGGGACATCTAGATAGGAATAGTGCAATCAAGCAGACGCAACATGGATTCATGAAGGGGAAATCATGTTTAACTAATTTACTGGAATTCTTTGAGGATATAACGAGCATGGTGGATAGAGGTGTACCGATGGATGTGGTGTATTTAGATTTCCAAAAGGCATTCGATAAGATGCCACACAAAAGGTTACTGCAGAAGATTAAGGTACACGGAATCAGAGGAAATGTATTAGCATGGATCGAGAATTGGCTGGCTAACAGAAAGCAGAGAGTCGGGATAAATGGGTCCTTTTCGGGTTGGAAATCAGTGGTTAGTGGTGTGCCACAGGGATCGGTGCTGGGACCACAACTGTTTACAATATACATAGAAGACCTGGAAGAGGGGACAGAGTGTAGTGTAACAAAATTTGCAGATGACACAAAGATTCATGGGAAAGCCGGTTGTGTAGAGGACACAGAGAGGCTGCAAAAAAATTTAGATAGGTTAAGCGAATGGGCTAAGGTTTGGCAGATGGAATACAATGTCGGAAAATGTGAGGTCATCCACCTTGGAAAAAAAAACATTAAAAGATAATATTATTTGAATGGGGAGAAATTACAACATGCTGCAGTGCAGAGGGACCTGGGGGTCCTTGTGCATGAATCCCAAAAAGTTATTTTGCGGGTGCAACAGGTAATCAGGAAGGCGAATGGAATGTTGGCCTTCATTGCGAGAAGGATGGAGTACAAAAGCAGGGAGGTCCTGCTGCAACTGTACAGGGTATTGGTGAGGCAGCACCTGGAGTACTGCGTGCAGTTTTGGTCACCTTACTTAAGGAAGGATATACTAGCCTTGGAGAGGATACAGAGACGATTCACGAGGCTGATTCCGGAGATGAGGGGGTTACCTTATGATGCTAGATTGAGTAGACTGGGTCTTTACTCCTTGGAGTTCAGAAGGATGAGGGGTGATCTTATAGAAACATTTAAAATAATGAAAGGGATAGACAAGATAGAGGCGGAGAGGTTGTTTCCACTGGTCGAGGAGACAAGAACGAGGGGGCACAGCCTCAAAATACGGGGGAGCCAATTTAAAACCGAGTTGAGAAGGAATTTCTTCTCCCAGAGGGTTGTGAATCTGTGGAATTCTCTGCCCAAGGAAGCAGTTGAGACTAGCTCATTGAATGTATTCAAATCACAGAGAGATAGATTTTTAACGAATAAGGGAATTAAGGGTTACGGGGAGCGGGCGGGTGAGTGGAGCTGAGTCCACGGCCAGATCAGCCATGATCTTGTTGAATGGCGGAGCAGGATCGAGGGGCTAGATGGCCTACTCCTGTTCCTAATTCTTATGTTCTTATGTTCACACTTCTCTCTTTTACTCTACCTCTATCATGATTCTCTTTCTGTCTTAATTGTGTCTCTTCTACGGACTGTGCCAAATTTGGTTTTAACAACGAGAATCTGGTTCGTGGCTGTCGTTTGAGAAACAACTCTGCTGGTGTTCTACCAGTAGTTGTATGAGGAGTATTTCGATATGTAATCAAAAAATTAGCCAATTTGTGATCCAATGACAACTGTCGTTTCCTTGGATTTGGATCTAACATTTGTTTTATGAGGGCATGTTTTACAACTTGTACAGTGCGCTCTGCTGCACCATTCGAAGCAGGATGGTATGGTGGAACCTTGGTATGTTTCACACCATTTTTGCTTGTGAATTGTGTAAATTCTTCTCAACGAAATTGTGGTCCATTATCCGAAGCAATCTTTTCAGGGAGGCCAAATGAAGAAAATAATTTTTGTAAAATGTCCAATGTTTTACTTGTTGTTATTTTCCACATTGGAAACACCTCAACCCACTTCGAATGGTTATCAATCACAATGAACAATTGTTGTCTTTCTAACTCAGCAAAATCAATATGTAGCCTTTGCCACACCCTTGGAGGCCATTTCCATGGCTGTAATGGTACTGGTGGTGGTTGCTTGCTTACCGATTGACATGTCGTACACTGACTCACGATGTACTCTATATCTTTATCAAGACCTGGCCACCATAAATAACTGCGTGCAAAACTCTTGGTCAAGCACAATCCCAGGTGCTGATCATGGAGGTCTCCTAATAATTTGGACCTGAATTTATTTGGTATAACCACTCTTGCACCCCACATGATACAATCTTTATCGACTAATAATTATTTCCCACGAATGAAGAATGGATGTATATCTTTGTCTGTTACCTGGTTTGGTCATCCATTTGCAGTATACTCATACACCTTTGACATCACTGGGTCACGTTTGGTTGCTCTACCAATCTCTTCAGCTGTGATTGGCAGTTCATCAATGTATGAAAAATAAAACACTTCTTCCCTATCGGGTGTAACTTGTTATGGGGAAGACAATCTAGACATTGCATCAGCATTACTGTGATCAGCTGATCGTCTGTATTCAATATCATATGTATATGCTGACAAAATCAAAGCCCATCTCTGCATTTGGGCTGCAGCTAATGTTGGAACTGGGGACTTTGGATGGAGGATTGCTGTTCGGGGCTTATGGTCCGTAACGATGGTAAACTTACGACCATACAAGTATTTGTGAAACTTCTTGACCCCAAAAATGAATGCCAAAGCTTCCCTTTCAATTTGCACATAATTACTCTCACTGACACTGAGAGTGCGTGAAGCAAAAGCAATTGGTCTCTCCTTCCCACTACTTAATGCATGAGAGATTACTACCCCAACTCCATACGGAGAGGCATCACATGCTAGCTTAATCTCCTTAGATATGTCATAGTGAACTAACATGATGCTCTCTACCAATTTGTTTTTACACTCCTTGAATGCTGTATCGCATTCTTTTGACCACTTCCAATGGACCTGTTTTTTCAATAGTTCATTCAGTGGATGTAATACTGTAGCCAAATTTGGTAGGAACTTCCCATAATAGTTCAAAAGACACAAGAATGAACGAAGTTCAGTGACATTCCTGGGAGTGGGTGCATTTCTAATTGTATCCAATTTTTCCATGGTTGGATGTAAACCATCTTTGTCTACTCTGTATCCTAAGTACTCCACTGCGTTTTTAAATAACTCACACTTACGAGCAGACACTCGTACTCTGTGCTTCTCTAGCCGTTTGAGGACTTCATTCAAAATGTTATTATGAATTTGCCTATTTGGTGCTGAAATTAGTATGTCATCCAAATAACATACTGCTCCTTCAATACCTTGCAAAATCTGATTCATCGCCCCTTGGAATATGCCAGGGGCGGAAGACACTCCAAACGGTAGCCTATTAAATTGATATAGGCCTCGATGAGTATTTATAGTCAAACATGACTTGGACTCCTCATCTAGTTCAAGCTGTAAGTAGGCATTCGTAAGATCCGGTTTTGAGAAGATCTGACCACCTGTCAGTGTTGTGAACAAATCTTCTGTATTCGGCAATGTATTGGGTACATTATCCTCTAGAACCTGGTTTACGATTACTTTATAATCACCACACAATCTTACCTTACCATCGGACTTAGGTACAACAACAATGGGTATAGCCCAATTACATCGATTTATCTTACAAATAATGTTCTCAGTCTCTAGTCTTTTGAGTTCTTGCTCAACTGTCTCCTTGAGTGCATATGGTACGGAACGTGGCTTGTAGTAAACCGATCTAGCGTCCTTCTGTATCCTGACACTCGCCTTGAAGCCTTGGATCGGACTGCCCGTTTCGCAGAACACCTTCGGATACTTCTTGATAACCTCATCCGTTGATGAAAATCTCGCTTCCACACAGAAAATCTTACTCCAATCCAGCTTCAGTGAGCTCAACCAATTTCTTCCTAGTAAGGCAGGCTTGTCTCCTTTCACTACTATTAGAGGCAAGTTCTGAAATTGATCTTTATATTTCACCGATACTGTGATACGACCTACCACAGGAATTTTCTTTCCCGAGTAGCCTCGCAGCTCTATCTTGGATTTCTCCAGTTGAAAATCACGCAATTTGTCAAGGTACAACAACTCCGGTACTACACTCACGGATGCACCTGTGTCAATTTCCACTGGTATCTTGAATCCCGCAACATCTATGTGGATTTTGATGCTTTCCGAATCGCTGTCCGTTAATCTCGTGTTCCTGATGACGTGTAACTCTAACATCTCCTCGTCCCGCTGTTGTTCTTCCATGCTAAGTAGTCTCTTGGGATTTCTACGCATAGCTTTGAATTCTGGACTCATAGCTTTAAAAGCTGGTTTACTCTTCAGTCGGCATGCCTTCGCAAGATGCCCAGTCTTTCTGCAGAAGAAACACTCTGCCTTCACGTATGGACAACTTTGAGCAATGTGTTGTCCCAGGCACCTATAGCATGACTTCGACGCTCTGTTAGAATTTCCAGTTTCTGAGACCTTGGGCTCCCACCATCTTTTACTTTGAACTTGCAGGTGATTTACCTCGGTTGACTGACGACCATAATTATTATTTAATTCTCGGGAATATTGTTCGGCCATGCCTATCGACCTCGCTGTCTGACAAGCAATCTCAAAAGTTAAGTCATCCGTCGTCAATAACTTCCTTCTGATCGCATCATTTTTCATCCCACAAATAAAACGATCCCGTAATGCTCGGTTTTCAAAGTTTCCAAAATTACAGTGCATCGATAGCTTTGTTAATGCTACGATGTAATCACTGATACTTTCATCAGCCTTTTGATTCCGAATCCCGAAACGATAGCTTTCAGCACTATAACCCCAAACCCCGGTTTGGGGTTATAGTGCTGCTCCAGCTTTGTTAAAATCTCTTTAAGCATTGTGTCCTTTGGCTCGTCAGGTACAAGCAGATTTACAAGAGTGTCATATAATGCCGGACCTGCCTCCGATAAGAAGATCGCTCTCTTATGTTCCAATACAGCCCAGTTCTGGACTGCATTGTCTGGAACTTCGATTATGTTATTTGCAATGAAGTACATTTCTAGCAACCACAAACGCTTTAAAATGTTCCCGGTCATGTCTATATTCCCCCAAATGTCCCATTACACCGGGTGCTGCCACTTTGATCTCTAGCTGTTCACACCGTGTGCTGTATTTTACCTTGGATTTTGTAGCTTTTTTCCAAAGACAGAAACTCCCAAAGTCTCTCTGTCGGCTGGCTGAATCCTTCACCAACAAAATTTAAGCTTTAAATCATCAGAAAAATCCCATCCTCGTCACCAAATGTGATATATTCACAGAGCACAAGCACACACAGCTCCTAACATGGCAGGCAGCTCTCTCAGAAACCACCGGAACCTGCCTGGTTCTGTTCAATTGCAGTACACAATACGTCCACAGCCACAGTGTGGAGCTACAAACATTACCAGCTTAGAGACATTACAGGTGGCAGAGTTCATTTTACTCTTCATCTAACCCAATATGCATTACGTGATCTCACAGCCTTACGTGATCTAGCTTGCAGGAGATCCCTGGGATTGTGTCAATATTTGCAGGGGATCCCTGGGAGTATGTCAATATTTGCAGGGGATCCCTGGGATTGTGTCAATATTTGCAGGGGATAGATACATAGAAACATAGAAAATAGGTGCAGGAGTAGGCCATTCGGCCCTTCGAGCCTGCACCACCATTCAATAAGATCATGGCTGATCATTCACCTCAGTACCCCTTTCCTGCTTTCTCTCCATACCCTTTGATCCCTTTAGCTGTAAGGGCCATATCTAACTCCCTCTTGAATATATCCAATGAACTGGCATCAACAACTCTCTGCGGTAGAGAACTCCACAGGTTAACAACTCTCTGAGTGAAGAAGTTTCCCCTCATCTCAGTCCTAAATGGCTTACCCCTTATCTTTAGACGGTGTCCCCTGGTTCTGGACTTCCCCAAGATCAGGAACATTCCTGCATCTAACCTTTCCAGTTCCGTCAGAATTTTATATGTTTCTATGAGATCCCCTCTCATCCTTCTAAACTCCAGTGAATACAGGCCCAGTCGATCCAGTCTGTCCTCATATGTCAGTCCTGCCATCCCGGGAATCAGCCTGCTGAACCTTCGCTGCACTCCCTCAATAGCAAGAGCGTCCTTCCTCAGATTAGGAGAGCAAAACTGAACACAATATTCCAGGTGAGGCCTCACCAAGGCCCTGTACAACTGCAGTAAGACCTCCCTGCTCCTATACTCAAATCCCCTAGCTATGAAGGCCAACATACCATTTGCCTTCTTCACCGCCTGCTGTACCTGCATGCCAACTTTCAATGACTGATTCACCATGACACCCAGGTCTTGTTGCACCTCCCCTTTTCCTAATCTGCTGCCATTCAGATAATATTCTGCCTTCGTTGGAGTACGTCAGTATTTGCAGGGGATCCCTGGGAGTACGTCAATATTTGCAGGGGTTGCCTTAGGAGGCATTCATCTAATAATGGGGCTGGGGTACATTGTTGTGATAGTGTAGATGAAGGCTAATTTTGTACCTACATTGTACGATTCCTCACCTGCGAGTGTTCGATGGGACAGTATTGAGTGAGGTTTACTTTGTATCTAACCTGTACTATCCCTCGCTGGGCATGTTGATGGTGCACTACCTGACCTGGGAGAGCTTGATGGGACAGTATAGCTTTAATCTCACCTTGATAAGCACAAAGATTCACCTTTTAGGAACATAGGCCGGGATTTCCCTCACCTCGGCGGGTCCAGAGCAAGCGATGTCGGTGGCGGGTCATGGCCCCGCTGCTGGCTCCATCCCGCTGCCTAAAATTAATTTCCATTGATAGGGCTTGTTAACCCTGCCCAGCGCTTTTTCCAACCCAATTAGACGATGCGGGTCTGATGATGTCATTCATGTCGCGTGATTAGCTGGTTTCCTTTAAAAAGACCATGGTCACCTTACTTTTGACAGATGTGCTGTCAATGTTCTACAGAACTGAAGTGCTGCAAACACTGACAATCATTGCACAGAGGTGCAGGGCTGCACCCAGGTTCTCACATGACTCCCTCTATATGCTTATGGAGGGAGTCACAGCCCGCAGGAGGGTCCTCTTCCCTTCCCATGGGAGGTGGACACCTCCCCAGGAGAACAAAACAGCCTGGTTGCACATTGCAGAGGAGGTCGCAATCAGGGATGTCATCAGGAGGACCTGGGTGCAGTGGTACAAACATTTCAATAATCTCAGTAGATCACAAAACATTAGTACAAAGCCACACTCACTTTTATCCTCCTGTGCCTCTCATCACATCCCCATCACTCTGTCTTCCCTACCCTACTCCTACACATCCTTACTCACACCAACTTACCTTGCACCTCCACCCATCCCTCTCTCTCTATCTACATTATCACTTCCCCATTTCACTAGCCACCCCTCACACTCACCCTCATTCTCGTGCAATCATACCAACTAACAACACACAAGGGTAGCCACTTGGGTGTTTTATCTAATGTCCATATAGAGTTTCCGTTAATGTGGTGGCAAACATTGAAACCTTTATTTTCAACACTTTCTGTTCTTGGACAGATTTGTGTGCACATTTGGAGGTGGCTTAGTGAGTTGCAGTGAATGGTGAGACATAATCCCCGCAATGGTGATGAGTGTGAAAGGAATGGCTATTGTAGGGATGGTTTCTGGTGCTGGTGTGGGGTGGTGCTAACCTGGTGCATTATGTGGCAGCTGGAGTATTCGGCATCAAGTGAAGTAAATCTGGCTATGGTGAGGCCATCCCTGGCCTCCCGGGCAGCAATTGGTCGGGTACTGATGCCCTCTGTCCTGTGCAGCATCAGGTGATTGCAGAGAAGGTTGGTGTTGTTGTTGGTGCTGCTGGTGTGCCTGGTGCTGGGGCTCATCATGTTTGGATTTTGAGGACCAAGGTGAGACAGTATAATGGGCACCCACGTTGAGGGAATAGATGGCAGGTGAAGTAGAGTCGACAGAAGCATTCTGTCAAAGGTGAGAGAGTTCTTCCAATTAGTTGAAAGTGGACGGAAAGTTGAAAGCCTGCAGAATCTGTGATGGAAATGAACTGAGAACAGCTTGTGGCTGAGGAAAGTGATGATCTGTCAGGTAGGAGCTTTTACTGTACATTTGAAGCAATCACATAATCAGCTGGAGCAATGGCCATTCATCTCCCACCTCAGGTTGACAGACATGGTCCCACAACAGCATTATTCCCGTGACCATGAAGTTAAAGTTGAAAAGTAAGTTTAAAAAGCCTGTTGAGGATCTGTTAAGTACATTATAATGAATTTAATTGGTTCGCAGCTGCTGCCTGTCGGGTCTGCTCAGTGCTGACAGACCCGACATCAGGAAAGGCGCATTGCGACTCGCTGTCAAAAAAAACACGTTACCACCTGACCTGCCACCGATCCTGCCCGCCAACACACCGGAAAATTCCGGCCATAGGATCAGGAGCAGGCCATTTAGCCCTGTGAGCTTGTTCTGCTATTCAATGAGATCATGGCTGATCTGTGACCTAACTCCATATACCTGCCTTTGTCCCATATCCCTTAATACCTTTGGTTAACAAAAATCTATCACTCTGTGATTTAAAATTAATAACTGACCCAGCATCAATTGCTGTTTGTGGGAAAGAATTCCAAACTTCTATCACCCTTTGCGTGTAGAAGTATTTCTAACTTCGGTCCTAAAAGATCTGGCTCACATTTTCCGATGATGCCCCCTAGTCTTAGACTCCCCAACCAGCGGAAGTTGTTTCTCTCTATCTACTCTATCCAATATAAAGGCCAGCACCTGGTTTAAAGGTTGAGCCATTTGGTCATCCATCTGGTAATCACACTGCATTATTGATGCTGTTCAGTCACCCCCTAAACAAAACCTTTAAAATAAAAAGAAAAAAAATCCCAAATGTCCTTAATATTTAGGAACAGCTAGAATTGAACAGAGTCAAGTCTCCCAGTTATGTAACTCTGGGTTTTGGTACTTGAATGTTGGGATGTATGGGGAGGGGAGAGGATAAAAGAGAAAATGTGGTATAATTGTAACAATAATGAATATTTAATGAGTTCTGCGAGTCCCCTACTGAGTGATTAGTTATATATAAATAGTAGGAATGTGTGCAAGGGGACCCTTACTGTCAAGTTAAACTATTGCAGATTAAAGGGGAACTACATCTATTTTGTGGCAGAGCAGTTTACCTCAGTAGGACATAAAAAATGACTCCAAATATAACCAACCTTTCAGCTTAACGACAATTAAGCAATAATGCGAACTGTCATACCCAGCAGAGAATAGGTTGGGCAATTAAAGGAGACGAGCTTAAAGGTTGAGCCATTTGGTCATCCATCTTGTAATCAATGTGGTAACACAATGCAGAGCGCTGCATTATTAATGCTGTTCACTCATCCCCTCTGCCTTCCCACAGGGTGGGCAGGTTTTCCATTCCAATTCCGTATTTATTTCTTAAATATTTTATCGTGTGTTTAGCATTTTCTCAGCTCTTTATACTGCACTCTTGCCGACACACTGCATGTGTTTTGGCAGACAATCATATCATGCTTCAAGGCACTCCCCTCATCAGCTGCTCTGCTCACGATCGAAATTTGAGATGGTCCTTCAACAAACCAGGTGTCAGCATTTGAGAGCAGTGCGATCAGGTGGTGCAGTATGGCAATCGACACTCTGCCCCACAGCCTACTGGGCAATGCGGTTCTCCTCTTGATTGCCATGACATCCAAACATTGATGTATTATCCTGGGATGTTACCAAAGGGATTCCAGCCAAATCCACATAGAAAGAGCGGGGAGATCGGGGGAAAGGAGAATCAGCACCACACCGCTCTCGTGCATCTTTCAGATTTAGAGTGGCAGAGGTCTAAAGAAAGACTTGGACTTATATGGCACCTTTCGCAACCACCGGACGTCGCAAAGCGCTTTACAGCCAATGAAGTACATTTGGAGTATAGTCACTGTTGTAATGTGGGAAACGCGTACAAGCAAGCTCCCACAGACAGTAATGTGATAATAACCAGATAATCTGTTTTTGTTATGTTGATTGAGGGATAAGTATTAAACTAGGAGCAGGTTGTCCACTTTCCTGTCCTCTGGGATGTGAATGGCAAACGGTGACCAAGGAAAACAAATAGGGAGAGAAACATTAAAGATGGCACCAATCAGACTGTAACTGGACCATTCTGAACAGCATTCTGTTATCTGATAGATGTGCCTTTCACCAAATGCTGGTCAGCAGCTTGGCTACAAAAGAGAGGCCCTTTTACGTGGCGCATCACTGTTGAAGGACAGCATTGTATCTGAGACACACAAGCTTCCTAAAGGGGAGTCAGTACTTTACAACAAAAATACTTCCAGCTTCAGTCACCTTTCTCTATTTTATGAAGGTGGATGTATAAATTAAGAGGGCAAAGGAACATTCGACTCACAGGAAGAAGCGGGAAGATCTGTGTGCTAGATGATGTGGAATCATAACAACAACAACAACTTGTATTTATATGGCACCCTTAATGTAGCAAAAGTTCCCAAGGTGCTTCACAGGAGTGTTGTAAGACAAAAAAATAAATTTGACAGCGAGCCAGAAATTACGGCAGATGACCAAAAAAAGCATGGTCAAAGAGGTAGGTTTTAAGGAGTGTCTTGAAGGAGGAAAGAGAGGTGGAGAGGTTTAGGAAGGAAGTTCCAGAACTTAGGGCCTAGGCAACTGAAGGCACGACCACCAATGGTTGAGCAGTTATAATCAGGGATGCTCAAGAGGGCAGAATTAGAGGAGCGCAGATATCTTGGGGGGTTGTAAGGCTGAAGGAGATTACAGAGATAGGGAGGAGCGAGGTCATGGAGGGATTTGTAAACAAGGATGAGAATTTTGAAATCGAGGCGTTGCTTAACCGGGAGCCAATGTAGGTCAGCGAGCACAGGGGTGATGGGTGAGCGGGACTTGGTGCAAATTAGGACACGGGCTGCCGAGTTTTGGATGACCTCAAGTTTACGCAGGTAGAATGTGGGAGGCCAGCCAGGAGTGCGTTGGAGTAATCAAGTCTAGAGGTAACAAAGGCATGGAAGAGCCTTCCAGCAGCAGATGAGCTGAGACCGGGGCGGAGACTGGCAATGTTACAGAGGTGAAAATTGTTGGTTTTAGTTATGCCGTGGATATGTGGCCGGAAGCTCATTTCAGGCTCAAATATGACACCTAGGTTGCAAACAGTGTGGTTGCTAAGGAGAGGGATGGAGTCAGTGGCTAGGGAATGCAGTTTGTGGCAGGGATCAAAGACAATGGCTTCAGTCTACCCAATATTTAATTGGACTAGATTATTAAACTACATTTATAGAATACACACTTATAAAGAACACGTTGAGGATTTCACTACACCCAGCACACAAAGCGAATCTTCTCCCAGCGAGTTTTTGGCATCAGCCTGATGTTCCCATGTTCAAACATATTCCATATACCTCTGCGATCTGGGTTCTCTGTGGAGTGCAGGCTGATGCTATAATCTGCTTCACATGCCACGTACATATTCTACAGGGCATAGCACTCCACAACAGGGGAAACTAAAGCTAGGGGACATAGTCCCAGAATAAGGGGCCGCCCATTTAAAACTGAGATGAGGAGGAATTTCTTGTCAATCTATGAATGCTCTGCCCCAGAGAGCTGTGGAGGCTGGGTCTTTGAACATATTTAAGGTGGAGAGGGACAGATTTTTGAGCGATAAGGGAGTAAAGGATTATGGGGAGCGGGCAGGGAAGTAGAACTGAGTCCATGATCAGATCAGCCATGATCTTATTGGATGGCGGAGCAGGCTCGAGAGGCCGAATGACCTAATCCTGCTCCTATTTCTTATGTTCTTATGTTTTGACAGCTCAATCCTCAGACTTCACCAGTCTAACTCATGATGTACATTGAAAGCAAAAAAATACAGAATACTGCTAAACCCAGAAATAGCTCAACCAATCCATTCCAGCTAAGAGTTTGAAATGTTAAGTTACATTAACTTCTGCAAAGACTTGATGGGTCAAATCAGGCAAGGTGGAACTGAGGCGTCATGCCACGAAGGTCCTAAGATGTCTTCAGTCCATGCTGAATTGGCACATTCCCGCTGGGCTGCTAGCAAAGATGCTGCAGTTGGGTCTCAGCCTCTCTGAGCTAGAGCAGAGGGAAGATTTTCCAGAGTTCCTGCTTGTCATGTATGTATGCTTGGGTTTACTAGCCACCAGGTGGCGCCACTGTCGGAGGTCATTGGCTGTACGGACGTGTGTGCGGCCCAGGTATAAAAGGCTAGCCATCTTATAATGTAATCACTTTGGGTCCTAATAAAGTGGAGCCAGGTTTGTACCTCTTCGGAGTTTACAGTATTCAGTCTATTGAGTTATTGCATACAGAACACTGCTCTTGATTGCTCTCCAGTGGTCTCTGCTGGGAAGTTTGTGTCGACATCAGGTGAAGGACGGATTGGACACAGCTGTAATGCCACCCAATGCTGACACTCACTTCTGAGGCTCGCCCATGTAGAATGGTCAGTTGGAATATATCCCAGAACACTAGTGTCATCCCTGGAAACAAATAACCCACTTTGAGAAAGGAGTGCCAAGAGAAAAAGATTTGGTAGAAAATTGGAGGGAACAAATCTGCAATTAAGATTTATCTAATAGCTTGTGATTAATTTGGACAAAAGAGCAGAGCTACCTATAGTATATATATATGAGGGTTGTTTGGACGGGGCAGATATGTAAAGTACAGGCAGGCAGGGAGGCTTCAATAAAGGGCAAGGTGTCATCAAGGTAAGTCAAGTTTCCATCAAGGCCATGATGTTAATGCAATCGTCCGCAACAAGATTATGGATGGTAAGGGCCTTGTTCACAAGTGAACGGGCATTCTGAGGGCGATGCGGAAAGGGGCGGTGATTGTTGATCCATTGGCAGACTCCACGGGGGCTGTAGTGGGAGTGGTGAGAGGAACAGGAAGTAGGTTAGCAAGGTTATTCCCCAGTGGGTGCTCTGGTGGGAAGGTCGGCGAGAGTGGAGGGTGGGGCAGTTAGGGTTGCTGCTCATAAGGAGACAGCGACGAGTGCCTCGATGGGCCCTTCGGAGAATGCTAATTGAGGCACCGAGGGAAGCCGTAGGCTTATCCAGGAGGGTGCCAAGCCTGGAACGGCGGCAGGAGAGCAGGATGGTCGAAGAATTGAGGTAGGTATTTGTCGGAGCAAAGTACCTGAGAGGGCAGAAATGAAAGGATGCATGACTGGGTAACAGGATGGGGAGGAGTCAGGAGAGAAGAGCCCTGAGGGGTAAAGGGAAGAGAAAGAAAAAGGAAGATAGAAGAAATGGGCTTGGGTCTGAAGCGACGGCCAAAATGCGTATGCGAATGGACACACAGGAAATTCAGGTTATGTCGGCCTGGCAAAGATTAGGTTATGTCCTGGTTTTAAATGGAGAGTAGGGAGGCAACAATAATATGAGAGAGTCAATAATTGTAGCACCTCAATTGGTTGCCCCAGACTAACTAACTGAATACAAATCGTGGATCAAACCTTCCTACATTGCACATCGGAAGAGCTTTTAGTTATTCAAATGTATCCCTTACCTCCATCAAGCTGCAAAATCTCAGGTAGTTCGACTTGTCTGACAGAACACCTTATGAGCAAAGTGCAAGCAAAGTGCAAAGAATGGCTGAACAGCTCCTCTCCTCTGTGTCTTCGTAGCACAGCTCTCTATACTCCATCAGTTAGATATTGGATTGTCTGACCCCTGGCCTGTAAAAATCCATTATGGAGTATCTTACCTTATCACTTGTGTACAAGTGAAAATAAATTAATCACCCATCACGTGAAGTGAATTACGATGCAGTGGAAACTGCCACCTCCCAGACAGACAATAAAATGTGCAACCAGCTCAACTTAATCTCGGAACACCTTTGAGATTGACAGCCGACTCCAGCTCCCCCGCATCACTGGTCAAAATAACAGCAAATCAGCCAAGTAATCCTTTAACCCTGTTGCAGCCCAGGTAATCCTTGACTAACCAGCTGGAGCGTTCTTGGCTCAGATTGATAAATTTTTGTTAGGTAAGGATATCAAGGGATACAGGCGAAGGCCGGAAAATGGGGTTGAGGTGCAGATCAGCCACGATCCAATGGAATGGCGGAATCGGCCTGAGGGGCTGAATTGCCTAGCCCCGTTCCTAATGTTCCTACATTCTATTAGTGGCTACTGGCTCCACAGCACCAACTGACAAAGAAGTAATCCTTAAAGAGTCCACCTGCCAGCTGCTTCTGACCCGGTGCCTCAGTTAGATCCACGTACAGAGACATGCCGGGGAGCTCTGTATCATCATCATAGGCAGTCCCTTGGAATCGAGGAAGACTTGCTTCCACTCTTACAATGAGTTCTTAGGTGGCTGAACAGTGCAATACGAGAACCACAGTCTCTGTCACAGGTGGGACAGATAGTCATTGAGGGAAAGGGAGGGTGGGACTGGTTTGCCGCACGCTCCTTCCGCTGCCTGCGCTTGGTTTCTGCATGCTTCGGCAATGAGACTCGAGGTGCTCAGCGCCCTCCCGGATGCACTTTCTCCACTTAGGGCAG
This sequence comes from Pristiophorus japonicus, assembly GCF_044704955.1. Lineage (NCBI taxonomy): Eukaryota > Metazoa > Chordata > Chondrichthyes > Pristiophoridae > Pristiophorus > Pristiophorus japonicus. Next base: position 84,760,840 of record NC_091994.1, read on the forward strand.
TCTTTGGCCAGGGACTCCCAGGTGTCAGCTCTGCAACAGCCCCCATATACAACATCTGAAGGAATCAAAGCTGCACGGGAGAGGTGCTGTAACTGTATCTCAACACCAGTCCGCCCCATCAGCGGAGGAGCAAATCGAGCCCACATGTTTGTAGCTATGGGATTTAATTCCTGGAATACGAGGGGCTTCCTTTGGAATCTGGAGCAGCACCATAATGATATAAGAAAGAAAGATTTGCATTTATATAGCGCCTTTCACGACCACCGGGCATCTCAAAATGCTTTACAGCCAATGAAGTATTTTTTTGGATTGTAGTCACTGTTGTAATGTGGGAAATGTGGCAGCCAACTTGTGCACAGCAAGCTCCCACAAACAGCAATGTGATAATGACCAGATAATCTGTTTTTGTTATGTTGATTGAGTGATAAATATTGGCTAGGACAATTTATATTGCCATGCCAAGCCGTCGCTTCACACACTGAGTGACCTTAGGAGAACAGTAATTGCTGTTACATTGGGAAATGCATCAGCCCTTTTGTGCACAGCGTGATCCCACAAACAGCAAATGAAGCAAACAACCAGTTAATCTGGTTTTAGTTACAGGAGGAATATAGTGAACTCTCCGCTCATCTTTAAATAGTGCCATAAGATATTTAACAGCTACCTGCAGCCATCAGTTTAATATTTCATCCGCACAGTGTCAGCTTAAGTGTCAACCTAAGGGTATAGTATCCTAGCAATTATGGTACTGGCTTAGTAACCTAATAGGAGTTCAAATCCCACCGGAGCAAGTTATGAAGTTGAATTTAGTAAATCAGGTCATTTGTAGGAAGGCTGCTGGAATGTTGTAGAAGTCCAAATGGTTCACTAACATTCATAGAATCATGCAGCACAATAGGAGATCCGACATGCCTGAGTCGGCTCTTTAAACAAGCTATTTAGTCCCACTCCCCTGCTCTTTACCCATAGCCCTGAAGATTCTTGCCTTTTCTGGTATATATCCAATTCCCTTTGGAGAGTTACTATTGTATCTGCTTCCACCACCCTTTCAGGCAGTGCATTTCAGATCAGAACAACTTGCTGTGTAAAAAAAATGTTTCCTCGTCTGTGCTCTGGTTGTTCAGGGAAGGGAGCATGCTACCCAATATGTCATGCTAGCCCACATTACACTGTTGATTCTTAATGCCCATTGATGTGGCTTAAGCATGATACTCAGTTGTAAAACACAATTGCCATGTGAAAGGAGGTTTCCCCATCTTCTCCGGCAACTAGGAATGGGCCAATCAACATAGCTTTTGTAGCATTCTCCACATCCTGAGAACAAATTTAAAAAGGCTTCTTATGTGGGTTCAGGCTCTGAACTGTTTGATTCAGAGGCAAGCGTGCTACAACTAACAAGGGGTACGAAAGGGATAAATTATGGAGAGCTAAAGGAACATTGTTCCAATTTTGAACTGACTGTTTGAAGATTGAGGGGGTGAAATTCATTATCGGTCTGTTTGGGGAGCAGTAACATCCAGGAGGCATGAGACTTAGAACTGGGTGCAGAGGTAACGCCCCTCCCAAGAAATTTGGGTAATTGCCCCTGGAAGGAAGTGGGGCGCGCCTCAGCAGCGCTGTACCTGGGCTGCGCAGCGCTGCCGTGTCCGAGGGGCTCGTCCCCCAATTAAAGCCAGCAAAAAGGTAAGGTTTTTTTTCTGCACTCGGCCACCTCACCTTTAATCGTCGCCCCAGTCGTAGCCGGCAGCCTGATAGGCTGCCCCTGAAGCTGTCGGTGTATTTTGCCCGGCGCTGCTGCAGGGGGCGAAAGCTAATTTCAGGGCTGGGGCGCTCACGGGGTGATGTTCACAGCGATGACATCACGATCTCTGGGGGCAGGAGATCGGGGTGCAATACTGTAGTGCCGCCGCTAAACTCCCGCCGAATATATTGGGAGTGGTTGCATACGTCGCGCTCGGGCGGTAAGACATTTGCCCCCGGGGGTGCTAATGGGAGGCGGAAAAGCCCTATTTCTGGCCCTAAATGTTTAAAGGATTAATTGAAACTTCTATTTCATGACTTTCAGGCCTCATCTTCAAGTATTTATTTAATAAATGCTTACGTTGCAAAGTAGTCAGGACGTCCTTGAAGAATTACAGGTAAAAATTCTTAGATTTAAAGAAAATAGAGTATTTCATTTAAGCAGTATAATGATGTGATTTGGCATGATTTCATTTCAAACACTGAGGGGCCGAAATTGCCCATCGCCCGAAAGGAATTGCATCGACCACTCTTGAAGTGTTCTGTCCGCAGCAATGTATGGGGCGGACAATCCGGAGAAATTCAGCACTTCGTGGGTTTTTTTTTGGAGCGGGGCGGAAGTAGCCTCATCATCGGGGCGGAACTGGGAGTGGGGCAGAGTGAGCAAAGCTGAAAATCATCAGCGGCGCGCGGATGATGTCATCGTGCTGGCACGTCACAACATCTCTCCCAATCAGTTAAAGGAGAGGGCCGCTGCGAACCCTGCAGCCACTTTAGTGGCAAACACTGGGCCACCAGGGAGGGTTTCGGCCAGGCCAGTGGCCTGGCATCCCAGAGGGGTTGCCGGGCTGCCTGTTGGTGGCCCGGCCGAACCCGCGGCCATAAATGTCGGCCTCTCCTGGCAGTCGACGGACAAAAAAAAATAACATGGCGTCGCCGACAGCGCCACCTCCCCTTTAAGGGCGGCCGCGCTGCCAAGCGACAGAAAGGGCACAGACTGAAAAATCTGTCACTGGCACCGACCGGCGGTAGGGCCGCTCCCGCGGGACAATTCCGGGAAAGGGTCGCCGCCGATCGGTAAGAGGCCGGTGTGTGCACACCGAGGCGGGAAAACCTGCGGAGTGGTCCGCTACACCGCTCCAAACCTGAGGAAGGGCAATGTGTAAAATGGCGGCCCTTCCACGGAGACTTGCCAGCCAGTCCGCACCGACCCGTGGTCGCCGCGTTCAGACGGCCACAGGCTTTATAAAAAGGGACAATTTCGGCCCCTGAACATCAGCCTCACGTGCTCTCAGGTCAGTTACAGCTCAGATTGCATGCGGAGCAAAGCTCCCTCCACACTGCCCTATCAAGCACTCCCAGATCAACTACAGCACAGGTTAGATGTAGGGTAAAGCTTCATCCCTAGCCTTATTCCCAGATGAGAACCATTGTGCCAGTTTCCCATTTCCCAACCAGCCGTTTCGAAGTAAGAATGCCAATTAGGGGTAGTTTTGTGTTGTGGGTCCTGCGATGTATCAGAGTTCTGTCACAACAAACGAACATATGCGAAAAGACCATCAGGTCCGTCAGCCCATTCCATCCACTCAATTACACTGCCTTGCTCACCATTCATCCACAACCTTAGCACACTATTCAAACCGTACTTAAGGAAAAGAGCGTTCAAAGATCAGACCCTCAAATCTGCACCAAGCTCATGGTCTACAGGGCTGTAGTGATACTCACCCTCCTGTATGGCTCAGTGATGTGGACCATATACAGTAGACACCTCAAATCACTGGAGAAATACCACCAACTATGTCCCCGCAAGATCCTGCAAATCCCCGCACCAACGTTAGCGTCTGCGATCAGGCCAACATCCCCAGCATCGAACACACTCAACCAGCTCCGTTGGGCGGGCCACATTGTTCGCATGCCTGACACAAGACCTCCAAAGCAAGCGCTCTACTCACAACTCCTACACGGCAAGCGATCCCCAGGTGGGCTGAGGAAACACTTCAAGGACACCCTCAAAGCCTCCTTGATAAAGTGCAACATCCCCACCGACACCTGGGAGTCCCTGGCCAAAGACCGCCCTAAGTGGAGGAAGTGCATCCAGGAGGGCGCTGAGTACCTCGAGTCTCATCGCCGAGAGCATGCAGAAACCAAGCGCAGGCAGCAGAAGGAGCATGCGGCAAACCAGTCCCACCCACCCTTTCCTTCAACTGATTCCCGTATTGAACTGTTCAGTCACCTAAGAACCCACTTTTAGAGTGGAAGCAAGTCTTCCTCGATTTCGAAGGACTGCCTATGATGATGATGATAATGATGATTCAAACCATTAGAAAGTTTACATATTTTTATTGACTATTTATTTATGAGAGGTGGCTGGTCACTTTGAATGTGGGTACCATTGACTAGTTTTGTACACACATTGGAGAGGACACACTTTGCAGTCCAGTATGAAAAATGTTTCTTTAAAAAGCGTTATTCATCGAGAAACCATTTAACGCACACCACTTGAAACCCATCAGATTTACGGTTCAAGTACTGGGTAACACATACAAATGGACTGAGCTCTCACACCTATGGGGTGAGGGGGGGAATTCGGGAAAATGTGGCCAATGAAGTAGATAAAGAAATGTGTGGAGTCCCGCTGAATGAATTTAGGAGATTGGGAATCAAGTTTAGGAGGTGCTGCTGTGTTCCTGATACATTTGCACTGGGCGTCATTTTAATTACCAGCAGGTGTGAGGTCCTCATAAATAATCCAGGATTTTGGGACATCCTGATGATGTAAAAAGCAAGTTCTCACTCTGTAATATATGTCTGTATCTTTCAATCTTGAAACGATGCCATCTGGCTCACAATGCAAGTGGTTAAGGGGTGCATTTTTTTATCATTTGTTGGAGTCACTTATAATAGATTCCACCTGGATATAATAAATTCAAAAAGAATAAAGCTATCTTGAATGAAGTATGACTTCAGTCAACTGAAACACTTTGCTCACATAAAGGTAATTACACTCTTTAGGTATGAACCTTGCGCTTTCAGTCCGATCAGTTTTAATCTGGTTTATTTCCTTTAATTCACTATTATTAATTTTGTTCAATGTTCAGTTTCAGTCCCAGTTAATTTCCAGTCTCGGTTAATTTCTTTCTTAGTTCAAGAACAGTAGTTTTATTAAATAAATTCAGTTATTCTGTTCAATTTTTAAATGAGACAGATTTATAACTTTTTTTTCATTTGCACTCTTGTGTTGCTCGAGCTTTGTTCTTCGGTCTGCTTATTCCCTGAGGCTGTTCTATGAAGCGTTAATGGAAGAATTACCAACAAAACCTGCCAAACAATCTTCAGCACTGACTGCAGGATGGTAGACAATGAAAGAGCTTGAGTTTATACAGCACGTTATCACATCCTCAGGATATTGGCACAACATTGGCAAATGGAATTCAACCCTGAGAAGTGTGAGGTAATGCATTTGGGGAGGGCTAACAAGATAAGGGAATACACAATAAGTAACAGGACACTGAGAAGTGTAGAGGAACAAAGGGACCTTGAAGTGCATGTTCACAGATCCCTGAAGGTTGCAGAATAGATAAGTGGTTAAGAAGGCATACGAGATACTTGCCTTTATTAGCCGAGGCATAGAATACAAGAGCAGAGAGGTTATGCTTCAACTGTATAAAACACTAGTTAGGCCACAGCTAGAGTACTGCATGCAGTTCTGGTCACCACATTACAGGAAAGATGTGATTGCACTAGAGATAGTACAGAGGAGATTTCTATGATTCTATGACATCCCAAAGACTGACTCTGCTGCTTTTACAGTACAGAGGATGTTGCCTGGACTGGAGAATTTTAGCTATGAAGAAAGATTGGATAGGCTGGGGTTGTTTTCTATGGAACAGAGGAGGCTGAAGGGAGACCTTATTGAGGTGTATAAAATTATGAGGGGCCTAGATAGGGTGGATAGGAAGGACCTATTTCCCTTAGCAGAAGGGTCAACAACCAGGGGGCATAGATTTAAAGTAATTGGTAGGAGATTTAGAGGGGATTTGAGGGGGGAAAAAATTAATACAGAGGGTGGTGGGGATCTGGAACTCACTGCCTGAATGGGTGGTAGAGGCAGAAACCCTCACCACATTTAAAAAGTACCTGGATATACACTTGAAGTGCCGTAACCTACAAGGCTACGGACCAAGAGCCGGAAAGTGGGATTAGGCTGGATAGGTCTTTGTCGGCTGGCGCGGACACGATGGGCCGAAATGGCCTCCTTCCGTGCTGTAAATTTCTATGATTCTATGACATCCCAAAGCACTGACTCTGCTGCTTTTACAGTACAGCAACTGTTGTGACAGAGGCAAATACAGTAGCTAATTTTGCATTCAGCAAAGATCTCATAAGCAGTAAATAAGACGAGTGACCCGTCGATCTTGTTTTGGTGGCATTGCTTGTTGGAGAGAAGAAGGTTGGGCAGGACCATTTTCCTTTGGATAATGCCATGAAATCTTTTCCATTCAGCTGTGCAGCCAGAGCCTGGAAATGTCCTGAAATATGGGCCTTGGTCCCTGCACCTCGATTTCGCCAGGCGCATTATTCCATCGGGTAGGACATAAAGTGGAATGTTCAACCAATGGGAAAATGATTCCTTCAGGAATTTGGCTATGCACTACTGACTCACACATAGACCAATAGAAGTGGCAGGTGTCATTACACAGGGTCCCCCGTTATCTCCATGATCTTTTTGTGGTGAATGAACAAATTCATCCAGATTAACAGTCTCATGCAAAACTTTTCGAAACACCAACTGAGTGGAAAAACCAAAAGAACAAATGCTGGATCTTTTTCTTGCTTTTGTGTGCACACTGTTAATAGCCGTCTGCAATATACTTGGGCAGAACAAGTGAAGGACAGAGATAAGATGAGTTGCGAGTCCATGTGCTGGCTTTATTAGGCCAGAGCGCACTGAGCATGCTCAAACCATGTGATAATACATTATGTCATCGAATGAGCAGATCTGCACCAGAGACTGGTGTGTGACCACTCTCCTGATAAGAAATAGGAGCAGGAGTAGGCCCTACAGCGCCAATAAAATCATGGCTTATCTTTGACCTCAACTCCACTTTCCCGTCTGATCTCCATATCCCTTGATTCCCCCAGAGTCCAAAAATCTATCGGTCTCAGCCTTGAATAACGACTGAGCATCCACAGCCCGTTGGGGTAGAGAATTCCAAAGATTAACAACCCTCTGAGTGAAGAAATTCCCTCTCGCCTCAGTGTTAAATGGCCAATCCCTTATCCTGCCCCCTAAATCTACAGTCTCCAGCCAGGGGAAACAACCTCTGGTAGAGCTGCTTCAGGCACAACAATCATGGCATTACCTTTACCCTCCTGAATAAATAATATATCTATACAGTTACACAGTGAATAACCTTTATTCTGCTGAATAAGCACAACTCTGTACAGTTACACATTGAGTAACCCTTACCCTGCTGAATAACCAGCATCTCTGCACAGTGACACATTTTGTATATTGTTACTCAAGGCAATTAAAAAGATACAAACAGTAATCTAGAAAGCTAATGGAATTTTGGCCTTTATCTCAAGGCGCTGGTATGAACCCAAGTTTCCCCAAGTGTGGCTCCGTTTTTTTTTTGGAGCAACAAGAATTTTTTGGAGTAACTTAAAAATCGCAATTCTCCCCATTTAAATTGCTCCAGTGTAGTTAGTTAGGTTTTTTTTTTAGTTCAGTTTTTTTTCAAGAGGGACATTACCAGCCACTTGCGCTGTTTTCTCCATTTAAGCAAGTTTAGCCAGCTAAAACTTACTCAAAACTAACTTAGGCCAGCATAAGTGGGTACCTTTGTACGTTTAGAAAAACCCTGCGGCGAATTAAGAAATCAGCGCAAGCAGCCAGAGATGGGCGGGGGGGCGGGGGGGGGGGGAAAGTTAGAGGGTTTTACAAAGCATGAAACACTTCACTTTTAACCATAAAGATGCATAAAAAAACATCATACTTTTTAAATAACAATTAATGAAGATTAAATCAAGTAATAATAAATTAGAAGTCCTACCTTGCTGACTGGAGCATGACCGTCAAAACCCTTCAGCCAGGGCTAGGGGCGGGATGCTGGGAGAGATCTGTGCGTGTAAGGCAATCGGTTGCTGGTTTCCTTGGCCCACGGACATTCAAGATAGAATTGGCATATTTTGTACCTGGACGCTTATTGTGTCTTTAGATGCTCTAATAATGACTCCACGAGGCAATGTGTTGTACTTGAACTGTGGTGACCTTAGTCCTTTATTTGTTAACTCCAGAGTGAGGATCACACCTGGTGGCCTGCCTTTTATACTAGGCCTGGCACACCTGTACAGGTAACCTACAAGTCTCCCACTGCTGTGCCCTCTGGTGGCACACCTTGTGATAGTACCAACAGTAGCCATGTAGGATACATGACATCACTCTCCCCTAAGCCTTTAGTGCAAAATGCCTCTGCATGACTGTGCTCTGGGCTTAGCTCTATCTGGGCTTTATCTGATTGACCTTTGACAGGTAGTTTCAATCTTGGGTGAGTGGTTGGTGCAGTAGAGTGCTGGTGGTTGCTGTTTGTGTGTGTCCCTGGCCACTCCATTCTCCACCCCCACCCTCCACTCCCGCCCCCACATATAGATTATGCCGGAGGCTCATTGCATTCATATACATTCAAGTTTAGAAACAAGTTTGCATTACATTTGTGGTTCCATTGTGAGACAAGTACGTTAGACTGGTGAGATACATCATCGATGCGGTGACCGGTGCGTAAGGACAAACTAGTTCCAGAACTGCTAGATGGTGTCCCTGCAGTCTGGTGGTAACGCGGTGCCCAGTGCTGGCAGTGGGGACCCAGTTGGCTCAAGTTGCCTGCTCTTGGGGCTGTTGCCGTGGTTCCTAGCGTCGGGCCGGTTCACAGATGCCTGTGACCTCCCTGTCCTTTCTTTGCACCCTGGGTTGCTGCTGCTCCCTGAGGAACTGTCATCTAGCAGTGCACAGGGAACTGCTGACTCGCTGGCCTGGGCGTTGTTTGGTTTGGGATCCTGGCTGGTCCTAGTCCCCTTTGAGGGGATTGTAGCGGGTGAGCCTTAGTTTCCGGGTATGGCCTTGGTGGCAGTGGGGTCTGGGGGCTGCGCCTTAGCACAGTTTGCTCTTTCAGGCTCGTGGCGATTGGCGTCATCGTGTGCCTGAGAGGTGGAGCCGATCAGGGGCAGGGTATCGATACCGGTGCCATTGCCCTCCTGAGATCGCTTGCTCTACAGCTCGTGTGTATTGCCTGCTTGTGGCTACACTCCATGGTGCATAACTCTGGTCCCAGGGACACAGGCTACAGCATTGGGTAGCTCGCTGGACCTGTGTGCTCCCGATGGGTGTCTGCCCACTGCATTGGCTGCGTGCAGTTGAAATCCTACATTGCACAACTTTTCATTACTTGTTGTGGATACTCTGTAGCTCCAATCGCGATCGTGCGACTTTTCCTCGCTGATTGCATGTACACAATTCTGATCATCAATTACACATTTTATATGATCACGTGACTTTTCCTTGCTTATTGCATGAACACAATTCTGATCATCAGTTACACATTTTACCTCTAACTTACAGTTGCTATTACATTGCTCAAGTGTGTGGAACTGTCCCTTTAATTGTAGTGGGTTGCAGGCCTCCTTTAAGAGAGCCTTGCTTTCTTTACCCCAATCCTCTTCTCTGTTTGGTGCCACGTGTTGCTCCATCAGCGCTGCATCTCGTGGTCTGACCGCGGCCATCTTTTTCTTCAGCGCCTCACCTCGTGGTTTGGGCGCCATCTTTCCTCCATCCACGATGTCAACTGTGGTGATCCTCTTCTCCCCGGGTTCTGCCACCGAAGCTGGGAAGTCGCCTTTGGATCCAATTATCTTCCTCCAGAGTCCTGCCACTGGTGCCTGAAAGGTGCGTTCGGGTCATCTCAGCTGGATCATCTCTACGCAGTCATGCTGAGTGGTCTGTGCCTCGGGTGCTGTGCTGGTCTGCTCTCTGGTGCCGGATCCACCCTCAGGAGAGGGCTTGCTGTGCCTCCGAATGCGGAGGACGTCGATTGTTGGAGGGATGAAGTCTTCCCACTTCCAATGGATCTTCTCCATCCACCTTCTGCCGAGCTGCGTTGGTCCATCACCTGCAACAATCCAGAGGTAACTTGTGCACCGTGCCATCATGGAGTACCTTTACAGTCGCACTACCAACGGTGTAGGTGCGCAGCTTTGCCTGAACCGGGACCAACTTGGGTCGTTCAGCTTGATTGTCCCATAGCCTCTCAAAGGCTTCTTGATTCATTACTGACTGGCTCGCCCCCGTGTCCACTTCCATGAAGACTGGAACGCCATCTATCTCGACTTCCATCCTCAATGGGGAACACTCGGTGGTGCAGGTAAACATGCTATATACCTCATCGTGGGGCTGAGCTGCCTCCCTGCCTGTCGTTTCATAATCTGCGCTGGATTCATGGCCATCTGCAGACTCTTCATCAACACAGTGAGTCATATTTCTCTTACACATTTGCTGGAGGTGGCCCTTTGTGCTGCAGCCCTTGCATACATAGTCTTTAAAGCGGCACTGGTGAGCCCTGTGATTCCCTCCACAACGCCAGCATGGAGCTACTCGATTAGCCCCCCTCGGCGGACTCAGAGTTGAGGGACTCGGGGGCCTGTTCTCTCTCCCCTGAGAGGGTGGGCATTCTACAGTCCAGCCTCTAAAAGGCGCCACTCAGTGCACAGTACCTGTCGGCTTTGAATCCTGAGGGTGAGTCATCTGCCTAGAATCGTAGGTCGAAGTCGTGAATGCCTGGCTCACAGAGATGGCCTTCTGCAGTTTGACTGTGGTGTCCGCCAACAGCAGCTTATGAAGAAGGCCCTCATGGCCGATTCCAATGACAAAAATATCCTGCATCGCTTCGTTGAGGTGGTTGCCGAACTCGCACGGTGCTGCCAGCCTCCTGAGGTCTGCGGCATATTTCGCTATTTCCTGGCCTTCGGGCCGTCGGTGGGTGTAGAACCGGTGTCTGGCTGTGAGGATGCTCTCCTTGGGCTTGAGTTGCTCATGGATAAGGGTTACGAGCTCCTCGTACATCTTGGTTGTTGTCTTCGCTGATGCCAATAAGTCCCTGACGAAGCCATAGACGGTGGGCCCACAACTGGTTAGCAGGATAGCTCTGCGCTTATCAGCCAGTGTGGCCGGGTCGTCTCCTGCCAGGTCGTTTGCTGTGAAGAAATGGTCAAGCCTCTCCACAAAGGTATCGCAATCATCACCATCGGCAAACTGTTGCAATGTACCAAGTGTAGACATTTTCGCCTGAAAGTTCGTAATCTCGTTGCCAATTGTTGTGTCCTTAGATGCTCTAACAATGACTCCATGAGGCAGAGTGTTGTACTTGAACTGTAGTGACCTTATATCTTTATTTGTTAACTCCAGAATGAGGATCACACCTGGTGGCCTGCCTTTTATACTAGGCCAGGCACACCTGTACAGATAACCTACAAGTCTCCCACTGCTGTGCCCTCTGGTGGCACACCTTGTGATAGTACCAACAGTAGTCATGTAGGATACATGACAATGCTGGTGCTTATTAACTTGGTGCTTCCAGATTGCAAGATTCAACTTCTAGAATTCCAACCAGTCCAGTATAAAAGCAGGGCGTTTCTCCCCCAGACCCCCACGGATATGCAGTTCGGTCTTGAAGTCCTGAGCCAGATTGCCTGGAACTCCACTGCAACGTTTGAAGATCATCAGGGCAGCTTGCCCAGTTGCTTTTCCTGTTCACTCGGGTCCCAGATGCTCTGTTTCCCCCACTATGACATTATCAGCTGACACTTTCAGCAACTTATCACCAATGGTCCCTGAATGCGCAGCTCTCTGAATCTGTGTTGCAGCCGTCTTGCTGGCTTTTCAATGCGAAAAACTGTGGTACTTTGAATGGGCCATGCTGCCCTTTAAAAGGGCAGGGCATCAAAAGAATAAATTAACCGGAACATAGAAACATAGAAAATAGGAGCAGGAGCAGGCCATTCGGCCCTTCAAGCTTACACCACCATTCAATATGATTATGGCTGATCATGCAACTTCAGTACCCCACTCCTGCCTTCTCTCCATATCCTCGATCCCTTTAGCCGTAAGGGTCACATCTAACTCCCTTTTGAATATATGCAACAAACTGGACTCAACAACTTTCTGTGGTAGAGAATTCCACAGGTTCATAACTCTCTGGGTGAAAAAGTTTCTCCTCATCTCAGTCCTAAATGGCTTACCCCTTATCCTTAGACTGTGACCCCTGGTTCTGGACTTCCCCAACATCGGGAACTTTCTTCCTGCATCTAACCTGTCCAGGCCCATCAGAATTTAATATGCTTCTATGAGATCCCCTCTCATTCTTCTAAATTCCAGTGAATATAAGCCTAGTCGATCCAGTCTTTCTTCATACATCAGTCCTGCCATCCCGGGAATCAGTCTGGTGAACCTTCACTGCATTCCCTCAATAGCAAGAATGTCCTTCATCAGATTAGGAAACCAGAATTGTACACAATACTCAAGGTGTGGTCTTACCTTCAATTCCTTCGTTTAAATCATTAATGTATATTGTAAATAGCTGGGGTCCCAGCACTGAACCCTGCAGTACCCCACTAGTCACTGCCTGCCATTCTGAAAAGGACCCGTTTATTCCTATTCTTTGCTTTCTGTCTGCCAACCAGCTCTCTATCCACGTCAATACATTACCCGCAATCCCATGTGCTTTAACTTTGCACACTAATCTCTTGTGTGGGACCTTGTCAAAAGCCTTTTGAAAGTCCAAATACACCACAGCCACTGGTTCTCCCTTGTCCACTCTACTAGTCACATCCTCAAAAAATTCTCGAAGATTTGTCAAGCATGATTTCCCTTTCATAAATCCATGCTGACTTGGACCGATCCTGTCACTGCTTTCCAAATGCGCTGCTATTACATCTTTAATAATTGATTCCAGCATTTTCCTCACTACCGATGTCAGGCTGACCAGTCTATAATTCCCTGTTTTCTCTCTCCCTCCTTTTTTAAAAAGTGGGGTTACATTAGCTACCCTCCAGTCCATAGGAACTGATTCAGAGTCCATGGAATATTGGAAAATGACCACCAATGCATCTACTATTTCAAGGGCCACTTCCTTAATTACTCTGGGATGCAGACTATCAGGCCCTGGGGATTTATCGGCCTTCAATTCCATCAATTTCCCTAAAACCATTTCCTGACTAGTAAGGATTCCCTCAGTTCCCTCAGTTGCTCCTTCTCGCTAGACCCTCGGTCCCCTAGTATTTTCGGGAGGTTATTTGTGTCTTCCTTAGTGAAGACAGAACCAAAATATTTGTTCAATTGGTCTGCCATTTCCTTGTTCCCCATTATGAATTCACCTACATTCGTCTTCACTAATCTTTTTCTCTTCACATATCTATAGAAGCTTTTGCAGTCAGTTTTTATGTTCACTGCAAGTTGACTCTCATAATCTATTTTCCCCCTCCTAATTAAATCCTTAGTTCTCCTCTGCTGCATTCTAAATTTCTCCCAGTCCTCAGGTTTGCTGCTTTTTCTGGCCAATTTATATGCCTCTTCCTTGGATTTAACACTATCCCTAATTTCCCTCAGCCACGGTTGAGCCACCTTCCCCGTTTTATTTTTACGCCAGCCAGGGATGTACAATTGTTGTCGTTCATCCATGTGATCTTTAAATGTCTGCCATTGCCTATCTACTGTCAACCCTTTAAGTATCATTCGCCAGTCTATCCTAGCCAATTCACATCTCATACCATCGAAGTTACCTTTCTTTAAGTTCAGGAGCCTAGTCTCTGAATTAACTGTGTCACTCTCCATCTTAATGAAGAAGTCTACCATATTATGGTCACTCTTCCCCAAGGGGCCTCGCATGACAAGATTGATAATTAATCCTCTCTCATTACACAAGACCCAGTCTAGGATGACCTGCTCTCTAGTTGGTTCCTCGACATATTGGTCTAGAAAACCATATTGGCCAGGAAATCCTCCTCCATAGTTGCTACCAGTTTGGTTAGCCCAATCTATATGTAGATTAAAGTCACCATGATAACTGCTGTACCTTTATTGCACGCATCCCTAATTTCCTGTTTGATGCCATCCCCAACCTCACTACTACTGTTTGGTGGTCTGTACACAACTCCCACTAACGTTTTCTGCCCTTTGATGTTTTGCAACTCTATCCATATAGATACATTGGGGTCAAGTTTCGGCCTGAGTTACTCCTATTTTTTTGAAGTAACTAGTTTAGAATGGAGTATCTTAGAAATTGCAATTCTCGGCATTTAGTTTGCTCCAGTACTAGTCAGTTAGAATAGTTTCATTTTAGAACAGATGTTTTTTTTCAAAAGGTGTCGTGTCTGGCCACTTATGCCTGTTTTGCAAGTTTAGGCAGTGAAAACTTACTCCAAACTAACTTAGAATGGAGTAAGTGTAGATTTTTGTACGCTCAGAAAAACCTTGTCTACACTTAGAAAATCAGCCATAGGGAACGAGAGATGGCGGGGGGGGGGGGCGGAAAGGGAAGTTTACAAACATGAAAAACATCACTTTTACAAATAAAGAGCCATCATCAATAATAAATGATAAATAAATCAATAAATCAACCAATAAATCAATCAAAAAAAATTAAAAAATTAAAAATACATTTTTTTTAAATCAATAAATAAAAAATTAAGTTTCTACTCACCAACTGCATCATCGGGAGCCCTCCAACAGCATGCTGGGACGGGGCCCCCCGAGTGTGTCTCTCTCTGTCTCTGTCAGTGTCTCTCTCTGTCTGTCTGTCAGTGTCTCTCTCTCTCTCTCTCTGTGTCAGTGTCTCTCTCTCTGTCTGTCAGAGAGCCAGAGCCATAGAGAGCTGAACGGGGGGAGGGGGGTGTGGGGCGGGGGTGTGCGAACGGGAGCGGGAGCTGGGGGGGTAGCGGGAGCTGGGGGTGGGGGGGGTGTGGGAAAGAGCGGGAGCGGGAGCGGGAGCTTGGGGGGGGGTGGGGGGGGGAGAGAGCCAGAGGGAGCGGGAGCTGAACGGTGGTGGGGGGGGTGGAGCCGGAGCCAGAGCAGGAGCTTGAGGAGGGAGGTGCAGTCCAATCTTCACCGCCCCAGTAAGCGCAATCGGCCAGGGGTAGGGGCGGTGTGCTTCGGGCCCCTCCCACACAGTTTCAGGCACCTGGAGCTACTGCACATGCGCGCACACTGTAGCGTGCATGTGCAGAGGTCCCGGCGCTGTTTTCAGCGCTGGGACCTGGCTCCGCTCCCCACAGCTTGTGCTGCACTGCGCCGAGGGTTTGGATCGACCTGAGGGAGTGGAGAATACCGAGGTAAGTTTTCAGCGTGGTTTTGAGCGCGGAAATCAGGCGTGGCTCGTGGGGTTGCGCCGTTCTAGGCCCCATTGTCACAAAAAATGTAAAAACTTAAATGTGCATGGGCATGTTGGATGCCCCGCTACATCAAAATCTGGCCCCATGTCTTCCAGCTAGAGGTTTAAAATCGGTTAATAGGATGACTATTTAACGAAATACCCAATGAAAGTGTACATGAAGAATTGTTTTTAAAATGTGTTGCTCAGCTGTTCTGCAAACATCTTTGGAAATTAAAGATGGAAACCAGCAATTTTGCGACTTTTTCCAGAGCCTGAGATTGGCAGGTGCTATTTATTATCGCCGAGTGCAATAAAATAATTTCAGTGTTGATGTACTGCCATTTTTGCATTGACGTAGAAGATTTTTCACCTTTATCAACACCAAATGGAAATAAAGCTATGCAGTCTCATTAACGTCCTAGCATTATGGGATTGGACACCTGTCCTATGAGAAAAGACCGTGGGTAATGTGGATGCTTACACTTGGGGGATGGGGAGAGAAGGGGGACATTTAGATGGGAAAAGGTGAATGCACAGTTAAGATATAACTACTCCTCCCACCTAGAGTGATGTGTATGTGCAATAGCCTACCCACTAGCACGCTGTCCCTTTAAGTATGGTCGATTACCAATGCTGCTGAGCCATTGTGCATGCGCGCACGCTCCAACGCGCATGCGCAACGTTGCCAGTGCTCAGAAGCAAGCTGGGCCCTAGCCCCGCCCCCCTGCCGGCAGTGTTGAGCCGGCACGTCCCTAGCTCCGCCCCCCACAACATTTTTTCCTCCACGCCAAGGGCCTGGAGCGTTCCTGGAGTGGGGAGAATTAGGAGGTTGGTTTTCGGAGCGGTTTTTAGCTTAATAAGTCGGCGTACCTCACGGAGGTGCACCTGGTTTCAGTGCGGGGGGAAACTTGGGCCCATAAAGAGGAGGAAGTGATGCTTCAGTTTTACAGTGCCTTGGTCAGACCCCATCTGGAGTAATGCGGCACCACATCTAGCGACCTTGAAGGGATGCAGCGCAAATTCACCAGAATGATATCGGGGCTTAGGTGGTTAAATTATGAGGACAGGTTACATAAACATGGCTTGTATTCCCTTTATAGAAGATTGAGAGGTTTAAAATATTCGAAAGGATTAGCTAGGGTAGGAACAGAGAAATTGTTTCCTCTAGTGGGGGATTCAACAGCGAGGGAACATAACCTTAAAATTTAAGCTAGGCCATTTAGGAGGGAAATCAGGAAGTACTTCTGCACACAAAACGATCGTAGAAATCTGGAATCCTCTGCCCCAAACGGCTGTGGGTGCTGAGACAATTGGAGCTTGCAAGCCTGAAATTGAGAGATTTTTGTTAGGTGAGAGTATCGAGGGATATGGAGCAAAGACGGGTAAATGAAGTTGAGGTACAAATCAGCCCTGATCTAATCGAATGGCGGAACAGTCCTATCCCTGTCCTTGAGTTCCAACCTTTACTCGACCGAATAAGTAAAGATTTCCCTATAGTTACACTCAAATAATTCTTACCATGTGGAACAAACAGCAAGCCTATTGTTGCACACTGAGTGATCTATTCTTTGTGCCACACAGTTAACCAACAAGTGATGTAACAAGAGCTTGAAGGGTTGGCACCTGCTAAGCAACCGGCTTGAAACAAGCGGCTTTTTTTTCACATCACAAGTATATTGGCAGCTCAAGTTTCCCATTGAATAAACATATCTAAATAAAGATCTTGCTGCATGTTTACCACCTGGATCTCTGTGGTTCTTTCCAGGTTAGACCAACACTGTTTTTATAACCCCTGTTTTTTTTTACAGTCCATATGTGCAGTTTTTCTTTGCAACCTTTTATTTTGACACAGATATTTTCCAAGCAGCACAGACTTGGAATTCTGAGAATTGTTCTTGCAAGTTACTAATCAATAGAAACTCCTCCTTGTGACATTCATTTAGTGGAATGGAGACCGGAGCCAGGCATACAAGTATCAGATTTCTCCTGTTTCCTAGAACAGGTGAAGGTCACTTTCACAATAACTCGCGTGTAAGGTGAGCTGGTTTGTGGCGGTCCGGCACTTGATAACAGACCCGTTTGTGAAAGGGTTCGTTTTCAGCAGGTACCAATGATTAAGCAGTTTGCCGAGTCTTGGGATATGACAGCTCACAATGGATTTTGCGGGGAAGGCTATTGTGACGGCTGCTTTTGTGGTCACTGTGACTTTAATTTACAGGTACTATAAAGTGAGAGCTGCCAATGCCGCTCGAAGTCGCGTTCTGGATAATTCTGGCAGTCAGGAGTCCCCAGAATCTGTGGAAAAGAATGACAAAGATACAGAGCAAGAAATCCAGCCTTTGTTGTGTTCGCAAAGGGTCAACAGGGACGGAAATATCAGTGACTCAACGAGGCACGTTAATGCAAATAAACAGTGCTCCAACGAACCTGACTCGAAAACCGAGTCAGTGGATAAGCCGGCTGATAATCGTGACAAGGAAACAGAGAATCTCCAGACCACAGATGAACTGAATAATGGAGGGAGGAAAGCCAAAAACAACAGGCAACAGGCAAAGCTTAGACGACTTGGCTCTTCCAAGGCAGCGAAGAAATGCCTGGCCGTGAAAGAAGTGGCCAAGACGTGGGTTAAAGACCCTTCGCTAAACACTGCTACAGCTTTAATTAATGGTGAGTACGGCGTCAAAAACTTTCAAGCTAAGGAATGTGATAAACCGAACCTCAACAACAAGAGTTCTGAGTCAGCAAGGGCTGACGGAAAAAGCGCTGAAAATGTTATAATAGTCGCCAAGCAGAATTACTCGGCCAATATCAGTTCTCAAACAGGTTTTGAGCGAGAATCAGAAATTTGTGGTAACAGGGAGTCTCAGCTAGATCGGAGTAATAGTCCCTTTGATGTCGTGAGTGCTGATGACCACACAAAAAAATTAAGTCCGTCTGCAACTGTTATTGAGACCTTCCAGGATCTTCTTATCTCACCTGCTTCTGACGCAGTTAAATGCACTCAGGATAAACCTGTGGAAAATCAGCCAACTGAACTCACAGAAAATGAGATGCTCGAGGGCCTCATCAACAGGCAGTGCACAGCAGGACGTGCTGGTGAACATGAGATCACGAGTGCCTGTAAGATATACCCTGAAATCAAAATTCAAAGATCTGATGTTCCATCTGTTCAATCTACATATCAAGTCAAACATGAAAAGGCCAAAGCTGGCAACGGATCTGAAGGTGGGCTAAATGTTTTACAGCTATGTGTGGAAATGAATCTATCTGATCGCAAGATCATTTCAACTTCAGAAATGGCAACTGAGGAGAAAGAATATCAGGACAGAAATAACACCTGTTTCATTACTCAAACTGCAACCGATCAAGCTTTTGTGGTCACTGTGACTACAATTCAACCCAACACAGAAGATCAGACCACTGCTGCACCATTGAAACCTTCTCTTGATGTAGGCACCCTCAACACCCCAGCTTTCCAGTACCAGACAAGAGACCAGCCAAAAGCATGTTGTTCTTTGAGTTCAGGTCAGGACAATATAGTGCCCTCTCAGGCTGTCGAATCGAAAGGAGTTTGTTCCTCTGTGTCTGACTCAAGTCCTGCTGAACATCCAGACGCTTCCTACATTTCTTCTGAGGCACCTTCCTGTTCTACCAAGTCTGACACCAAAACTATAATGCAGGAAAGAACAGTCCTCAGAAAAGGCAGTATTTCAGCAATTGCAGAGACCCCAGCATTTCGAATAGACTTCCAATCAGAGACGTGGCAGTGCTCAGAGGAAGGACCCGCTGGTGAACTCACCTCTAGGGCGCGTTCTGTTGATGACCTTAGCTCCAGCTCGTTGGGCTCTCTAGTAGATTCATTGTATTTGTCCCAGCCAGACCTCACCAAGGAAACAGCAGTGGAAGTTGTAGCCAGAGCCAATTTTATTCAAATCCCTTTGAGCAATCAATCAACTGTTGAAGTCATGAAGTGCCGCTTGGATTTGGGGAATTGCTATGAGGTTCTGTGTGTCGCAAAGAAACATGACCTCAAGGACCTGCAAGATGCTGCTTACCAAGTCATGAGTGACAATTACTTACAGGTTTTGAAGAATCCGAACATTTATGGCCAACTCAAAGCAGATGAGAGAGAACTGATCCTAACAAGAAGGATGTACGGTAGAAGGTACCTGATGATAGCCGATGTGGATGTCCAAGAGAATGTCTGGGCTAAGACCCCAATTCAACCCAACACAGAAGATCAAACCACTGCCAGACTACTGAAACCTTCTCAAACCAACCACAGGCTTTATTATTACAAGGAAGAGAATGATTCTTGGTATCCATTAATCAGCATGGCAGTTGAGTCAATCTCCAAGGACTGTGCACTGTGCACCATGTATAATTACCTTTTTGTTGTGGCTGGTTGTCAGGGGTCTGGCAAAGAAATCAAACTATCCAACAAGGTATTCTGCTACAATCCAATGACCAACATTTGGAGTGAGATAAGTCCACTCAATCAGGCCAGACCCAATTGTAAGCTTGTAGCTTTGGATGGGTATCTTTACGCAATCGGAGGAGAGTGCCTTTGCACAGTGGAGCGGTATGATCCTCGAACAGACAGATGGATCTTCACTGCACCTCTGCCACGAGGAACCTTTGCTATAACACACAAAGCTACTGTGTGCAATGGTGCGATTTACGTGACGAGGGGCACCTTTTACTATCAACTTCTCAGGTACAACGCCAGAGAAGACATGTGGAATGATTGCACCATGATGAGCAGGAAGGACAAGACCACCGACATAGCAGCTGTCAAAAACTTCATCTACCGATTTGAGATTAATCAGCACTATGGTATCAGTGTGTACCGGTATCATGTCATCACCAAGGTTGGTTATGAATGTGCCACCAAGAGGCTCTCCAAGCTGGCACCATTTCAATGCGCTGTCATAGATGACACTATTTACTGCGTAAATAAACAGTTCATGATGCAGTTTGTAGCTCACGAAATGTCCCCTTATTTTAGAGCAGAAGATCGCACTGTCCTTCCCGGAGCAAAGGGAATCCTGTTTCCTTTTGTTCTTACGCTGCCAGAAAGAGACTCATTACAGACTCGAGTGTAAACACCTCAGGGGCTTGGTGTTTAACCACTGTTGAAAATCCCAACTTCATAGTCTCTAAAACTGATTGACATTGTTATATGTTGGTATACTGTTAACAAAATATGTCTGATTCCCTTTCTCTCCACCTGTTCAAGGGATGTTTGCCTCCACGGAAGCCCCTTTCAGCCTGTTATATTTATTCTATTTGTGGATCTCTCCTCATTGCATCTTAGACCCTCAATAACTGACCATTAAGGAGGCTGGTGAATGAGATATGTCCCTAACTATCCCCACCGCCCCTTGGAGTGAGCACAATTTTATTGTGAAATCTGGGTGAAGGGACAATGCTCACAATGCCGTGCACCACTGGTGTTTGGGAAGAGTAGGAGAGAATTGGTGATTAGGTCTATACATAGCTCAGCAGGTGAAGGGAGTGAGTGGCTAAGCCATAGGTTCCAGGAAGATAAGATTAATCCTCAGTAGGGTTGCCGACTCTGGTGGGACTATGGTGTCCACTCCTGTGGAGAGTACTCATGAATGAACATTGAGAGAGGACATGATCAGGCTGGTCAAACAGACTATGACTGCTCACTGCCTCGGCTTCCGCATAGCCATGTGGGCGAGATATCAGAGGGGCACCCGCACCCATGGCAGCATGCCCCAAAGAAGGATCAATGTTTTCAGATGAAGAGCAGAGAAGGATGGAGATTTTTTTTAATAGCAGTAATCAGCCAGGCTACTTTGTAGTGTGCGTAGGGAAAACCCCTCAGTGGGGAGAAGTAAAGGAGAAAAAAGTGACAAAGGACATTTATTGTCTAAGTACAACATAGCTCCAAAGCTCAACCCCATCCCCCTGGCTGAATGAGGTCAGTGCAAATGACAGGATGTAAAAAGAGAGAGATGCAGTTTAACTCATTTTTAAAAGCTTTGCAAAAGTACCCATGAACCTTTTCAGGGACTAACAAAATTTCCTTCCTGGCTTCATCACAAGGATCAGGAAAACCATGTATTATAAGAGGAGGTTTATTATACTTTATATGCTATTAACAAGGTTTCATAGGCTTCCACCTGCAATATATCCAAGACAATGCTTCACTCCCATGCACAATGGTGTACTGTATGAGGGTAATGTGTTCCCAGTGCTGGGCTTCCACCATTGGGACCACATTTGATGAACCTGGGCCCAGCCTCTCAATTTTCTTCCATACCGACACCGCAGATCAAGAATCCGGATGCACATCCCTCATGATTTTGGATGGAAACTTTCAGGGAGCTTCCCAGTCTGCTCAGTGTCGCTCCTCTCCTGCTCCTGGTATCCCACTTGCTGTCTGTGAACAGATGTAGAATTGTTGGACTGTATTAAATCAAATCTCCACTCTCCTGAATGGCAGTGACTGATGGGGCAGCCTATACCTATGTAATAGACTTTCCTTTTCAGGTTTTTTGGCTGGGAAATGAGCAGGTGTATGTGTGTGTATACTGCAACAGTCTTTTGTAAGTCATCTAGCTTTGTATAATTGACATAAGGGTGTCTTAGTACAAGGAGGGCTAGACTGTTCCCTGTTGAATATTTTCTTGGACATACTGACTCTGAGTCCTGTGGATCTCCGCTCCCAACTGTTAACAGAATCTTAAAGTTTACCCCTATTAGGTTTTCAATTAACTTTCACAACGGGAAAGCAAATATCCGAACTCAAACCATGATATCACCCTACTGCCTGTTTTGCCCCCTCTTTGGCTTTGACTTGGCAAACGGTGCCAACCCTGGTGTCAAATGGACACCATTGGACAAATCAAAAATTCCAAATTGGGCAGCCTGACCATGTGATATGGTTTGGTGCAAACTGAAACTGCCATTGGGTCTCTGTAGCACATATACTCAATCATATTTACAAGTATATCTCAATTCACTTAGTCTCACACTAGACTGGTTAATTTGGTGAGCCTCACAATATATTGGAATCTTCAGGCCAATGACAACTACATACAAACTACATTTGACCCTGAAACGAGCTTTCGACCACATATCCGTAGCATAACTAAGATCGCCTATTTCCACCTCTGTAACATCACCCTTGCCTCAGCTCATCCGCAGCTGAAGCCTTCATCCATGCCTTTGTTACCTCTAGACTTGACTATTCCAACACACTCCTGGCTGGCCTCCCACCTTCTATCCTACGTAAACTTGAAGTGATCCAAAACTCGGCTGCCCGTGTCCGAACTCGCACTAAGTCCCGTTCATCCATCACCCTTATGCTCGTTGACCTACATTGGCTCCCGGTTAAGCAACGCCTCGATTTCAAAATACTTATCCTTATTTTCAAATCTCTCCATGGCCTCGCCCCTCCCTATCTCTGTAATCTCCTTCAGCTCTACAACCCTCCGGGATGTCTGCTCTCCTCTAATTCTGCCCTCCTGAGCATCTCTGATTATAATTATTCAACCATCGGTGGCCATGCCTTCTGTTACCTCGGCCCCAAGCTCTGGAACTCCCAGCCTAAACCTCTCCGCTTCTCTACCTCTCTTTCCTCCTTCCTTAAAACATACCTCTTTGACCAACCTGCGCTAATATCTACTTATGCGGCTGAGTGTCAAATTTTTATCTCATTATACTCCTGTGAAGTGCCTTGGAACGTTTCACTACGGTAAAGGCACAATATAAATGCAAGTTGTTGTTGTTGGTGTTATAGTTTGCAATGTTGTAAAGTGGTTTTGGTTTTGTACTGGTACAAACCGTGTATTATAACTCAGAAATGAAGAATGAAGCTGGGTAGTCTGACAATGGTCTTATACCATTTCAGCTGTGCTACCTGCTATATAAATACAACCAGTGCTAAGTGAACCTAATGAACATACAAAAATGATAGGCAGAAAAAGACTAGTTGGTCCATCGAGCCTTCCCACACCATGATGGCCCAACTATATAGCTAAACACTCCTTCCCTCCCTTCCCGCACCACCCCCCCCCCCCAACCCCCACCCTCGGCAGCCATGGAATCTCCTGGGAAAGGCAAAAAAAACAGAAAAAATCCAGGGCCATTAAGGGAAAAACATACTCTGTAAAATTACTCTCTGACCTCCTCAGGCAATCATAAACATTCCAGGAGATCACACAGACCAAGGGGCCGAATTTGGTCAAGGTCTCTGCCCTCCCAAGTGCCACCGATGGCCGCCGAGGTACCGGACGGTACTTTGGGCAGGATCTTCATTGCCGAGGTTCCTCGAAGGTCAGGGGACCCCATCCAGGTAAGTCCAGAAAAAAAATATATAAAATGTTCACTGACCTTTTTTTCAGGAACTTCATATTTACCGTCGGTGACAGATCAGCCTCCAGCCAGCGGTCCACCCATATTCTGGCGCCGATTCCCACCGACTCTTGCCCACATGAATATGGGAGCTCGGCGGGCGGGAAGTTAGTTGCATCACTTAGCCGTCCATTAACGTCAGCGGGCGGTTCCCGGCGGCTCTCCCCTCCCGCCCGCTCCAGGCCACGTCGAAAGTGGCACTGGGCGGATCTTGCAGAGAAATGTCGGCGGCAGTCGATGGCAGTGGGCAGTGAGTTGATCAATTTCGGCCCCTAAGTGTTCTCTATAAAGACACTTACCTTCTATACGATGCAATTTCTGCCCCAGTTGGGAACCAGTCCCACGCCCTCTTGAAGACGTACAGAGAGTCAGCACCCACCACACCAGCCGGAAATGCATTCCATAGGCTCACTGCTCTCTGGGAATAGAAGAACCGTCTAATATCCAGTCTGTTCCTACTCTTGTATAGTTTAAACTCATGTCCCCTGGTCCTCCCCAATCTGTTAAACTGCAATCATCTATCAACAGGGACGCTATCCAGCCTCTTAATTATTTTATCGGCCTCTATCAGGTCGGCTCTATGTTTACGCTGCACTAAGTAAATAGACTAAGTTCCAAGCTGGTAATGTTTTGAAGTGTTTATTGCAGTCAAATTAAACTGATCCTATCAGCTCTTCTCCAACTTAAAAAATGTGCTTGCCTATCTTGTCTGGCCAGAGAGTAATGTGGAGCCAGCAGTATAACTCAGACCTGATGACCCAAACATTGTCTAAGCAGGAACCTGCAGTAGAACAGCGCTACTTATCGTTCCTCGCTGAGTGAGGACAAAGTGGTTCCCACTGGTGGGAACTTGAATAACAGGATCAGATTTCTCTGTAGGTGAGATTTGCATTTGAGGTGGATTTCCCAGTGTTTTGTGATGTTGCAATGAACGTTCATCAGCAGTGACATGTACTGTCTAGCTATAGAAAGACACAATTAGTGTGAGACTGCACTTTATGCCACTTGACATTTTCTTTGAAATCTGCTGTGTCGAATGTGATTTTAAAATATTTAATTAGCAATTTTCTGGTGAATGTATCAGCGGTAAAATTTACTGTTCTTTGAAATCGGATATTACTGCAAGCTAATAAAAAGTTCTCACGACAAAGCAATGACGAACTCCATAAGGAAATTCTCTTTTGTATTATTCTGTAGAGTTTTCATCAGTCAAGAGATTTAAAATACATGTTTTTATCATTTATTCCCATATCGTTTTTACCTCCGCTCTGCCACCAATCACACCTCTGCTCCCGACAGTGACTAACCTGTTGCCAGACGTCTGCCAGTGGCTCCTGTGTCTAGTCGCGGGGGAACATGCCGTATCAACCAAAGAGGACATTCCTATCTGGTTTTCCCTCCTCCCTGCACACCCCAACCCCCCCGCACCCGTCACTCACACTCACTCTCACACTCTCACACACTCACTCACACACTCATACACTTGCTCACACACTCACACTCACTCTCACACTCTCACACACTCACTCACACACTCATACACTTGTTCACACACTCACACACTCACACTCACACAAGGAGCCCAACAACATCCACCTGGTGCAACTGGGAACTTCAGATTGAAGCTTGACTTCCCGGTCATGTGGGGCTAACCCAATGGTGACACAGTGATAGGATCCCTTTACACTGGCTCTTTTAGTGGAATCACATCCTTAAAACACCACTTTGGAAAAAAAGTAGATGGGAGTGAAATTGGTCAGCACCAGTAGCATGAAACGAGCTCGACTGGGAAGGGAATAAATCCCATTTGGGTCTGTTTCCAAATTAAAAGGGCACTATTCCATTTGTCCCTTTCCTGTCCTCCTTCCCTGAAGTTGCTGCCTCTGGATAGGGTACGGTTTCACAGGCACCTCCCACTTTCTGTACCACACCCCATTCTTCATCTGTGAGCCCAGACAGACAGAAATGGCCTCAGACTGGGTAAAAAGAAAGACTTGCATTTATATTACGCCTTTTACAGCCACCAGACATCCCAAAGCGCTTTACAGCCAGTGAAGTGTAGTTACTGTTATAATGTGGGAAATGCAGCAGCCAACTTGTACACAGCAAGCTCCCACAAACAGCAATGTGATAATGATCAGATAATCTGTTCTGTTGATTGAGGGATAAATATTGACCAGGACACCCAGGATAACTCGCCTGCTTTTCTTCAAAATAGTGCCATGGGATCTTTTACGTCGATCTGAGAGGGCTTCAATTTAACATAGAAACATAGAAAATAGGTGCAGGAGTAGGCCATTTGGCCCTTCGAGCCTGCACCACCATTCAATAAGATCATGGCTGATCATTCACCTCAGTACCCCTTTCCTGCTTTCTCTCCATACCTCTTGATCCCTTTAGCCGTAAGAGCCATATCCAACTCCCTCTTGAATATATCTAATTAATTGGCATCAACAACTCTCTGTGGAAGAGAATTTCACAGGTTAACAACTCTCTGAGTGAAGAAGTTTCTCCTCATCTCAGTCCTAAATGGCCTACCCCTTATCCTTAGATTGTGACCCCTGGTTCTGGACTCCCCCAACATCGGGAACATTCTTCCTACATCTAGCCTGTCCAGTCCCGTCAGAATTTTATATGTTTCTATGAGATCCCCTCTCATTCTTCTAAACTCCAGTGAATACAGGCCCAGTTGATCCAGTCTCTCCTCATATGTCAGTCCTGCCATCCCGGGAATCAGTCTGGTGAACCTTCGCTGCACTCCCTCAATAGCAAGAACGTCCTTCCTTAGATTAGGAGACCAAAACTGAACCCAATATTCCAGGTGAGGCCTCACCAAGACCCTGTACAATTGCAGTAAGACCTCCCTGTCCTCTACTCAAATCCCCTAGCTATTAACATCTCATCCAAAAGATGGCACCTCCAACAGTACAGCACTCCACTGGAGTGTCAACAGAGATTTATGTATTCAAGGTCCTGGAGCAGGACTTGAACCTATAACCTTCTAACTCAGAGGGGAGTGTGCTACCCACTGAGCCACAGCTGACACGCTAAAGTGAGGAAGAAATTAGGCAGGAATCCCACTCCTAATCCCCATACAGTGACTCCTGCTGAAAAATGCAGGTGCATGTGGAAAGTGGGATGAAAACAAGATCAGGCTTGGCTGTGACGCTTTCCATGATTGACTGGCTCACTAACACGTGCTGAGCAAACTCACACATAGTAAATGGTCACTTGGCCAAGGAACTGAAAGTTGCTGGCATCTGTGGAAACTTACCCCGGTAAGGACTAGTGTCTTCAGGAGAGAGCTGAGGGAGCAAAACAAGACAGGAGCCGGGAGTATTGGGTCCAATTCTGGGCAGCACTATTTAGGAAGAATATCAAGGACTTGGAGAGGATGCAGAGGAGATTTACTGGAATGGTACCAGAGATCAGGGGCTTCAGTTATATGGAGAAACTGGAACGGGGGATGTTCTTAGAGCGAGATGGTTAAGGGGAACTTTAATATAATTGTTCCAAATTATAAAAGGTTTTGTTAGACTAAATAAGGAGAAATTGTTTTCACTGGCAGGAGGGGTCGATAACCAGAGGACATGGATTGAAGATAATTGACAAAAGAACTAAAGGGGAAATGAGAATTTTCCTTATGCGGCGAGTTGATATGATCTGGAATGTTCTCTCTGAAAGGGCAGTGGAAACAGATTCAATGGTAACTTTCAAAAGGGAATTGGAGATATACCTGAAAAGGCAAACATTTGCAGAGCTATGGGGAAACAGCAGGGGAGGGGGAGTAATCGGATCGCTCTTTCAAAGAACCGGCATAGGCACGATGGGCCGCAAGGCCTCCTTCTGTACGACTCTATGAAGACACAATGGTGATCACATGGAGGCTCCCCTCCCTGCACACACGCTCCATGTGAAGTGAAATAAAGTGTCCTTTAAGCTGTTTCTCATGCTCCGACACCTGCTATTACACAGATTGCAGGAGTCTCCAGCAACAGAAACTGGATTAGGTATAAATGCTGGTTCGTCAAGCTTGCAATGCAAGGCTGTAAGAGTAGATAAACATTCTCCTGCCCTTACTTTGCTTCAAGCAAACATAATGTTTAACAATAAATAACTAGCTGCAGTGGAAGGCAATCCTGGGGGAGGCAATCCAATGTAATGCTTTGAAGCTGCAATTCCAAATGAAACAGCAGGAATATAGAATGTTCCACAAGCCTCCTTTTGTTTAGTTGCAAGCAATTGAACACAATTTGCATTCAAACACATCTCATAAACCGCTGCGATGTCGCCTATAGGCGGGTAGATGGAGCTGAGGTATAGATCAGCCATGATCTGATTAAATGGCAGAAGAGCCTCGAGGGGCTGAATGGCCAGCTCCTGCTCCCATGGATCCCCCTCCCCACACATTGGGCCATCGTGGAAATAAAATAAATGTTTTCTTTTTGTCAGGTAACCCAAGAGTGGCTTCCCTTTTCTGTATTTACCTTGTGACTTGTTGAGGAGGGAAGTGGGGGCAGAATGGAATCCAAAAAAAAAAACAATTTGCGTCCATAAGCTCTCGGAAATAGCGAATGAGATGAGCGGGCAGCTAATAGGATCAATTTTAACCCCAGGCATGGAAAGGGCGGGAGGCGTTAGCATGCTGCCGTCAAGCAGAAGCCCCACTGCGGCACGCAGGCTCTAGACCGGCATTATAATCGGGCACCTCGCAGGACAACCCAGCCAGCAGGCAGGTGGGTCCTGATGGGGTGGCAGCACCCCACATTATTGCTGTATATAGCATTTACAGCGCAGAAACAGGTCATTCGGCCAAACTGGTCTGTGCTGGTGTTCATGCTCCACATGAGTCTCCAGCCACCCTACTTCATCTGAACAGGCTTTGGAGCTTATCTGTCAAACACGTAGGCTATCTGACAGCCTGACATATTATAATGAAAATGCCATTTGACAAGTGGCTATGAAATCTGAGTGATCTCCTATGAATTGCAACACACAGCAGTGTCACAGTACTGGTAGCTCTGAACCTAGAATGTATTTGCTTTAAAGGTTCTTTGCTTAAGAATTCATAGCAACACATTGCTATTAAGAACTAGTTGGTTTATTAACAAAGGTTGAACAATCACACTACACACTACCAGTTCATCCATGTAATGTATATAATGACTCGAAAGACTTGTTACTGTAAACTCACTCAGGTGTAAACCTGGTTCAACTTTATTCACGCCCAAAGTGCGCACATGACATGGTACTCGCTCTTATATACCAGGGCCCGCGCACATGCACGTACAGCCCGATGACCTCCGACAGTGGCTCCCCCTGGTGGCTTGTGACCCCAAGCATCAATACATAACAACATCCCCCTTCAAGATCTTAGTATCAGTCTCTTTACAAATTAGGTCTGGGGCGTTCCACTCACGAGTTGATCGTCTCAGTTCAACTCCAGTTCTGGGCGAGCATTCTGAGTCAGTTATGACTGGAGGCTGAGTAACCAATCTGATGGGAGTGGTGATGACCATGTCAGCGACTGAAAGTTCGGATTCAGTAATGACAACAGATGAATGATCATTAGTTGGTTGGTCACTGATTGCATCTTCCGCAAACGGTTCCAGTTCATCCGTGTGCCGCAGTTTTATCTGATCAACATGTTTCCTGCATGTTTGCCCATTCTTGAGCATGACAATAAACACTCTGTTGCACTCCTTGGCCTTAACAGTACCAGCGGTCCACTTTGGACCTTGACCATAATTCAGCACATAAACTGGATTGTTGACAGAGATGTCACGTGACACAGCAGCACAATCATGATAGCATTGCTGATTTTGACGTCTGTTTTCAACACGATCATTCAAATCATGATGGACAAAAGAAGGCTTGGTCTTGAGACTTCTCTTCATCAGTAGTTCAACAGGGGAGACTCCTGTAAGCGTGAGGGATCTTGTCCTGTAACTAAGCAAGAAACGTGACAAGCAAGTCTGCAGTGAACCCTGAGTCACACGTTTCATACTTTGCTTGATCGTTTGAACGGCATGCTCTGCTTGACCATTAGAAGCAGGTTTGAATGGAGCAGACCTTATATGAGTGATACCATTGAGTTTCATGAACTCCTGAAACTCCAGACTTGTGAAACACAATCTGTTGTCGTCACAACAATGTCAGGCAAGCCATGAGTAGCAAACATGACACAAAGGCTCTCAATAGTAGCTGTGGACGTACTGAATGACATAATAATGCACTCTATCCACTTTGAATATGTATCCATCACAACAAAAAACATCTTTCCGAGGAAAGGGCCCGCAAAATCAATGTGTATCCTCGACCATGGTTTAGATGGCCATGACCAAAGACTCAGCGGAGATTCCGCTGGTACTTTACTTAGCTGCATGCAAGTATTGCACTGATGCACATGTGATTCCAGATCAAAGTCAATTCCAGACCACCAAACATGAGCCCTAGCAATGGCTTTCATCATGACAATGCCAGGATGAGTGCTATGTAGTTCACGTACAAATTTTTCTCTGCCTTTCTTAGGCATAACAACACGCTTACCCCACAATAGACAATCTGACTGAATGGATAGTTCATCTTTGCGACGGTTGTAAGGTTTGGTCTCATCACACATTTCCATAGGTATTGTAGACCCTTCACCACTGAGGACACAATGTTGCACAACCGATAAAATAAGGTCATGGCTGGTCCAGATCCTAACTTGTTGAGCAGTGACAGGGGTACTTTCACTCTCAAAAGCATCCATTACTAGCAGTAGGTCTGCAGGTTGAGGCGTCTCCATATCTAGTGTGGACAAAGGCAGACAACTCAGTGCATCGGCACAATACTCAATGCCCGATCCGTGACGAATAACATAATCATAGGCAAACACCGTCAACGCCCACCTCTGAATGCGGGACGATGCATTGGTATTAATATCTTTTTTTTCCGAAAACAATGAAATGAGTGGCTTGTGATTCGTTTCAAGTTTCAAAACGAAGACCAAACAGGTACTGATGCATCTTTTTGACCCCATACACACAGGCCAAAGCTTCATTTTCTACCATGCTGTAAGCTCTTTCCGCTTTTGACAAACTTCTCAAAGCATACACAACAGGTTGTAGCTTACCCGACTCATTTGCTTGTTGGAGTACACTGCCAACCCCATATGATGAAGCTTCACAGGCCAATACAAGATGTTTACATGGATCATAGTGAACAAGCAGCTTGTTTGAACAGAGCAGATTCTTAGCTTTCTCAAAAGCTCTATCTTTAGATACACCCCAGACCCAGTTGTCACCTTTTCTGAGCAGCATGTACAGTGGCTCTCGTAAAGTGCTCAATCCGGGCAAAAAAATAACCGAAGTAGTTGAGTAGCCCAAGGAATTTACGCAGCTCCGTTACATTCTGAGGTCTGGGTGCATTTTTGATGGCCTTGGTTTTCAAATCAGTAGGCCTGATACCATCAGCAGCAATCTTCCTCCCCAGGAATTCAACTTCGGGTGCCATGAAGACACACTTTGAATGTTTCAGCCTGAGTCCCACTTTGTCCAGACGATGTAGGACTTCTTCAAGATTGTTCAGATGTTCAGCAGTGTCGCGACCTGTGAGCAGAATGGTATCTTGAAACACGACAGTTCTAGGAACGGACTTCAGTAGACCCTCCTTGTTTCTCTGAAGTATGGCAGCAGCCGAACGGGTTCCAAAAGGACACCTGTTGTAGACAAACAGTCCTTTATGGATGTTGATGCAGGTGAATTTCTTCGACTTGTTGACAAGCTCCTGTGTCATATAGGCCGACGTCAGATCTACTTTAGTGAACGACTTTCCACCAGCTAGCATGGCGAACAGGTCATCAGCCTTCGGTAGCGGATACTGATCCTGTTTCGAAAATCGGTTAATTGTAACCTTGTAGTCTCCACAGATCCTGACAGTGCCATCATTCTTTAACACAGGAACAATGGGACTGGCCCATTCGTTAAATTCAACTGGTGATATGACCCCTTCACGTTGGAGTCTGTCAAGCTCAATTTCGACCTTCTCCCTCATCATGTATGGAACAGACCGAGCCTTGTGATAGACAGGTCTTGCATCAAAATCCAGGTGAATCTGCACCTTGGCTCCAGTAAAATTCCCAATGCCCGGTTCAAACAAAGAAGGAAACTTCTTCAGCACTTGAGCACACGAAGTGTCATCCACCGAGGACAATGCTTTGACATCATTCCAGTTCCACTTGATTTTCTTGAGCCAATTCCCGCCGAACAGTATTGGACCATTGCCTGGTACGATCCATAATGGTAAATCGTGAACCACACCATCATACGACACCTTGACTACTGCACTGCCAATCACGGTATGAGTTCCTTAGTGTAAGTACGCAACTTGGCATTGACTGGACTCAGCTTAGGCTTCACAGCCTCAGTGTCCCACAGCTTGCCGAATGTCTTTTGGCTCATTATCGACTGACTCACACACGTGTCCAGCTCCATTCATACAGGCACGCCATTCAGCTTCACATTAACCATCATCAGTTGGCTCTTTGTCAGGAACGAATACAGACCATAACTTCCTCCTCGGGTATCTTGGGTTGCATATCCGGGCCAGCACTGGACTGGTCATCATCACCAATGTGATAAGCAGCAGCACGCTTGCTCAGTTGTGGGCACATTTGCTGAAGATGCCCCACTTTCGAGCAGCTTTTACAGATGTACTGTTTAAACTGACACTGATGAAGCCGATGATTGCCCCCACAACACCAACAGGGTGAGATCGGATTCGTGCCAGTTGGCGGACTTTGAGCAGCTTCAGGTTTCACATAAGTAGTCAAGTAGGCCCTGCCATAAGCAGCTCTGCCAGACGACACAATCTTGTTTACAGTACTTGCCGTGGAGCTCCGACTCTTCAATGAAATCTGCCTTAAATTATCATCAGTCACCATGCATGCCTGGGCAGTCACGATGGCCTTGTTTAAATCCAGCAGTTCTGCAGCCAATAATTTCCGAAGGATCACATCATGGTTGATGCCTATCACGAAGATATCTCGCAGCATTTCTTCCAACACATTTCCGAACTTACACGGCTCAGTCAGACGTCTTGGGTCGGCGACGAATCCCGACACATCTTGGCCCTCAGAACGAACATGTGTGTAGAAGCGATAGCGTGAGATAATGATCCCCTCTTCTGGCTTAAGATGGTCACGCACCAGAGCGCATAAATCTCCGTAGTCTTTGTCCGTTGGACGTGCAGGCGAGAGAAGATTCTTTATGAGGCCATAAATTTTTGGACCACAAACGGTGAGGAAAGCCGCACTGTGCCTAACTGCGTCAGCATCTCCCTCCATTTTGTTGGCCACAGAATACTGATCCAGATGGTCGATAAAATCCACCCAATCCTTGCCATCCCCGAATCTCTCCAGAATTCCAATGGTGCCCATTATGCATGCGAAGGTTCTTAAGTTACCTCGTTGCTAAATATAATGTATATAATGACTGGAAAGGCTTGTTACTGTAAACTCACTCAGGTGTAAACCTGGTTCAAATTTATTCACGCCCAAAGTGCGCACATGACATGGTACTCGCTCTTATATACCAGGGCCCGCGCCCACGCGCGTACAGCCCGATGACCTCTGACAGTGGCGCCCCCCCCCATATCTAGTGAACCCAAGCATCAATACATAACAATGCACTAGGCTCACAACTGCATACCTCATCATGGATGACCTACACCCAACTGGCTGGGGTTTTATTGAGTCTTGTGAACATCACGTGACTGGCTAAGCCACTGACAATGCAACAGCTCTACAAACCTGTGAGCATACTCACAGGCGCATACTTCACAGAACCCTACTGTTTAAACACAGTGGGGTGGATCTTGACTTTGTGCGATAGTTTAAAATGGGTGATAATGAGTCAGCAGCCTGTTTTATATCTCTCCCGATTTTTATTTCCATTGAAGTCCTCCAGCCCTACAACATTCTGTGATCTCTGTGTTCCTCCAGTTCTGGCCTCTTGTGCATCTTCGATTTTCATCGCTCCACCATTCGTAGCCGTGTCTTAAGCTGCCTAGGCCCTAAGCTCTGGGATTCCCTTGTTAAACCTTGCCCTCTCGCTACCTCTCCCTCCTCCTTTAAGACGTTCCTTAAAGCCTACGTCACCTGTCCTAATATCTCCTTATGTGGCTCAGTGTCAAATTTTCTTTGATAACGGTCCTGTGAAGTATCTCAGGACGTTTTAGTACATAAAAGGTGCTATATAAATGCAAGTTGTTGTTCTTGTTGTTGAAGTCAGGATTTAACCATGGGGGATGAGGAGGTCATGCCAAATTTCTCTGAATTGCCTTACGTTAGCCTCTTCTTTCCAAGCTAAATCCTGGAACTGCCCCCAATGCTCCCCCTTCCCCAAGTCTTTATACACGGTTGTGCCTTGTTTTGAGGTGAAGTTTCAGTTACCCCACACTGGCATTCCCGAGATTATTGGGTAAAGAAAAAAACAAAGACTTGCATTTATATAGCGCCTTTCACAACCACCAGACGTCTCAAAGCGCTTTACAGCCAATGAAGTACTTTTGTAGTGATGGAGGAAATGCAGCAGCCAATTTGTGCACAAGCGAGCTCCCACAAACAGCAATGTGATAATGACCAGATAATCTGTTTTTTTGTTATGTTGATTGAGGGATAAATATTAGCCAGGACATTGGGGTAACTCCCCTGCTCTTCTGCGAAATATTGCCAGGAGATCTTTTACGTCCACCTGAGAGAGCAGGCGGGGCCTCGGTTTAACGTCTCATCCAAAAGACGGTACCTCCGACAGTGCAGCGCTCCCTCAGCACTGCACTAGAGTGTCGGCCTAGATTTGTTTGTGCTCAAGACCCTGGAGTGGGATTTGGACCCACAACCTTCTGACTCAGAGGCGAGGGTGCCACCCACTGAGCCACGACTGACACTGTAGGAAATGATGGTTGACGTACTGTTCCGGGACTGCACACCTGTAGAGCCACGAGTATTAATTAAAATCGGCGAGTGTGGGCTTGGGGTTGACAGAAGGAGATAAGGTCACCATCTGTAAATCTGCACAGCTCCTCCTTCACTGCACAAAGACAGAGACTGCCATAAGTGAGCATAGATTTTCACAGCACAGAAACAAGACCATTCAGCCCAACAGGTCCTTGCTGGTATGCTCCACAGCCAGACCTCCATTGAACATGACCTGCGAGTGCCTGACTATTCTAACCCTGACAGCAATGCCATTTTGATGAACACAAAATTTATGAAAGAAAATGAACAAAGAAATGTGGGGATCCCAAAATAACACAGGATACTGAATGGCAACAGTCAGGCAGTATGGCTAGAGAGAGGCAGCCATTCCAGAAACATTGGGCTGTGATTCACAATTTTTTATTCGAGGAAGCTCAGGGGCATCAAAGCATTGAGCAGCTCGTAAAAAAATCAGATTGTTTAAGAAAGAACTTGCATTAATATCACTCCTTATCATGCTCTCAGGATGTCCCAGAGCACTTCGCAACCCAGTCATTATTTTTGGATCAAAATCCGCATAAACTGTGAGGCAAATAACCAATTAATCTGGGTTTTTGATGAAAGCAGTTGAGAGAAGGAACGTTGACCAATACAGGTTGGACCTCTCTGGTCCAGGACTCTCTGGTCCGGAAACATCCATGATTCGGCGTTAGCTGGGCCTGAGCGAGAGGAGGGTTTATAAAAAAAAAAAGTTTCGATTGGCTGGAGCAACTGTCAGTCAGTGAGTGTGTTCGGCGATTGGCTGAAGCGGCTGTCATTCAGTGAGTGTGTTAGGTGATTGGCCCGAGTGGCTGTCATTCAGTGAGTGTGTTCGGTGATTGGCTCGAGTGGCTGTCAGTCAGTGAGTGTATTCAGCGATTGGCCCGAGCAGCTGTCAATCAGTAAGTGTGTTCTGTGATTGACCGGAGCGGCTGTCAGTCAGTGAGTGTGTTCGGCGATTGGCCGGAGCGGCTGTCAGTCAGTGAGTGTGTTCGGTGATTGGCTGGAGCGGTTGTCAGTCAGTGAGTGTGTGCCGGGGTGCTGAGGGAGCCACCCACAGGCTGCCAGCACGCGCACACACACACACACAGGAGCCCGAAAACTGTCGACAGGCATGACTTTCCGTAGTTCGGAAAATTCTCTGCTCCAGCACCAGTCAGGTCCCGAGAGTGCAGGACCAGAGAGGTCCAACCTGTATATCAGGAAAGCTCTCTGCTCTGCTTGGGATTTTTAACTTCTACGTGAACCATCGGAACAGACAGATGGGCCTCCATTTAATGCCTCATCCTAAAGACTGCTGACTGGAGTGTTAGCCTAGATTATGTGCCCAAGTCTCTGGAGTGAGGCTTGAACCCACAACCTTCTGACTCAGAGGCAAGAGTGTGTCTCCCTGATAAATTATTTTAATGAACGCTTTGCAGCAGTACTCCATTCTCTCCCAGTCACAGGAGAATATTAAAACAAACCGCAACCTTTTAATGATGGGAGCTCCAGCAGGCCTCCTGTCTGCCAATATATGCAAAGTATTTTCACATCTATTGATTGTTAATTATTTCCTTTTGTTCTATGGTGACAGGACTCAGAATATTGCGTCAGAAATGCTCACTCAGAGGCAGAGATCGGTCCTGCGTTCAGAACAGGCTTTGGAGTATATCTGTCAAACACTTAGGCTATCTGACAGCCTGACATTTTATAATGAAAATGCCATTTGACAAGTGGCTGTGAAATCTGAGTAATCTCCTATGAATCGCAACACACGGCAGTGTCACAGAACTGATAGCTCTGAACGTTACTGTTTAACCACAGCGAGGTGGATCTTGACTTTGTGCGATAGTTTAAAACTGTTTTACATCTCTCCCGATGTTTATTTCCATTGAAGTCATCCAACCCTACAACATTCTGGCCTTTTGAGCTTCCCCGATTTACATCACTCCACCATTGGCGGTCATGCCTAGCACTTAAGCTCTGGAATTCCCTCCCTAAACCTCTACGTCTCTCTACTGCTCTCTTTTTTAAGATGTTCCTAAAACCTTAATTCTTTGACCAAGCTTTTGGTCATCAGCCTCCTTGCGCAGCTCGTTGTCATATTTTGTTTGATAATGCTCCTGTGAAGGACCTTCAGGTCAGCCATGATCTTATTGATCATGGTGGAGCAGGCTCGAGGGGTCAAATGGCCTACTCCTGCTCCTATTTCTTATGTTCTTAAGTTCTTGGTACGTTTTAGTACGTTAAAAGCGCTATAGGAATGCACATTCTTGTTGTTGAAGTCGGGGCATAACCACTGGGGGTGAGGAGGCCCTGCCAAATCTCTTTCAATTGGCTCATGCTAGCTTCTCCTTGCCTCGCTAAATCCTGGAACTGCCACTCCAAGCTGGCACTCCTGGGAATACTGGGGAGGAAATGATGGTTGACATTCTGTTCCGGGACTGCACATCTGTAGAGAAGACGGGTATTAATTAAAGTCGCCGCGTGTGGGCTTGCGGTGACAGAAGGAGATAAGGTCACCATCTGTAAATTTGCACAGCTCCTCCTTCACTGCACAAAGACAGAGACTGCTGTGATATATTCTTACCACATCGCTAACAAACATACTCTGTAAGATGGCTCTTGCACAGAAACTGTCATCGTGTGACTTTGCCACATTATTATTTACAGCAGTAGTTGCATTGCATCACTAGTCCACTAGGGGGAGCTCTATTACAACTGCCGTAAGTGAACAGAGAAGTTACGGCACAGAAAGAGGCCATTCGGCCCAACAGGTCCATGCCGGTGTTTATGCTCCACTTTACTTCACCTCACCCTATCAACATATCCTTCTATTCCTTTCTCCCTCATGTTCTTATCTAGCTTCCCCTTAAGTGCATCTCTGCCATTCGCCTCAACTAATAAATCTGCAAGAACTGTTGTCAGGATGAGATTATCCACAGGAAAAGGCATGGAAGGAACGGTTACTAAGCCCGCATCTATGTAAAGGTGGACGTGAAGATCGGTTATTGGAGCACTGCCCTTCTGCCTCTGAGACCAATGCAGGCACAACAGGCGATGCACTTGGCTGGTTAAGTCTTACTGAGGTGCTTTTGAAAAACTCCTGAAAAGCCGATTTAAACTCACCAGCAGTACTGTGATATCCGAGGGCAAGTAAGGGTCTTAGAAGCAGAGGTGTTAGCTGTTTCCTGACATTATGAGTAAAGTCTGAGTTTATCCCTGCCGTTCACACCATCGCACAGCAACACCATTGCTCCCAGTCAAGCCCAGTCCCTCAATAGTGGTGCCCAGCTTCAACCCACTGACACCGAACAACATCTGGTGGCACCCTGCCCCTCAACTAACGCTCACCTTCCCAGAGACATCCCTTCCCCAAGAATATTCAATTCTGCTCCCAATAACAGGGAGTGACAGACACCCAGTGTCTCACCCAGTGACATCCAGTCTCCCTCCCAGTGACACCCAGTCTCTCAACCCAGTGACATCTAGTCTCAGCTAGTGACACCCAGTCTCACCCAGTGACACACAGTCTCTCACCCAGTGACACCCAACCTCCCACTCAGTGACACCCAGTGTCACCCAGTGACACCCAGTCTCATCCAATGACACCCAGTCTCACCCAGTGAAACCCAACCTCGCACCCAGTGACACCCAGTCTCACTCAGTGACACCCAGTCTCACCCAGTGACACACAGTCTCACCCAATGACACCCAGTCTCACCCAGTGACACACAGTCTCTCACCCATTGACACCCAGTCTCACTCAGTGACACAGTCTCTCACCCAGTGGCACCCAGTCTCTCACCCATTGACACCCAGTCTCACCCAGTGACACACAGTCTCTCACCCAGTGGCACCCAGTCTCTCACCCAGTGACACCCAGTCTCATCCAGTGATACCCAGTCTCTCACCCAGTGATACCCAGTCTCACTGACACCTAGTCTCACCCAATGACACCCAGTCTCACTGACACCGTCTCACCCAGTGACACCCAGTCTCACTGACACCCAGTCTCACCCAGTGACACCCAGTCTCACCCAGTGACATCCAGTCTCTCATCCATTGACACCGAGTCTCACCCAGTGACACCCAGTCTCTCACCCACTGACACCCAGTCTCACCCAGTGACACCCAGTCTCACCCAGTGACATCCAGTCTCTCACCCATTGACACCGAGTCTCACCCAGTGAAACCCAACCTCTCACCCAGTGACTCCCAGTGTCTCACCCATTAACACCCAGTCTCACCCAGTGACACCCACTCTCACCCAGTGACACAGTCTCTCACCCATTGACACCCAGTCTCACCCAGTGAAACCCAACCTCTCACCCAGTGACACCCAGCATCTCACCCATTAACACCCAGTCTCACCCAGTGACACCCAATGACAGCTAGTCTTTACACATTGACACCTGTCCCTTCGCCCAGTGACATTCCCTCTCACGGCAACAGCCTGTTATATTCAGCACTCACCATAGACTGTTTTACTTCAATAAAAATACATTTCCCAGCAAGGTCTCAGCAGGTGGCTCAGTGTGTAGCATGCTCGTTTCTGAGTTAGAATTTTGTGGGTTCAAGTCTCACTCCAGAGACTTGAGCACATAATCTAGGCGGACACTTCCAGTGCAGTACTGAGGGAGCGCTGCACTTTTGGAGGTGTTGTCTTTCAGATGAGACGTTAAACCGAGGCCCCATCTACTCTCTCAGATGGATGTAGAAGATTCCGTGGCATTATTTCGAAGAAGATCAGGGGAGTTCTCGCTGGTGTCCTGGCCAATATTTGGTAACTTTTTAAACAATTTGGAAAAACTTTTAAACTTTTAAACAACTTGGAAACTTTGGAGAAACGTTTAATAACTTTGGAAACTTTAGAAAAACTTTTTAAAACATCTCTCGGAACTCCAGCGGACAACTGACCTTCCTAATGCCTGCCCCCCCAACCAAGCCTCGGGCCACCTACCATCAATGGCGCTACTCGGCGCCGAGCCTATGGCCAACATCTCGCCAAAGGCAACTCGGCTCATACAGCCTGGTCTCCAGTCATCTTGGACCCCCTTGCACTGGACCAAGACCTTGCTCAGCTAAGCCCGTGTGGTTGCTGGTGTGCAGTAGCCACCCCACGTTAAAAGAACTCACGCACAGGCAACTTCCACTTCGTTAATATGAAGTTCGGGACCTGGAACGTCAGGACCCTCATGGACAACGAACTCACTTCAGGAATGGAAGCAAGTCTTCCTCGATGATAATATTCCTCAATCAACATCACTAAAACAGATTATCTGGTCATTATCAAATTGCTGTTTGTGGGAGCTTGCTGTGCACAAATTGGCTGCTGTAGTTCCCACATTACAACAGTGACTACATTTCAAAAGTACTTCATTGGCTGTAAAGCACTTTGGGACATCCTGAGGTTGTGAAAGGCGCTATTTAAACGCAAGTCTTTCTTTAATGGAACCAACCTAGGAATGGCAGAAGGTGAGATGGAGAGTTTCACTGTCAGTAATCTGGGGCAGAGAGTGAATGAGACCCAGAGGGCTGCCAGTTTTAGTTACAATCGATAGCACTCTATAACATCAGGTGTCCAAAACTGGCAGGAAATCTACTTGAAATAAAAATAGCCGCACCTGGCAGTGAAAACAAACGGTTCAGGGTTGTCTCTCAAATTTATTGGGGACTAGTTTGTCTTTTTTTTAAAATATCCTGGGTCATCAAAACATAAACAAAACAGGTGCGATTGTTACATTGTTGGGTTTAAATTATATGATAATTGCTTCATCTCTTGAGTTCTCAGCTTCGGGTGGATACTGCCACCTAGTGACATTTCAGGAATACTGCATGGACTCGGGGCAACACAGTTTACAAGCATCGGGGATTGTCCTCCCTGAATTAGCTAACCTCATGCAAAGCAGCAATGGGAGACCTATAATTGGCTTCCTCAGCATCCCTTGGATTGCAAATGGGGTGAAAATTGATTAGGCGCAGGAAGCGTAACTGAAGAGCTCTTCCTGGTCCAATAATGCAGTGAAAGTGCCCCTTTTAAGACCTTTACTGTCCTCTCAATAACAACTCTGGTAGAGGCATGTGCCGGGTTGATGCTCTCTTCAGCTGCTGTTCTTGCAACTCTTAGAGGAGGGGTCCTTATCCGCGGTAGTCAGGGGCAGGCCTACAAGCCATCCATTCACTTGATCATCTTCCTGGAGGATCTAGAGGTAAACTTGAGGTGATCCAAAACTCGGCTGCCCATGTCCTAACTCACACCAAGTCCCGCTCACCCATCACCTCTGTGCTCGCTGACCTACATTGGCTTCCGGTTAAGTAACGCCTCAATTTCAAAATTCTCATCCTTGTTTTCAAATCCCTCCATGGTCTCGCCCCCTCCCTATCTAGGTGATCTCCTCCAGCCCCACAATCCCCTGAGATATCTGCGCTCCTCTAATTCTGCCCTCTTGAGCATCCCTGATTATAATCGCTCAACCATTGGTGGCCATGCCTTCTGTTGCCTAGGCCCCAAAGTCTGGAACTCCCTGCCTAAATCTCTACGCCTCTCTACCTCTTTCCTCCTTTAAGACGCTAATTAAAACCTACCTCTTTGACCAAGTTTTTGGTCACCTGCCCTAATTTTCCCTAATGTTGCTCAGTGTCAAATTTTTTATCTCATAATACTACTGTGAAGCGCCTTGGGACGTTGCACTACATTAAAGGCGCTATATAAATACAAGCTGTTGTTGTTGTTGGAGGAGCTTGGGGGTGGGGATAGAACCCCTGAGGATGAAAGCGTTATGGCAACATCCTCCAAATCTGGCATTTACGTGAAGGATCCTTTACATCGGGTCACATACTATCTGGATATTGAGAAATTTGTAGACCATTCTGTTAAGAAAGTTGAGGGAATTAATTGTAGGACCTCACTGTAATATAGAGCTCCCCCTAGTGGACTACTGCTCCATCTAGTGGACTACTCTGGTAATGCAACTATTGATGTCTAGAATGAAAGGATCATGTGACAAAGTCACATGACAAGTTCCTGCAGACGATCTTGTGCATGTGTGTGTTTATGATGTCGTAACGAATATATCACACTCACCACACCACGTTCACGCCTTCTATTGCATCCTGCATTTTGAGGAGCCCAGCAATGTCAGAAAATTGGATGGCCACCATCTTGCTGCTGCCTTGCTGTCAGGTCAAACTAGACAAATTCACCCACTTCCCTAAAAAGTGCGTCAATAACTCCTCCAAACTACTTTCCAATAAATATTTAAGTCATAAAATCAGGAACAGAAAGAAATTAATTTTGTTTCCTTGGTAAGAGGGAAACATTCCTCCTTAACTAAACTTAACCAAAGAACCGCAGAAGATTACCGCGCAGAACGAGGCACTTCGGCCGGTCGAGTCTATGCCATGGCAATCAAAAACTAATCCCACTGCCCTGCTGCCAGTTTGATCAAGCTTCATTTAGTTGCATTGCCACCTGACTGCCCGGTTACTCAAGTGAAGGCGGCAGATGATGATAGGAATGGTCAGCCACGCGGGAAAATCTACCTCACTCCCACACAGCAGGGCGACGGCATGGCACAGCGACAATCAGGGCACAAGAACAAGGAGCATCCAATAATAGGCATCGTGAGAGACAGACCATGGCAGGCAGGCATGCAGGCAGGCTAGAGAGAACAGCGAAGAAAAAGGAGATGTGGGGGAGGTGGGGGGGGGCGGGGGGGGAGAAAGAGATGTAAAGGTTGCCAGGTTTCTGAGCCAGGTGGATGGGGAAGACCTGGAATTGATGCCAAAGAGGTGGAGAAAAAGGTCAGCCGCGCAAACAGACCGATTACACTGCAGGCTCTGCAGGCTGAGCGATATTTATGAGCCAGGCAGGCGTGAGCCACACTTGGAATATTTAAATGTGAATGTTTCACCCAACTTCAGCTTCAGCTGACACCAGACTGGAGATAACAATGAAGCTTCTGTTTAGTCCTGACTTGGCGGGAGTGATTATAAAGCTGGACGCGGCAATGGCTTTTTTTTCTCTTGTGAAGTGGATTCTTACATCGGCTCTTTGTGACCGTGATAGACAACCATGACCACAAAGCCTAATGCAACCCAGATAACGCCAACACTGGGCTAAAACATCCAACGTCCCAAACAGTGGCATTTGTGCTTGCTGATAAAAACGGAGGCAAGCTGTGCTCTGACCAACATGGGCACAGACAGTATTTTCTTTACATCAAAAGGGATTTGTACTTGGGAAACGAGTTTGTTTAAAGTGTCTGGTGCCATGTCCCACCCCTTTCAGGTGTTAATGTGTAGGAACTCTGTAAGTTGGTTCGAGAGGTTCCGCTCGCTGCTCGTCGCCACTGATTCGGGCATGGTTAACTGGATCCTTGTTTTATTCATTCCTGGGATGTGGGCATCGCTGGCAAGGCCAGCATTTATTGCCCTTCCCTAATTGCCCACGAGAAGGCAGTAGTGAGCCGCCTTATTGAACCGCTGCAGTCCACGTGGTGAAGGTGCTCCCACAGTGCTATTCGGGAGGGAGGGAGGATTTTGACCCAGCGACAATGAAGGAACGGCGATATACTTCCAAGTCAGAATAGTGTGTGACTTGGCGGGGAACTTTGAGGTCATGGTGTTCCTATGCACCTGCTGCCTTTGTTCTTCTAGGTGGTAGAGGTCGTGGGTTTGGGAGGTGCAGCCGAAGAAGTCTTAGTGAGTTGAGCAGTGAATCTTGTAGATGTTACGCACTGCAGCCACGGTGCGCCGATGGTGGAGCGAGTGAATGTTTAAGGTGGTGGATGGAGTGCCGATCAAGTGAGCTGCTTTGTCCTGGATGGTGTCGAGCTTCTTGAATGTTGTCCATGTGTTTGGGAACTTGCTCTTGAATCTTGAAACTTGTTCTTCTTGAGGAGCAGTGGAGTCCATTGGACGTGGACTTTGGAGATCGCCAAGTTCTTTGCAGAGGTCGCGCCGTTAGTGTCAGACCTTCCTGACCACAACCCCTCCTGACCACAGCGCCCCCCTGACAATGGAGCCCCCCTGATTACAGTGCCCCCTGACCACAACCCCCCCTGACCACAGCGCCCCCCCCTGACCATGGAGCCCCCCTGACCACAGCACCCCCCTGACCACAGCGCCACCCCTGACCACAGCGCCCCCCCTGACCATGGATCCCCCCTGACCACAGCACCCCCCTGACCACAGCGCCCCCCCTGACCATGGAGCCCTCCTGACCACAGCACCCCCCCCCTGACCACAGCACCCCCCTGACCATGGAGCCCCCCTGACTACAGTGCCCCCTGACCATAACCCCCCCTGACCACAGCGCCCCCTGACCATGAAACCCCCCTGACCACAGCACCCCCCTGACTATGGAGCCCTCCTGACCACAGCGCTCCCTGACCACAACCCCCCCCTGACCACAGCACCCCGCTGACCATGGAGCCCCCGTGACTACAGTGCCCCCTGACCACAACCCCCCCTGACCACAGCGCCCCCCTGACCATGAAGCCCCCCTGACCACAGCGCCACCTGATCATGGAGCCCCCCCCCTGACCACAGGGCCCCCCTGACCATGGAGCCCTCCTGACCATGGAGCCCTCCTGACCACAGCACCCTCCTGACCACAGCGCCCCCCTGACCATGGAGCCCCCCCTGACCACAGGGCCCCCCTGACCACAGGGCCCCCCTGGCCATGGAGCCCTCCTGACCATGGAGCCCTCCTGACCACAGCGCCTCCCCTGACCATGAAGCCCCCCTGACCATGGAGCCTCCTGACCATGGAGCCCCCTGACAGTGCCCCCCTGACCATGGAGCCCCCCTGACCATGGAGCCCCCCCCCCTGACCACAGCACCCCCCTGACCACAGCGCCCTGGGCCCTCGCCCATGTTGCCTACCCGTAAGGCCAGCCCTGCGGCTAAATCAGCTCAGGCTCGAAGTCCAACCTAGTTAACCACGGCCTTTAACAAACAGCCATCCGGGGAAGCTGGCAGCCCCCCTGTTAACTAGAGTTTGGTATAAGGCATTTACTTTTGAGGCTTTCATAGGATTTCAGGGCTCATTGCCCACTGCAGTGCAAACAGAATATTTCACCACTGACAGTGTGCAAGAAGCTGTCATAACTCGTAACCATTTACTGTTGGGTCTTTCAAATCCTTGCAAAAACACCAGTAATTCACTGTCAGTGCAATGCAGCGAAAACCTCTCACTGCGCCTGCAGAGTATTAACTGAGCCTTTTCCAAGGAAGACCCTCTGGGGCCGAAATTCACCCACGCCGGAAACAGGTCGCAGCTCCTGTTTGTCTTGTGTTTTGGCCGCCGCACCACCTTGCGAAATTCAGCTCTTTGCCGTTTTTTTTCAAGCAGGGCAGCAGTCGGTCATAATGGGGGCGGAAGTTGGGGCGAGCGGGT
Organism: Pristiophorus japonicus; assembly: GCF_044704955.1. NCBI lineage: Eukaryota > Metazoa > Chordata > Chondrichthyes > Pristiophoridae > Pristiophorus > Pristiophorus japonicus. Next base: position 84,805,772 of record NC_091994.1, read on the forward strand.
TGTCTGGCACTGTCAATCATCAGCGCCGGGCTGGTGATGTCATCGCTCTGGCACGTCAACACGTCGCTCCCCTTCAGTTAAAATCCGCTGCGAGCTCTGCAGCTATTTATGTTCGGTCTACTGGGCCACCAGGTGGGGGTTTCGGCCGGGCCAGCGGCCTGGCACCCAAGAGGGGGTGCCAGACTGCCTGTTGGCGGCCCGGCCGAACCCAGGGGCATAATTGTCGGGCTGACCTGGCAGTCAGCCAGCAAAATGAATTAAGATGACGGCCGCGCCACCATTTTACACACACTGCGAACACATTGCACCGACAGAAAAAACTGTCGGAGGCACCGAACGGTGGCCGGAAGATTTTCTCAGGTGAATTTTGCTTGCGGGGCAGCACATCAGCAGTGCGCGCTTTGATAATGCACTTAGGAGGGTTAGGCAGCAGCGGGGCAGAAGTGGAGACTGCTGGAAAAACCACTGGGGAGAATTTCGCGAGCGGCGGCATTTCGGCTACAAATCGGCGGCCATTCGACACCACCACACGGCTGCCGCTTTCCGGCGGTATAAGGCCTTATCAGGAGGCTGAATTTCGGCCCCTCTGATTGCATTTCCGTGCACAGAGTGTCTCCAGTGCCTACTGTGGATCAACTTGCTCCTACAACCCGGAGCAGTACATTGTAACACTTGTCACCAACTTCATGTTCAGCTGGAGCTTTATTTAGCAGAACTCCCATGACATTGCTAACATCAAGTCAAAGGAGATTCCCAGTGGGTAGCACTCTCTCCTCTGAGTCAGAAATTTGTAGGATCAAGTCCCACTCTAGAGACTTAAACATGTAATCTAGGCTGACACTCCAGTGCACTGCACTGTCGGAGATGTCGTCTTTCGCATGAGTCGTTAAACCGAGGCCCTGTCGGTTCTCTCACGTGGACGCAAAAGATCCCACGGCACTATTTCAAAGAAGAACAGGGGAGCTATCCCCGGTGTCCTGGCCAATATTTGTCACTCAACCAATAACACTAAAAAAAAAGATTATCTGGTCATTTATTTAATTTATCCCTGTGGAAATTCCAAACAATCTTATTACTCTGTTGCTGCTATGGAGGTGTAAATAAGCATGGATATTACACGTAGCAAGCAGCAACAAATTGCATATGAACAGGTAGGCAACATACCAACCCATAAGGCACTCCTCAAAGTAAAGTACAGGTTGAGCGTCCGAAATCCAGAGTTCCAAAATTCGAAGTGTTCCGGAATCCGGACACCGGGCCGATCTGTGGCGGGGTCGTCTGGAAACCGAAAAATGTTCCGAAGTCCGGACCCCACCTCGACCCGCCCAACTTCGTCCCAATCTCGGCCCAACTAACCCCCCCTTACCTCGGCCCATCCGACCCCTCCCCCCGCCCCTCCTCCCCCTCCCCCCCCGCCACCTCCCCTATCTACCTCGGCACAAGGAAATACCCGGAATCCGGAACGGCCTCAGTCCCGAGGTTTCTGGATTTCGGACGTCACACCTGTATTACAAAAAAGAAAAAAAGAAAGCCATATATTTCCTGCTGGTTACTTTGGGCCTGACTACCCAGCCTGCTCTTGTAGCCACTGTATTTATGTGGCTGGACCCTGTACTTTATAATCTCTTGAATACTCTTATTTCAGATTAACTCGATTTATTTGGGAGATCTCAAACAGCCATGTGCAGATTAAAATGGAGTTCCTCATCAGGCAAGCAGGTTTCTTAAATACAGAACCAGGACTCTGGACCTTCCAGCTAGAGGGCGCTACACATTATGGGGCCAAAATTGGTGGACGTACCGCCCAAAATCGCGAAATTGATCGAAGAATACCAACATACCGGCCACATCCCGACCGGCGGGAAATTCATCAGCGACACACTGCCGGGCGGTACGCATACCGCCCACCCACACGGAGCATCCTACAGACGGCCAAAAGTCCGACATTGGTAGCATACCGCCGACATACCACCGGAGCTGCACACCGTCTGGAAAAAGGCGGTTTTATGCCGATGGGTATATCAGCGGTATGTAAACTACAATGTTCCTTCCCCCCCAGCGATCTATTCCTTCCCCCAGCGATCTATTTCTCTCCTCCCCCAGCGATGTAATTCCCCCCCACCCCCCCCCCACCGCCAGAGAGATCTAATACCCCCCAGAGATCTAATCCCCCCCCCAGAGATCTGTTCCGCCCCCTCCCCCCGAAAAACGTGGAAATAAATAAATAAATAAATAAATAGCAATATAAGTATTGTAAATAAATCAAAAACACTGCACAAAACAATTATAAATCTGAACTTACCTGGAGGCACTTACCTGCGATCCAATGTCGACAGTCTCTGGCATCCGGACTGCTCTTCTCAGAAGGGGAGGGTGGGGGTGGGGGGAGGACGGAGGACGATGGAAGAGCGCGCGTGCGCAGAACTCGGGACCCAAAGAGTCCCGAGTCCCAGACAACTTATCCTGCACCGCCGGAGCAGACCGTCCATGGCACTCTGCTGACACACCCGCCCGGACCAATGTTGCCAGCACTCCGCCCCAGTGGTACCGGGCGGTGAAGATTGAGCGACCATCACAAGACCGCCGAGAATTAGGCGATCCACCAAATTCAGGCCATTATCGTTACACGTTTCCTTTCATAAGAAACAAATTAGATTACAATTTCAATATAAACTGGTAATTAACTTCTTAGTAAACAACCACAAGTTTAACAAACAACAAAAACCTTGTCTTATTGTTTCTTGTTCAGTCCTGGCCAGTGAATAGATTCTCTGGCACTTCAAAGAGTGCTCTCAACGCCAGTGTGAGCAGTATGAAGTCGCTGACGAATGTCGGATCTCAGGGATTTTGGGATGACACAGCAATAGCCTTTGAAGACTATGCCATACTGTGTTGTGAGTTCGTCATGAACTTTGAAATATGCATGCGTTTGAGGCAGGCATTCTTGTGTGGTTTCTGGCCATCCCGTCGTGATTTGTTGTATGACCAGTTCTGGTGTGGAATCGCTTGCAGTTGCGTGTTGCATGGTAGTCAGTCCTTGTTTGGAGAATGGGAGAAAGTTCACCATGTGGATGCATTCTACTGCAATTTCAGTTGGTGATCTCTCCATGTTTTCGAGGTATGCGTGCGAGAGGGTGTCTGCTAGGAACATTTCTTTTCCTGGTTGACACTTTATTTCAACGTCATATTGGTTGAGCCAAATGAGCAGACGTTGTAGTCACTTGGGTGCTGCAGATAACGGCTTGTGTCGTATAGCAACCAAAGGCTTATGGTCTGTCCATAGTGTGATCTTGCGACCGTATACATATTGATGGTTTTGTTCCATTCCAAAGACTTGAGCAAGCAGCTCCTTTTCGATTTGAGAGTGTCACGTTTCTGCTGGAGTGAGCGCTTGGCTCGCATATGCAATTGGTTGTCCCTGTTGCAGAAGGACGAACCCAAGACCCTTGACCTTCAGTTGCAAGTTTGTGGTCAAAATACCTGAGCACTGGAGAATCTGCCACGCGTTGTTTGATAGCTTCAAATGCTTTGTCTTGTTCTTCAGTCTATTTCCAGACTGTGTCTTCATGAGTAAGCTGTCGCAGAGGCTCACTGAGGTCTCAAAGATCTGGCAAGAATTGTGCGAGGTACTTTGTCATGCCGACAAATCATTGTACACCTGTGACATCCTGCGGTTTCTGCATTTCGTTGATTGCGACCACTTTGCTTGGGTCGGCTTTGAGTCCATCACGAGACAGTATGTGTCCCATGTATTTCACTTGGGAGCTCTTGTATTCAAACTTATTGAAGTTTAGTTTGATGTTTCGCTCTCTGCATCTCGGCATGAATTCGCGTAAGTTTGCATCATTATCGTGATTGGCCTCTTTAAGTGTCTCCACCGCATCCAGTGATCAAGATATTGTCTGCAATTTTGTAGATTCCATCTAGGTTCTCGAGGCTCTAGTCTAGTTTCTCCTGGAACATTTCTGGGGCAGGACTGATGCCAAATGGCATTCTATTATATCGATATCATCCCCATGGAGTCTGGCAGCTCGTGAGGTAGGCGGACTCTGTGTCTAGTTCACATTGCAAGAAACCCTCCTTGCAGTCTGCTTTCGTGAAGACCTTTACATTTGACATCTCTGGCAAGAAGTGGATAGTGTTCGCGTTTCAGGGCATTGTGCAGATGTTGAGGGTCAATTCATACTCGTTTCTTTCCATTTGACTTTTGTACAGTCATTAGACTGGATACCCAGTCTGTCGGTTTCGTGATGATTTGTCGTTCTTCCAAACGATCGAGTTCCTCTTTTAGCGTTTGTTTGATTGTTATTGACACCCATCTGGGTGACATTACAACTGGTGTTGCTGATTCATTAAGTTCAAGGTGAACTGTCCCTGGCATGAGTCCAAGGACTAGAACCTCCAATTTTGTGCTTATCGCCCAAAAATGGGCGTTATTTCCGGCGTGGGCAGAAAAAAGAGTTTTTAGATCGCCAGCTTCTCGCCCATTCTCAAAGCACCTAGTCTCCATTTTTTAAAATGGGCGTTACCGTGAGCGATATAAAATGGGCGATAGCATTACATTTTTTTGACCTTCTGCCGTAAAGTGTCACCATCCTTAGCAACAGCATGGCAACGCTCAATTCCCACGATTCAGGAGGTCAAGGGTCATCATGACATGCGCAGAAGAGGAGACAAAGGGAGAGGGAGCTCAAAGGCACTGAAAGCGTGTGTGGCTGTGGTGTGTGCTTATCTGGCTGTTGTGGGAGGCACGAGGGAGATTCACCAGTAGTAAAAAACCTACTAAGCACCAAGAACATAGTTGGCACCGAGTTTTTGTCCAACAAATAATATATAACATGGAAGGGATGGTGAGGCCCTGGAGCTGGTAGCCAGGAACACTGGTGGCAGAGAGCTCACAGTGGTCCCGGAGCACCGCACTGCACCCCAAGGTGACGCACCCCCATTACCAACCACACATGAGAGCCAGCAGCAACTTCTTACTTGTGGCTCGGAGCACGCTCCCACCTCGGGACCGTCCTCTCCTGTATCCATCCAGCAGCGTTTCGGCCGTCACCCCCCCCCCCCCCCCCCAACCACCAGTGAAGCATCACCTGAGGAGCTCCTCGGCCAGGCGACTTGGAGTCAGGAGGGGAAAGGGTAGAGGTGGGGAGGAGAAGCAGGGGATGGGGGGCAGGGGGTTGTGGGGGGGGCAGGGGGAAGGGTTGGTTTTTACAGAAATACTGATGATTTCAAACAAATGTTCGGTTTAAATGTTTTTTATTTAACAAAATCTTGTCGCGCATTGGCTCAGATAGCTGCACCGTTACACGCTGGTGATTCCTTAACATCAAAGGGCATAATGACACTTAACTTCAATCAACTTAAACTTTAACTGTCATCAAGGTGATGCCCACCATTAATGTATGACCTGCCCACCCAGCAGTGTGTCAGCCTTGTAAATAACACCAATGTTCTTTCAGACAAAGCGATCATTGATGAACCCCTGGCATAAGGCTTTTGCAGCTATCATGTCACCATGGGCCCTTTCATGCGGTCTACAGGGGGACGGGGGCATGGCTTCAGCGTCAGCCTGATTGTCTGGGCCGATGTCAGCGTCCGCCTCCTCGCCCTCCTCTTCCTCTCTCTGGTGAGGTAGACTGTCAGACTCAGCAGGCAATTCTTGTCCCCTCCTGATAGCCAAGTTGTGCAGCATGGAGCACACCACCACAAATTGAGCTACCTGCTCAGGGTGGTATTGGAGCTCGTCTCCTGAGTGGTCCAGGCATCTAAACCACTGCTTCAGCACTCCAATAGTTTTCTCCACGATATTGCGAGTTGCTCTATCGCCTCTCGGCTTCGGTGTCGGTGTCATGCAGGGGGGTCATCAGCCAGGTGGCGAGGCCATATCCTTTGTCACCAAGCATCCAGCATTGACCTTGTGGCTCATTGTTAAACAAGTCAGATACAGTGCTCTCATGCAGTTTGTGAGTATCATGGATGCTGCCCGGAAATTGAACATTCACTGCTAGTATAATTTGCTGGTGGTCGACAACCAGCTGGACATTCAGGGAGTGGAATCCCTTGCAGTTCCTGAAAACCTCTGCATCCTGAAAAGTTGCCCACATCATGATGTGTGTACAGTCTATTGCTCCCTGTACCTTGGGGAAGTTTGCAATTCTGGAGAATCCTAGAGCCCTCTCACTCTGTGCCTCCCTGGTCATAGGGAAGCTGATCAAGTCCCTCCTGCATGCGTACAGGGCTTCAGTGACCTGTCTAATGTAGCAATGTGTGGCATGCTAAGAAAGTCCGCAAATGTCTCCAGCTGTGGCCTGAAAAGAACCCGAGGCGTAGAACGACAGTGCCGTGGTGACTTTGACCTCAATGGACAGTGCAGTACTGATGGTGCTGGCAGGCTGCAGATCTGCCCTTATCAGCTGGCATACCTCAGTGGTAACCTCTTTGTGGAAGCGCAGTCTCCGAAGGCAGGAGGTGTCAGGCAAGTCTAGGTAAGAACGCCTCTCCTTGTATTTGCGGGGGATGTAACATCTGGTCCTCCTCATCAGTCTGTCACATCCTACATTGGGCACATAAAGCAGTGGAGCGTTCCTTCGGTGATGTCGAGTCTGCTGCATGTAATTGGTCACCAAGAGAGGGTGGGAAAGGACAGGGCCCCATTGCAGTAGCTCTCTGCTTTCCACCAATTGGTCACAAACAAGGAATATCCCGACTGTTATGTCTTGAATAAAGAGTCAGACTGGGTACTGCAAGCTCAAAGTAAGTGTGACCGCAGTCTTTTATTGCAGATCTCAGAGTGCCTCTCCAGCCTGTGAGGCCTCCTTTTACACAGGTGCTCCCAAGGGATTGTGGGATTCCTTGGGACTCCAGAGGATAAGACCTCTGGTGGTTAGATATGGTAATCACAGGTTTACATACATAACACCGATGAAGACACGTATTCAATTCCAATTGGTCACTGTATGGTCAAGATGTTTTTAGAGGTGTTCACATCAACTCCAATGACCTGCAGAGTACATCCAAACTCTGCTGAGGTTGAAGCACAGCAGCCTTTTAAAAGATGCGACATGTGATCTACAACATGGCACCCATAACGCCGTGATTAGTTCTGGTTAGTTCCACTTTTTCTGGGCGGTTTTTTGGGCAAGCGATATTGTGGCCGATATGTGTGCGAGGTGGTGAAATTGACACTGGGCGATCTCATGGCCGCTAGTTTCGGTACGACAAAAAAAAGTGGGTGGGCGTTAATATTGAATCTTGGCGTTAAATCAGTGCGGAAAGTAACACTGGGAAATATTATGGCATTGAATTCGCCCATTCTGCTGATTCCACCCAAAAAAAGTGAGCGGGCGGTAATATTTTTTCTCGCCGTTAAGCACATGGGGAAAGTAACGCTCGGCGATAAGTTTCGTAAAAATGCCCGTCAGTTTCCATTTTGTGCCAAAATGGGCGATATATGGGCGTTATACGTCATTTCAACGGTAAAATGGGCATTAAGTGGGCGTTAAGCAGGCAAAAAAAGTGGAGGTCCTAGCCCCATGTCCCTTAAACACATCTGGATACGCATTGTTGACATAAGTTTTTGATGCTAGCGAGACGATTGCCTTGTTCATAGTTTACGATTCGCGTGGTTCATTTACCGCGATATTCTGATGCTGCACTTTTATCAGTTGTAGCTGTTGAGCAGTGTGTGAGCCAATCAGTGGTGCACTTTGGCCCTCAATGATCACAAAGGGCACAACGTACTTTTGCTTGTTCTTTGTATTTTCCAGTGGCACATTACAAGTCCCTACCACTGGAATGATTGCATGGTTGTCATATAGTGACAGTGTTGTCTTAGATTCTTTTACCTTTAAGCCTTTAGGTAAGTATCTAAGAGGTAGCACATTGCATGTGGCCCCACAATCTATTTGCATTTTTACCATTTGACCTTTAATGGAGAAGGTAGCCATAATCTTGTTAGGATACTTTCTGTCAGCTTTGTCCTTGATTGTGCGATCAACTTTACCAAGCATCTTTATAGTCATGACTTCAAAATCAGAAGCATAACTCTCTTCATATAGTGCATGAACTTTTGACTTGCCCTTATATTTAGGATTATGTGTAGACTTCTGCCTCGATCCACTTTGTCTGCACTTTTGGGAAAAGTGATTTAGTTTGCCGCAACTTGTGCAGGTCTTCCCATACGCTGGGCATTTAGTTTTTGACAGCTCATGACTTTTGCCACAATATCTGCAATTGTTCGTGAACTCTATCTGTGAATTCTCTCTCTCTGTGGGTCGAGGTTTTTGTCTGATAGCTTTGACATGTTCAGAGTCTGTTTTAGTGAGCTTCATTAATTTCATTTGCGCATCTGTGGCCTCTGTAGCTTTATAGAAAATCACACATTTATCGAGTTTTAGGCTTGATTCTTGCAACAGCCTCTTACGCAGAGTGTTATCAGATATTCCACAGACTAAGCGGTCTCTGATGAAATCATCCCTCAAATTGCCAAAATCACATGACGATGCTAGCTCTGTCACTTTCACAAGGTATCTGTCAAACTGTGCGTCCCCTTTTACAGTTGTTAAACTGGTACCGTTCATAGATGAAGTTGGTTTTACTTTTGCAGTGCTCTTCCCAGAGCTTCAAAATAATCTCAATTTCCTGTTTGTCTTCTTCTGATTTGTAGGGAAGATTATTTTGGCTAGCTAGGGCATCGCTGCCAATGGCAGTGATAAACGTTGCAACCCTAACTCCACCTGGTTTTTCCACAATATTTGTGATAATTTCATAGCTGCCCCACAGCTGTTTGAATTTTTTTCCAGTGGCTTTCAAATTGCCAGTCACCTGCATTGGAGGTGGGAGAGGAATGTGCGCAGGAGTTGGCACCGTGGTGGTCATGATAACTCGCTACAGTTTAGGACTTTGAGTTTGTCACATACATGTACACAGTTCAAATACCCAGAGGACTAGAACAAATCTAATAATAAAATATCGTGGCCATGTATTTGTAGAAATACTTTTTCAATCGAGGCTCTACAATAACGCCACTTTAAGTTTACTTTACTAATGCCTCTAGATTATTTTACAAGCTTATGACTATTTATCGCCCTTCACGGATCCACGCGCGATGTGTAGGAAGCACACTCTGCACTGCACTGCTTAATGTCAATTTTGATCGGCTCGAAAAAATCTTACACTTCTAATATTTCGGTCGTAGATACATTTGACGAAAGATTGGAAGTCTCCGCTTCTAACACCATGTATTTTATAGTCTCTTGAACACTCTTGAACACTCAGTTAGAAACATAGAAACATAGAAATTAGGTAAAGGAGCAGGCCATTCAGCCCTTTGAGCCTGCACCGCCATTCATAAGATCATGGCTAATCATTCAACTTCAGTACCCCTTTCCTGCTTTCTCTCCATACCCCTTGATCCCTTTGGCTGTAAGGGCCACATCTAACTCCTTTTTGAATATATCTAACGAAATGGCCTCAGCAACTTTCTGCGGTAGAGAATTCCACAGGTTATCCACTCTCTGAGTGAAGAAGTTTCTCCTCATCTCGGTCCTAAATGGCTTACCCCTTATTCTTAGTCTGTGACCCCTGGTTCTGGAACTCCCCAGCAATGGGAACATTATTCCTGCATCTAACCTCTCCATCAGAATTTTATATGTTTCTATGAGATCCCCTCACATTCTTCTAAACTCCAGTGGATACAAGCCCAGTTGATCCAGTCGCTCCTCATATGTCAGTCCTGCCATCCCAGGAATCAATCTGGTGAACCTTCACTGCATTCCCTCAATAGCAAGAATGTCTTTCCTCTGATTAGGGGACCAAAACTGAACACAATATTCCAGGTGTGGCCTCACCAAGGCTCTGTACAACTGCAGTAAGATCTCCCTGCTCCTAAACTCAAATCCCCTAGCTATGAAGGCCAACATGCCATTTGCCTTCTTCACCAACTACTGTACCTGCATTCCAAACTTCAATGACTGATGTACCATGACACCCAGGTCTCGTTGCACCTCATCTTTTCCTAATCTGTTACCATTCAGATAATATTCTGTCTTCCTATTTTTGCCACCAAAGTGGATAACCTCACATTTATCCACATTATACTGCATCTGCCATGCATCTGCCCACTCACATAACCTGTCCAAGTCACCCTGCAATCTCTTAGCATCCTCCTCACAGCTCACATCGCCATCCAGCTTAGTGTCATCTGCAAATTTGGAGATATTACATTCAATTCCTTCATCTAATTCATTGATGTATATTGTAAATAGCTGGGGTCCCAGCACAGAACCTTGTGGTACCCCACTAGTCATTGCCTGCCATTCTGAAAAGGATCCGTTTATTCCAACTCTCTGCTTCCTGTCTGCCAACCAGTTCTCTATCCACGTCAATACATTATCCCCAATACCATGTGCTTTAATTTTGCACACTAATCTCTTGTGAGGGACCTTGTCAAAAGCCTTTTGAAAGTCCAAATACACCACATCCACTGGTTTTCCCTTGTCCACTCTACTAGTTACATCCTCAAAAAATTCCAGAAGATTTGTCAAGCATGATTTCCCTTTCATAAATCCATGCTGACTTGGACCGATCCTGTCACTGCTTTCCAAATGCGCTGCTATTTCATCTTTAATAATTGATTCCAACATTTTCCCCACCACCGATGTCAGGCTATAATTCCCCGTTTTCTCTCTCCCTCCTTTTTTTAAAAGTGGTGTTACATTAGCTGCCCTCCAGTCCATAGGAACTGATCCAGAGTCAATAGAATGTTGGAAGATGATCACCAATGCATCTACTATTTCTAGGGCCACTTCCTTAAGTACTCTGGGATGCAACCTATCAGGCCCTGGGGATTTATCGACCTTCAATCCTATCAATTTCCCTAACACAATTTCCTGACTAACAAGGATTTCCTTCAGTTCCTTCTTTTCGCTAGACCCTCGAACCCCTAGTATTTCCAGAAGGTTATTTGTGTCTTCCTTAGTGAAGACAGATCCAAAGTATTTGTTCAATTGGTCTGCCATTTCTTTGTTCCCCATTATAAATTCACCTGATTCTGTCTTGAAAGGACCTACGTTGATCTTCACTAATCTTTTTCTCTTCACATATCTATAGAAGCTTTTGCAGTCAGTTTTTATGTTCCCTGCAAGCTTCCTCTCATACTTTATTTCCCCCTCCTAATTAGACCCTTTGTCCTCCTCTGCTGAATTCTACATTTCTCCCAGTCCTCAGGTTTGCTGCTTTTTCTGCCAATTTATATGCCTCTTCCTTGGATTTAACACTATCCCTAATTTCCCTTGTTAGCCACGGTTGAGCCACCTTCCCCTTTTTATTTTTACTCCAGACAGTGATGTACAATTGTTTTAGTTCATCCATGTAATCTATAAATGTCTGCCATTGCCTATCCACTGTCAACCCTTTACGTATCAACTTAACTATTTATTTGGGAGATCTCAGACAACCATGTGGAGCTTAAGATGGCATTCCTTCACAGACCCTCTCTCTCAATACAGCTCCCTATACCTCTAAGCTACAGTGCGCTAAATGGTTTATTGATACCTCCTAGCTAGAGGGCGCTATATCTCGCTAATGTATAGTGCCCTCTATACTAGACCTATATTCTCTAGAGTTTAGAAGAATAAGAGGTGATCTCATTGAAACATGCAACATTTTTACAGGGCTTGACAGGGTAGATGCAGGGAAGATGTTTCCTCTGGCTGGGGAATCTAGAATCAAGGGTCACAGTCTCAGAATAAGGGGTCGGCCGTTTAGGACTGAGATGAGGAGAAACTTTTTCACTCGAAAGGTGGTGAATCTTTGGAATTCTCTAGCCCAGAGGGCTGTGGTGTCTCAGTCTTTGAGTATATTCAAGACAGAGATTGATAGATTTTTGAATATTAAGGGAATCAAGGGATTATGGGGACAGTGCAGGAAAGTGGAGTTGAGGTAGAAGATCAGCCATGATCTTATTGAATGGCAGAGCTTGCTCGAGAGGCCGAATAGCCTGCTCCTGCTCCTAATTCTTATGTTCTTAAGTTCTTTCTGTTCATTGGCAGGAGTCACTCTGTAAAAATTGATGGTGGTTGTTTTCACAGAGCAGTGGGCATGGCGCCACCCAGTGGCCATAACTGGGTAACTGCACTAGTACAGGTATCTGTGGCATAAAGATACAAAGATTTTCATCCTTTACTTGTGAAAAAGAAAGAGAGAACATCAGAGAGAGAGAAACAACACACGAGAAAACATGTCAGTGGTTTAGATAGTCTGAAAAATGTTGACAGATAATGTTAGTTTACACAGTTACCTGATAATTGCACATTGGTAAACAATTTGTCTTTTAGGATAAATTTGTGGAACAAGGTCCCAGCAAAAACAATTAACACTTTCATAAGATTTTAATATAATTACAGGTGAGGGAGGCCATTCGATCTATTAGATAGAATTATGGAATCTTACAGGACTGAAGGAGGCCATTCGGCCCATCGTGCCTGTGCCAGCTCTTTGAAAGAGCTGTCCAATAAGTCTCATTCCCCCGTTCTTTTCCTTTTTACCTTTTCCTTGTAAATTTTTTCCATTTCAAGTATTTATCCAATTCCCGTTGGAAGATTACTATTGAATCTGCTTCCATCACCCTTTCAGGCAGTGCATCCATATCATAAAACGCGTGACGTAAAAAAATTCTCCTCATCTCACACTGGTTCTTTTGCCAATTATCTTATATCTGTGTTCTCTGGTTATCAACCCTGCTGCCAGTGGAACCAGTTTTTCCCTATATACTCTATCAAAACCCTTTATAATTTTGATTACCTCTATTAAATCCCCCCTTAACCTGATCTGCTCTAAGGAGAACAATCCCAGCCTATCTCGTGACTCCACATAACAGTGGTGTTCTCCAGGGGTCGGTTCTAGGACTACTGCTTTTCTTGATATATATTAATGACTTGGATGCAGGGTGGATAAAGGGGAACCAGTGGATGTGGTGTATTTGGACTTCCAGAAGGCATTTGACAAGGTGCTACATAAAACGTTACTGCACAAGATAAAAGTTAACGGGGTTGGGGATAATATATCAGCATGGATAGAGGATTGGCTAAATAACAGAAAACAGAGAGTCAGGATATATGGTTCATTCTCTGGTTGGCAACCAGTAACTAGTGGGGCGCCGCAGGGATCAATGCTGGGACCCCAACTATTTACAATCTATATTAACGACTTGGAAGAAGGGACCGAGTGTAAAGTAGCCAAGTTTGCTTACGATACAAAGATGGGAGGAAAAGCAATGGGTGAGGAGGACACAAAAAATTTGCAAAAGGACATAGACAGGCTAAGTGAGTGGGCAAAAATTTGGCAGATGGCATATAATGTTGGAAAGTGTGAGGTCATGCACTTTGGCAGAAAAAAATCAAAGAGCAAGTTATTATTTAAATGGAGAAAGATTGCAAAGTGCATGAAACACAAAAGGATAGTATGCAGGTACAGAAAGTGATCAGGAAAGCCAATGGAATCTTGGCCTTTATTGCAAAGGAGTATAAAAACAGGGAAGTCTTGCTACAGTTATACAGGGTATTGGTGAGGCCACACCTGGAATACTGCGTGCAGTTTTGGTTTCCATATTTACAAAAGGATATATTTGCTTTGGAGGCAGTTCAGAGAAGATTCACTAGATTGATTCAGGGGATGAGGGGGTTGACTTATGAGGAAAGATTGAGTAGGTTGGGCCTCTACTCATTGGAATTCAGAAGAATGAGAAGTGACCTTATCAAAACGTATAAGATTATGAGGAAGCTTGACAAGGTGGATGCAGAGAGGATGTTTCCACTGATGGGGGAGACTAGAACTAGAGGGCATGATCTTAGAATAAGGGGCCGCCCATTTAAAACAGAGATGAGGAGACATTTCTTCTCTCAGAGGGTTGTAAATCTGTGGAATTCGCTGCCTCAGAGAGCTGTGGAAGCTGGGACATTGAATAAATTTGAAATAGACAGTTTCTTAAACGATAAGGGGATAAGGGGTTATGAGGGGCGGGCAGGGAAGTGGAGCTGAGTCCATGATCAGATCAGCCATGATCTTATTGAATGGCGGAGCAGGCTCGAGCGGCTATATGGCCTACTCCTGTTCCTATTTCTTATGTTCTTATAGACCTCGAGCAGACAGGCTGGTGGAATGGGCGGACACGTGGCCGATGAAATTTATCGCAGAAAAGTGCAAAGTAATACATTTTGGTGGAAAGAATGAGGAGAGGAAATATAAGCTAAAGGGTACAATCCTAAAGGGGGTGCATGAGCAAAGAGACCTCGGAGTATGTGTGCATAAATCGCTGAAGGTGGCTGGGCAGGTTGAGAAAGCAGTTAAAAAAGCTTACGGGATCCTGGGCTTCACAGAGTACAAAAGCATGGAAATTATGATGAACCTGCATAAAACACTGGTTCGGCCTCAACTGGAGTATTGTGTCCAATTCTGGGCACCGTACTTTAGGAAGGATGTGAAGGCCTTAGAGAGGGTGCAGAAAAGATTTACAAGAATGATTCCCGGGATAAGGAATTTCAGTTACATAGATAGGCCAGAGAAGATGGGGTTGTTCTCCTTAGAGCAGAGAAGATTGAGAGAAAACCTATTTTACGCAGCGAGTGGTTAGGATCTGGAATGCACTGCCTGAAAAGATGGTGGAGGCAGACTCAATTGTGGCTTTCAAAAAGGAATTAGATAAGTACCTGAAGGAAAAATATTTGTAGGGCTACGGGGAAAGGGCGGGGGAGTGAGACTAGCTGGTGCTCTTGCAGAGAGTTGGCACGAGTTTGATGGGCCGAATGGTCCCCTTCCATGTTGTAACCATTCTATGATTCTATGATCCATGGTACCATTCTGGTAACTCTCCTTTGCATTCAGAAAAGTCCGACAATTCCTCCATCGCCGCTTCCAATTGCTTCTTAATTAATTCCAAGAGTTTTGCCTCCATTACTCTATCTGGAAGTCTATCCCAGATGTTGATCATTTTGTGTGTGAAAAACTTCCTGAAATCAGTTCTAAATTTGCCTTTTACTAATTTCAACATGTATCCTCTTGTCCTGCTTTCTCTACTTAGTTTGAAATACTTTTACAGGTGTAACTTTTCCATGCTGTTTGCTATCCTGCCATTGGATCTACCGACTTTTCCCACGGAAAGTGAGGACCAAGTGAATTCGCCTCAAAGTGTATCAAAGGATACTCTGGGTATGAGTATAGGAATCTGCTGATGAAGAGCCATCTGGTGGTAGGAGTGTATAGCTACTGGCATGGCCGCGTCACAGAATAACGATACCCCAATAAAGATTATGCAACTTACACAGCTAATTTAATATATTGAATATTGAAATGAATGGGGGAACCTACTGCATTACATAGTGGGTTAGAACACTGGCCTTTCTCCAGTTGGGTTTTGGTTGGGTTGGCTATAAGAGTCCTACAAGGAGTGTGTTTGGGCTAGTCTCAATCCACTCCCTTATGAGCATGAGCCCAGAGCACAAAACTGCCCCGAATTGGGAAATCAAAAACTGTCACAGTGGTGCAGTATAAAGTGCTCTTCAAAGTATAGGGCAGTGGCACACAAAGGGAGCTTTACTCTGCATCTAACCCCTTGCTGTGCCTGCTCTGGGAGTGCTTGATAAGATGGTGCAGAGGCCGCTTTACACTACATCTAACCAATGCTGTACCTGACCTAGGAGTGCTTGATGTTGGCACTGTGTGCCTGAAATGGAAAGTATTTCATTCCCCCAAAACTATCATCGCTGATCTCGATGACCACAAGCAAAATCACAACAAGAGGTTTGGTCATTCATTTTGGTTTCCACTCCACTTAAAATAAAAAGCATCAGAAGGTAATTGTCCTTGGAGTGCTGCCTTGGGGTATACTGCCCTCAGTTCAGCAATGCCAGCAAATGCTCACTTCGGCAACGCGATTTCTAAAACTGGAGCGATACAGAGAAGGTTAGCAAAGCAATTGGTTTGATTATAAAGTAACTGCCAAGGCAGGGTGGATGTTAAGAAGCCAGACAGGGCCAGGCTGGATATCTAGCACGTACATATTCAATAACAGATATAAGGCAAGAAAAGACAGTCAGGACCCTAATACTCAACATATCCATTGGAGGATGCACCGCTCTCCCAACCGCTTGTACCTCTCGAGAAGGCAAATAACTTCAAGAAAAATTCTGGGTTTTCTTCCCGACTCCTTAAAGCAATTGGCGTGGGCCAGGCAGAATCTCACTGTCAATGTATCATCCTTGTAAAATCTTTTGCACCCTCTCCAATGCCTCTAGATCCTGTGTTTGATATAAATTAGCAACAACTATAGATTACGCTCCATATTAACTCATGTTGGATATATTCATGTATTTAAGTAGAGTGTCACTAGTTTCACTCAGTGTTAGTTGGTAGCCTCACTCTAGGACTCTAGTGCATAATCTGGGCTGACACTCCTCTGCAGTCTGCATTGTCCTCTGTTGAATCGCAGTTGCCTGTTGGGGTAGGTGTTAAAGACGGCTCTATACCAAGAACAGGGAGTTCTTGTAGTGTGGTGGCCAACATTCTTCCCTCAAGCAAGACCATCAAAACCAGATAAACTGGTCATTTATCTCATTCTTTTTTGTGGGTTCTTGGTTTGTGCAAAGTAGTTGCTATGTTTACTTTGTAACAATTGCTACAATTCATTCAACAGAGAGAATTCATGACTTTGTGTCATTGTGTAAAACGAATGATAGCAAATTGGCAACCCACTTTACAACTCTCCCCATTGTTAGTTCCATTGAATCAAACACCCGTTTGACACCATCGCATGACGTCATAATTACTCCTAACACACTGCAGCACTTTGGAAGTCTTCCTTTTTTTTATTTTGTTCCACATGGATTGGTAATTTAACATGTTTTTTAAAAAGAAATCTTATTGATGGTCGACCATGATTTCCTGATGGGTAAATGCACTACCCAGTGTGGGACTGTGCCAGGAAGATCGGATGTTTGATCGCACTCTCCCTATCTCTGCAATCTCTTCCAGCCTCAAAAACCCCCGAGGTGTTTACGTTCCTCAAATTATGCCCTCTTGAGCATTCCTGATTATAATCGCTCAACCATTGGCGGCCGTGTCTTCAACTCTCTAGGCCCTAAGCTCCGCAACTCCCTCCCTAAACCTCTCCGCCTCTCTACCTCTCTTTCCTTCTTTAAGACACTCCTTAAAACCTACCTCTTTGACCAAGCTTTTGGTCATCTGCCGTAATTTCTTCTTATGTGGCTCGGTGTCAAAATTATTTGTTTTATCTTAAAACATCCTGTGATGCGCTTTGGGACGTTTTACTACCATTTAATAATGGAGTCCATTATTAAAGAGGCAGTAGCAGGACATTTGAAAAAGCAAAATTCGGTCAGGCACAGTCAGCATGAATTTATGAAGGGGAAGTCATGTTTGACAAATTTGCTGGAATTCTTTGAGGATGTAACGAGCAGGGTGGATAAAGGGGAACCAGTGGATGTGGTGTATTTGGACTTCCGGAAGACATTTGACAAGGTGCCACATAAAAGGTTACTGCACAAGATAAAAGTTCACAAGGTTGGGGGTAATATATTAGCATGGGTAGAGGATTAGCTAACTAACAGATAACAGAGCTTCAGGATAATTGGTTCATTCTCTGGTTGGTAACCAGTAACTAGTGGGGTGCCGCAGGGATCAGTGCTGGAACCCCAACTATTTACAATCTATATTAACAACTTGGAAGAATGAACTGAGTGTAATGCAGCCAAGTTTGCTGACGATACAAAGATGGGAGGAAAAGCAATGTGTGAGGAGGGCACAAAAAATCTGCAAAAGGACATAGACAAGCTAAGTGAGTGGGCAAAAATTTGGCAGATGGAGTATAATGTTGGAAAGTGTGAGGTCATGCACTTTGGCAAAAAAAATCAAAGAGCAAGTTATTATTTAAATGGAGAAAGATTGCAAAGTGCTGCAGTATAGCAGGACCTGGAGGTACTTGAGCATGAAACACAAAAGGATAGTATGCAGGTACAGAAAGTGATTAGGAAGGCCAATGGAATCTTGGCCTTTATTGCAAAGGGGATGGAGTATAAAAGCAGGGAAGTCTTGCTGCAGTTATACAGGGTATTGGTGAGGCCACACTGGAATACTGCGTGCAGTTTTGGTTTCCATATTTACGAAAGGATATACTTGCTTTGGAGGCAGTTCAGAGAAGGTTCCCTAAGTTGATTCCGGGGATGAGGGGTTGACTTATGAGGAAAGGTTGAGTAGGTTGGGTCTCTACTCATTGAAATTCACATGAATGAGAGGTGATCTTATCGAAAAGTATAAGATTATGAGGGGACTTGACAAGGTGGATGCACAGAGGATGTTCCACTGATGGGGGAGACTAGAACTAGAGGGCATGATCTTAGAATAAGAGGCCGCCCATTTAAAACAGAGATGAGGAGAAATTTCTTCTCTCAGAGGGTTGTAAATCTGTGGAATTTGCTGCCTCGGAGAGCTGTGGAAGCTGGGACATTGAATAAATTTAAGACAGAAATAGATAGTTTCTTAAACGATAAGGGGATAAGGGGTTATGGGAAGCGGCAGGGAAATGGGGCTGAGTCAATGATCAGATCAGCCATAATCTTATTGAATGGTGGAGCAGGCTCGAGGAGCCGTAAGGCCGACTCCTGTTCCTATTTCTTATGTTCTTATGTACTATGTTAAAGGCGCTATATAAATACAAGTTGTTGTTGTCCTCAATTAACTGATCTCAGCCAGAGTAGTGGTCGATATGCGGTGCTGTAAGTGGCCTTGGTGCCTGGGGCTAAAGGGGGCAACAATTGACCAGAATTGCCATTCCTCATCACTTCCGAGTGACTCATGCTGGAAAGTGTGGATGTCATGTGCGGACCTGAAGATGAAATTCCAGCATTTGATGTTCTTATTTCAGTTTCCAGTATTTTCTTTTTATCTCTACTGATTAGGGTTGCCAACTCTGATTGGACCATATTCCAGGAGGTTTCATCACATGACATCCCGGCTCCAATCGGCCTGCCCCGTGCTCTCACCATTGGTCCCAGTTCTGTCAATTGGTCAATAATGGTGGCTAAAATATTCACAATGCACTGTGCTGCAGAAACTGCACTATCCATCATGCGGTTTTACCACAGTACCCATGTGCCACGGCTGCATTGTGCTCTGGGCATGTTGCAGCCTTTCTGTATGTTGACTCTGGAGCAAAACAGGCAAAATAAATGTCCCTATAATTTTTCACCCGGTTTGCTTTTGGAGCATCCGGGAGATTAATCTTTATTTCCGAGAGATTCCAGGTCAATCCGGGATGGCTGCTAACCCTACTACGAAATGTAATATTTAGATATATAAAAAGGGGTGGTTAGTTAACTATGTTTAGTGATGTATCACGGGTAACCATGGCCTCCTGGAGTTTGTTTGATTGCTTTAGGAAGCACCAGGTTGAAATTTCAACCTATGTTATATTCTTATCCCGGAGTGGGACCTCAGTCCACAAATTGTTGACTCAGATGAAAGTGCGACCACTAAGCCAAGCTAACACATTGGTTCAAGGAATGGCGATGCCTAGTTTCCAGATCTAATTGCTCAAAGGGGCATTGCAACTCTATAGCTAACAAGGCACAAGAGTGTTAGTTAGAAAGATAGATAGATAGATAGAAACATAGAAACATAGAAACATAGAAAATAGGTGCAGGAGCAGGCCATTCAGCCCTTCTAGCCTGCACCGCCATTCAATGAGTTCATGGCTGAACATGAAACTTCAGTACCCCCTTCCTGCTTTCTCGCCATAACCCTTGATCCCCCGAGTAGTAAGGACTTCATCTAACTCCCTTTTGAATATATTTAGTGAATTGGCCTCAACTACTTTCTGTGGTAGAGAATTCCACAGGTTCACCACTCTCTGGGTGAAGAAGTTTCTCCTCATCTCGGTCCTAAATGGCTTACCCCTTATCCTCAGACTGTGACCCCTGGTTCTGGACTTCCCCAACATTGGGAACATTCTTTCTGCATCTAACCTGTCTAAACCCGTCAGAATTTTAAACGTTTCTATGAGGTCCCCTCTCATTCTTCTGAACTCCAGTGAATACAAGCCCAATTGATCCAATCTTTCTTGATAGGTCAGTCCCGCCATCCCGGGAATCAGTCTGGTGAACCTTCGCTGCACTCCCTCAATAGCAAGAATGTCCTTCCTCAAGTTAGGAGACCAAAACTGTACACAATACTCCAGGTGTGGCCTCACCAAGGCCCTGTACAACTGTAGCAACACCTCCCTGCCCCTGTATTCAAATCCCCTCGCTATGAAGGCCAACATGCCATTTGCTTTCTTAACCGCCTGCTGTACCTGCATGCCAACCTTCAATGACTGATGTACCATGACACCCAGGTCTCGTTGCACCTTCCCTTTTCCTAATCTGTCACCATTCAGATAATAGTCTGTCTCTCTGTTTTTACCACCAAAGTGGATAACCTCACATTTATCCACATTATACTTCATCTGCCATGCATTTGCCCACTCACCTAACCTATCCAAGTCACTCTGCAGCCTAATAGCATCCTCCTCGCAGCTCACACTGCCACCCAACTTAGTATCATCCGCAAATTTGGAGATACTGCATTTAATCCCCTCGTCTAAATCATTAATGTACAATGTAAACAGCTGGGGCCCCAGCACAGAACCTTGCGGCACTCCACTAGTCACTGCCTGCCATTCTGAAAAGTACCCGTTTACTCCTACTCTTTGCTTCCTGTCTGACAACCAGTTCTCAATCCACGTCAGCACACTACCCCCAATCCCATGTGCTTTAACTTTGCACATTAATCTCTTGTGTGGGACCTTGTCGAAAGCCTTCTGAAAGTCCAAATATACCACATCAACTGGTTCTCCTTTGTCCACTTTACTGGAAACATCCTCAAAAAATTCCAGAAGATTTGTCAAGCATGATTTCCCTTTCACAAATCCATGCTGACTTGGACCTATCATGTCACCATTTTCCAGATGCACTGCTATGACATCCTTAATAATTGATTCCATCATTTTACCCACTACTGAGGTCAGGCTGACCGGTCTATAATTCCCTGTTTTCTCTCTCCCTCCTTTTTTAAAAAGTGGGGTTACATTGGCTACCCTCCACTCCATAGGAACTGATCCAGAGTCAATGGAATGTTGGAAAATGACTGTCAATGCATCCGCTATTTCCAAGGCCACCTCCTTAAGTACTCTAGGATGCAGGCCATCAGGCCCTGGGGATTTATCTGCCTTCAATCCCATCAATTTCCCCAACACAATTTCCCGACTAATAAAGATTTCCCTCAGTTCCTCTTCCTTACTAGACCCTCTGACCCCTTTTATATCCGGAAGGTTGTTTGTATCCTCCTTAGTGAATACCGAACCAAAGTACTTGTTCAATAGGTAGGTAGGTAGGTAGGTAGATAGATAGATAGATTCATAGATAGATAGATAGATAGATAGATAGATAGATAGATAGATAGATAGATAGATAGATAGAAAGTGTTATGTATCTGGACTTGTATATACTCTGTATAGCCACCAGAGGGCTCATTCCTCGGAGTCCCAAGGGATCTCATAATCCCTTGGGAGCACAGGTATTTAAAAGTGCTTCACAGGTTGGAGAGGCACTCTGGAGATCTGCAATAAAAGACTAAGGTCACACGTTACTTTGAGCTCACAGTGTTCAGTCTGACTCTTTCTCCATACACAACAACTGGCGATGAGACACAGATAGCGAACCCAAAGATGCAGAGAACAGTGGGCATCCTGGAGAAATTCTCAGAGGGAGTTGATTGGGAAACTTTTGTGGAGCGACTCGATCAATACTTTGTGGCCAACGAGCTAGATGGGGAAGAGAGCGCTGCCAAACATAGAGCGATCCTCCTCACCGTCTGTGGGGCACCAACGTATGGCCTCATGAAGAATCTATTCACTCCAGCGAAATCCACGGAGAAATCGTACGACGATTTGTGCACACTGGTCTGAGAGCATTTGAACCCGAAGGAAAGCGTTCTGATGGCGAGGTACCAGTTCTACACCAACAAAAGATCTGAAGGCCAGGAAGTGGCGAGTTATGTCGTCGAGCTAAGACGCCTTGCAGGACATTGCGAATTTGAAGGACATTTGGAGCACATGCTCAGAGACTTTTTCGTACTTGGCATTGGCCACGAAACCATATTTCGCAAACTTTTGATTGTAGAGACCCCAACCTTGAGTAAGGTCATAGCAATAGCCCAGGCGTTCATTGTCACCAGTGACAATATTAAACAAATTTCTCAGCACACAAGTGCTGCTACAGGTACTGTGAACAAAGTGATGCTGTTTTCGAATTCTAACGGACAGGGCAGGTCACACATACATGCAGCTACACGTCTGCAGATGTCTCAGAGTCCACCATCAAGGGTTATGAATGCAAGGCCATTAACAGCTTGTTGGCACTGCAGGGGTGATCATCGTTTCCATTCATGCCAATTCAAAGGATACATTTGCAAGGGCTGTGGAACAATGGGACACCTCCAACGAGTGTGCAGGAGAGCTGCTAGGCCTGCTAAACCTGCAAACCACGACGTTGCAGAGGAGGACAGATCCACGGAGGATCACAACGAAACAGAACCTCTGATAGAGGAGGCAGAAGTACATGGGGTGCACACATTCACCACGAATTGTCCTCCAATAATGCTGAAGGTTGAACTAAATGGACTCCCAGTGTCAATGGAGCTGGACACAGGCATGAGCCAGTCCATCATGGGCAAAACAGACTTTCGAAAGTTTGTGGTGCAACAAGACCTCAAGGCCATCTTAACTCCAATTCGCACGCAACTAAGAACTTACACGAAAGAACTGATTCCTGTAATCGGCAGTGCTACCGTAAAGATCTCCTATGATGGAGTGCTGCACAAGCTACCACTCTGGCTGGTACTGGGCAATGGTCCCCTGCTGCTCGGCAGGAGCTGGCTGGGAAAGATACGCTGGAACTGGGACGACATCCGAGCGCTATCGTCCACTGACGACACTTCATGTGAACAGGTTTTAAACAAATTTCCTTCGCTGTTCGAAACAGGCATCGGGAAATTCCAAGGAGCAAAACTGCAGATCCACCTAATTCCGGGGGCACGACCCATCCATCACAAGGCGAGAGCAGTACCGTACATGATGAAAGGGTAGAAATCGAGCTCAACCAGCTACAAAGAGAGGGCATCATCTCACCGATTGAGTTCAACGAGTGGGCCAGTTCTATTGTCCCAGTCCTCAAGGGAGAGGACAACATCAGAATCTGTGACGATTACAAGGTAACTATCAATCGTTTCTCCCTGCAGGACCAATACCCACTCCTAAAAGCCGACGACCTCTTTGCAACGCTGGCGGGAGGAAAGACGTTCACGAACCTGGATCTGACTTCAGCCTACATGACACAGGAACTGGAGAAATCATCAAAGGTCTACACCTGCATCACCTCGCACAGAGGTCTTTTTGTTTATAACAGATGCCTGTTTGGAATCCGATCAGCGGCGGTGATATTCCATAGAAACATGGAAAGTTTACTGAAGTCGATCCCGCACACCGTGGCCTTCCAGGACGACATCTTGGTCACAGGTCGGAATACAGTCGAACATCTGCAGAACTTGGAGGAGATTCTTAGTTGGCTCAACCATATGGGGCTCAGGTTAAAACGCTCGAAGTGCGTTTTCCTGGCGCCTGAAGTGGAGTTATTGGGAAGGAGGATTGCGGTGGACGGCATCAGGCCCACCAACGCGAAGACGGAGGCAATCGAGAACGCACCGAGGCCACAGAACGTGACGGAGCTGCGGTCGTTCCTGGGACTCTTGAATTACTTTGGTAACTTCTTACCGGGTCTCAGCACCCTGCTAGAACCACGACATGTCTTACTACGAAAAGGGGGCGAACGGGTTTGGGGCAAAAGCCAAGAAAATGCCTTTGTAAAAGCGAGAAAATTGTTATGCTCAAATAAATTGCTTGTGTTGTATGATCCATGTAAGCATTTGGTACTAGCATGTGATGCGTCGTCATATGGCGTCGGGTGTGTATTGCAACAAGCCATTGATTTCGGGAAACTGCAACCGGTTGCTTATGCATCCAGGAGTCTGTCTAAGGCCAAGAGAGCCTACAGCATGATTGAAAAAGAAGCGTTAGCATGTATCTATGGGTAAAGAAAATGCATCAATACCTGTTTGGGCTAAAATTTGAATTGGAAACTGACCATAAGTCACTTACATCCCTGTTTTCCGAGAGCAAAGGGATAAATACCAACGCATTGGCCCACATCCAGAGATGGGCGCTCACGTTGTCCGCATACAACTACGCCTTCCGCCACAGGCCAGGCACAGAAAACTGCGTCGATGCCCTCAGTAGGCTGCCATTGCCCACCACATGGGTAGAAATGGCGCAGCCCACAGATCTAGCCATGGTTATGGAAGCATTTGAGAGTGAGCAATCACCCGTCACTGCCCAGCAGATCAAAACCTGGACAAGCCAGGACCCCTTTTTTACTCTAGTCAAAAACTGTGTGCTTCACGGGAGCTGGTCCAGTGTCCCAGTGGAAATGCAGGAAGAGATAAAGCCGTTCCAACGGCGCAAAGATGAAATGTCAATACAGGCCGACTGCCTTCTGTGGGCAATTGAGTAGTGGTCCCCAAGAAAGGCAGAGACACATAAGAACATAACAACATAAGAATTAGGAACAGGAGTAGGCCATCTACCCCTCGAGCCGACTCCGCCATTCAACAAGATCATGGCTGATCTGGCCGTGGACTCAGCTCCACTTACCCGCCCGCTCCCCATAACCCTTAATTCGCTTATTGGTTAAAAATCTATCTATCTGTGATTTGAATACACTCAATGAGCTAGCCTCAACTGCTTCCTTGGGCAGAGAATTCCACAGATTCACAACCCTCTGGGAGAAGAAATTCCTTCTCAACTCGGTTTTAAATTGGCTCCCCCGTATTTTGAGGCTGTGCCCCCTAGTTCTAGTCTCCCCGACCAGTGGAAACAACCTCTCTGCCTCTATCTTGTCTATCCCTTTCATTATTTTAAATGTTTCTATAAGATCACCCCTCATCCTTCTGAACTCCAACGAGTAAAGACCCAGTCTGCTCAATCTATCATCATAAGGTAACCCCCTCATCTCCGGAATCAGCCTAGTGAATCGTCTCTGTATCCCCTCCAAAGCTAATATATCCTTCCTTAAGTAAGGTGACCAAAACTGCACGCAGTACTCCAGGTGCGGCCTCACCAATACCCTGTATAGTTGCAGCAGGACCTCCCTGCTTTTGTACTCCATCCCTCTCGCAATGAAGGCCAACATTCCATTCGCCTTCCTGATTACCTGCTGCACCTGCAAACTAACTTTTTGGGATTCATGCACAAGGACCCCCAGGTCCCTTTGCACCGCAGCATGTTGTAATTTCTCCCCTTTCAAATAATATTCCCTTTTACTGTGTTTTTTTCCAAGGTGGATGACCTCACACTTTCCGACATTGTATTCCATCTGCCAAACCTTAGCCCATTCGCTTAACCTATCTAAAAATCTTTGCAGCCTCTCTGTGTCCTCTGCACAACTCGCTTTCCCACTAATCTTTGTGTCATCTGCAAATTTTGTTACACTACACTCTGTCCCCTCTTCCAGGTCATCTATGTATATTGTAAACAGTTGTGGTCCAGGCACCGATCCCTGTGGCACAACACTAACCACCGATTTCCAACCTGAAAAGGACCCATTTATCCCGACTCTCTGCTTTCTGTTAGCTAGCCAATTCTCTATCCATGCTAATACATTTCCTCTGACTCCGCGTACCTTAATCTTCTGCAGTAACCTTTTGTGTGGCACCTTATCGAATGCCTTTTGGAAATCTAAATACACCACATCCATCGGTACACCTCTATCCACCATGCTCGTTATATCCTCAAAGAATTCCAGTAAATTAGTTAAACATGATTTCCCCTTCATGAATCCATGTTGCATCTGCTTGATTGCACTATTCCTATCTAGATGACCCGCTATTTCTTCCTTAATGATAGCTTCAAGCATTTTCCCCACTACAGATGTTAAACTAACCGGCCTATAGTTACCTGCCTTTTGTCTGCCCCCCTTTTTAAACAGAGGCGTTACACTAGCTGCTTTCCAATCCGATGGTACCTCCCCAGAGTCCAGAGAATTTTGGTAGATTATAACGAATGCATCTGCTATAACTTCCGCCATCTCTTTTAATACCCTGGGATGCATTTCATCAGGACCAGGGGACTTGTCTATCTTCAGTCCCATTAACCTGTCCAGCACTACCCCCCTCGTGATAGTGATTATCTCAAGGTCCTCCCTTCCCACATTCCCATGACCAGCAATTTTTGGCATGGTTTTTGTGTCTTCCACTGTGAAGACCGAAGCAAAATAATTGTTTACGGTCTCAGCCATTTCCACATTTCCCATTATTAAATCCCCCTTCTCATTTTCTAAGGGACCAACATTTACTTTAGTCACTCTTTTCCGTTTTATATATCGGTCAAAGCTTTTACTATCTGTTTTTATGTTTTGCGCAAGTTTACTTTCGCAATCTATCTTTCCTTTCTTTATTGCTTTCTTAGTCATTCTTTGCTGTCGTTTAAAATTTTCCCAATCTTCTAGTTTCCCACTAACCTTGGCCACCTTATGCGCATTAGTTTTTAATTTGATACTCTCCTTTATTTCCTTGGTTATCCATGACTGGTTATCCCTTCTCTTAAAAGTCCTCCACTATTCCTCAATTGTGCCACCGTTTAGTCTGTGTTCCCACTCTACTTTAGCCAACTCTGCCCTCATCCCACTGTAGTTCCTTTTGTTTAAGCATAGTACGCTCGTTTGAGACACTACTTCCTCACCCTCAATCTGTATTACAAATTCAACCATACTGTGATCACTCATTCCGAGAGGATCTTTTACTAGGAGATCGTTTATTATTCCTGTCTCATTACACAGGACCAGATCTAAGATAGCTTGCTCCCTTGTAGGTTCTGTAACATACTGTTCTAAGAAACAATCCCTTATGCATTCTATGAATTCCTCCTCCAGGCTACCCCGTGCAATTTGATTTGACCAATCGATATGTAGGTTAAAATCCCCCATTATTACTGCCGTTCCTTTTTCACATGCCTCCATTATCCCTTTGATTATTGTCCGCCCCACCATGAAGTTATTATTTGGGGGCCTATAAACTACGCCTACCAGTGACTTTTTCCCCTTACTATCTCTAATCTCCACCCACAATGATTCAACATTTTGTTCATTCGAGCCAATATCATCTCTCACAACTGCCCTGATATCATCCTTTATTAACAGAGCTACCCAACCTCCTTTCCCTTCTTGTCTATCTTTCCGAATTGTCAAATACCCCTGTATGTTTAATTCCCAGTCTTGGCCAACCTGGAACCACGTTTCTATCATGGCCACCAAATCATACCCATTTGTAATGATTTGTGCCGTCAACTCATTTACTTTATTTCGAATGCGTTTACGTAGAGTGTTTTAATACTAGTTTTTAAACCATGATTTTTAGTTTTGACCCCTCCTGCAGCCCCTTTATATTCATACATATTGTCCCTTCCTATCACCTTGTGGTTTACACTTACCCCAGTGCTACACTGCTCTGTTGTCTCCTGCCTTTTGCATTCTTTCTTGGGGTCCTGTTCATCTGAGCTCTCACCCACTCTAACTAGCTCAGAGCACTCTCCTGGGTTCTGAATACTCCTCGCATTGAGGCACCGAGCTTTCAGGCTTGCCTTTTTATTACACTTTGACCCTTTAGAATTTTGCTGTACAGTGACCCTTTTTGTTTTTTGCCTTGGGTTTCTCTGCACTCCACTTTTACTCATCTCCTTTCTGTCTTTTGCTTCTGTCTCCATTTTGTTTCCCTCTGTCTCCCTGCATTGGTTCCCATCCCCCTGCCATATTAGTTTAACTCCTCCCCAACAGCACTGGCAAACACTCCCCCTAGGACATTGGTTCCGGTCCTGCCTAGGTGCAGACCGTCCAGTTTGTACTGGTCCCACCTCCCCCAGAACCGGTTCCAATGCCCCAGGAATTTGAATCCCTCCCTGCTGCACCACTGCTCAAGCCATCAATGACCTCCACAGTACCCACTCAGGCATTGTAATGATGAAAGCGATAGCCAGATCCCATGTGTGGTGGCCCGGCATCGATGCGGACAGAGAATCCTGCATTCACAGATGTAATACATGCTCGCAGTTAAGCAATGTACCCAGGGAGGCGCCGCTAAGTTTATGGTCTTGGCCCTCCAAACTGTGGTCTAGGGTACATGTTGACCATGCAGGCCCGTTCTTGGGTAAAATGTTCCTTGTAGATGCATACTCCAAGTGGATTGAATGTAAGATAATGTTGGCTAGTACGTCTGCTGCCACCACTGAAAGCCTGCGAGCCATGTTTGCCACACATGGCTTACCCGATGTTCTGGTGAGCGACAACGGGCCGTGTTTTACCAGTGCTGAGGTCAAAGAATTTATGACCTGTAACGGGATCAAGCATGTCATATCTGCCCCATTTAAACCAGTGTCCAATGGTCAGGCAGAGAGAGCAGTGCAAACCAATAAGCAAGGCTTGAAGAGGATAACTGAAGGCTCACTGCAGACTCGCCTATCCCGAGTCCTGCTTAGAAACATAGAAACATAGAAACATAGAAAATAGGTGCAGGAGTAGGCCATTCGGCCCTTCTAGCCTGCACCGCCATTCAATGAGTTCATGGCTGAACATTCAACTTCAGTACCCCATTCCTGCTTTCTCGCCATACCCCTTGATCCCCCTAGTAGTAAGGACCTCATCTAACTCCTTTTTGAATATATTTAGTGAATTGGCCTCAACAACTTTCTGTGGTAGAGAATTCCACAGGTTCACCACTCTCTGGGTGAAGAAGTTCCTCCGCATCTCGGTCCTAAATGGCTTACCCCTTATCCTTAGACTGTGACCTCTGGTTCTGGACTTCCCCAACATTGGGAACATTCTTCCTGCATCTAACCTGTCCAACCCCGTCAGAATTTTAAATGTTTCTATGAGGTCCCCTCTCATTCTTCTGAACTCCAGTGAATACAAGCCCAGTTGATCCAGTCTTTCTTGATAGGTCAGTCCCGCCATCCCGGGAATCAGTCTGGTGAACCTTCGCTGCACTCCCTCAATAGCAAGAATGTCCTTCCTCAGGTTAGCAGACCAAAACTGTACACAATACTCCAGGTGTGGCCTCACCAATGCCCTGTACAACTGTAGCAACACCTCCCTGCCCCTGTACTCAAATCCCCTTGCTATGAAGGCCAACATGCCATTTGCTTTCTTAACCGCCTGCTGCACCTGCATGCCAAACTTCAATGACTGATGTACCATGACACCCAGGTCTCTTTGCACCTCCCCTTTTCCTAATCTGTCACCATTCAGATAATAGTCTGTCTCTCTGTTTTTACCACCAAAGTGGATAACCTCACATTTATCCACATTATACTTCATCTGCCATGCATTTGCCCACTCACCAACCTATCCAAGTCGCTCTGCAGCCTCACAGCATCCTCCTCGCAGCTCACACTGCCACCCAACTTAGTGTCATCCGCAAATTTGGAGATACTACATTTAATCCCCTCATCTAAATCATTAATGTACAGTGTAAACAGCTGGGGCCCCAGCACAGAACCTTGCAGTACCCCACTAGTCACTGCCTGCCATTCTGAAAAGTACCCATTTACTCCTACTCTTTGCTTCCTGTCTGACAACCAGTTCTCAATCCATGTCAGTACACTACCCCCAATCCCATGTGCTCTAACTTTGCACATCAATCTCTTGTGTGGGACCTTGTCGAACGCCTTCTGAAAGTCCAAATATACCACATCAACTGGTTCTCCCTTATCCACTCTACTGGAAACATCCTCAAAAAATTCCAGAAGATTTGTCAAGCATGATTTCCCTTTCACAAATCCATGCTGACTTGGACCTATCATGTCACCTCTTTCCAAATGCACTGCTATGACATCCTTAATAATTGATTCCATCATTTTACCCACTACCGATGTCAGGCTGACCGGTCTATAATTCCCTGTTTTCTCTCTCCCTCCTTTTTTAAAAAGTGGGGTTACATTGGCTACCCTCCACTCCATAGGAACTGATCCAGAGTCAATGGAATGTTGGAAAATGACTGTCAACGCATCCACTATTTCCAAGGCCACCTCCTTAAGTACTCTGGGATGCAGTCCATCAGGCCCTGGGGATTTATCGGCCTTCAATCCCATCAATTTCCCCAACACAATTTTCCGGCTAATAAGGATTTCCCTCAGTTCCTCCTCCTTACTAGACCCCCCGACCCCTTTTATAACCGGAAGGTTGTTCGTGTCCTCCTTCGTGAATACCGAACCAAAGTACTTGTTCAATTGGTCCGCCATTTCTTTGTTCCCCGTTATGACTTCCCCTGATTCTGACTGCAGGGGACCTACGTTTGTCTTTACTAACCTTTTTCTCTTTACATATCTATAGAAACTTTTGCAATCCGTCTTAATGTTCCCTGCAAGCTTCTTCTCATACTCCATTTTCCCTGCCCTAATCAAACCCTTTGTCCTCCTCTGCTGAGTTCTAAATTTCTCCCAGTCCCCAGGTTCGCTGCTATTTCTGGCCAATTTGTATGCCACTTCCTTGGCTTTAATACTATCCCTGATTTCCCTTGATAGCCACGGTTGAGCCACCTTCCCTTTTTTATTTTTATACCAGACAGGAATGTACAATTGTTGTAGTTCATCCATGCGGTCTCTAAATGTCTGCCATTTCCCATCCACAGTCAACCCCTTAAGTATCATTCGCCAATCCATCCCAGCCAATTCACGCCTCATACCTTCAAAGTTAGCCTTCTTTAAGTTCTGGACCATGGTCTCTGAATTAACTGTTTCATTCTCCATCCCAATGCAGAATTCCACCATATTATGGTCACTCTTCCCCAAGGGGCCTCGCACAACAAGATTGCTAATTAATCCTCTCTCATTACATAACACCCAGTCTAAGATGGCCTCCCCCCTAGTTGGTTCCTCGACATATTGGTCTAAAAAACCATCCCTTATGCACTCCAGAAAATCCTCCTCCACCGTATTGCTTCCAGTTTGGTTAGCCCAATCTATGTGCATATTAAAGTCACCCATTATAACTGCTGCACCTTTATTGCACGCACCCCTAATTTCCTGTTTGATGCCCTCCCCAACATCACTACTACTGTTTGGAGGTCTGTACACAATTCCCACTAACGTTTTTTGCCCTTTGGTGTTCTGCAGCTCTACCCATATAGATTCCACATCATCCAAGCTAATGTCCTTCCTAACTATTGCCTTAATCTCCTCCTTAACTACCTCCTTAGCTACCGCTCGAGACCACACTCACTCACTGGGATCCCACCTGCTGAACTGCTCATGAAAAGAGCACTTAAGACAAGGCTCTCGTTAGTTCCCCCTGACCTACATGAACAGGTAGAGAGCAGGCGGCTTCAACAAAGTGCATACCATGATAGCGCATGTGTCACGGTATGGCTGATCGGTATCTTAACTCCATCTACACGCCTTGTTTCTGTAACCCTTAATACGCTTGCCAAACAAAAACCTATCCATCTCAGTTTTGATATTTTCAATTGACCCCCAGCCTAAACAACTTTTTGTGGGAGAGAGTTCCAGAGTTCCACTACCGTTTGTGCTTTCTGACATCCTTCCTGAATGGCCTGGCTCTAATTTTAAGGTTATGTCTCCAGAGGAAATATATTTTTTATTCATTCTGGGATGTGGGCATCCTTGGCAAGGCCAGCATTTATTGTCCATCCCTAATTGCCCTGGAGAAAGTGGTGTTGAGCCGCCTGCTTGAACCGCTGCAGTCCCTCTGGTGAAGTCCTACAGAGCTGTTCGAGAGGGAGTTCCAGGATTTTGACCCAGCAACAATGAAGGAACGGCAATATATTTCCAAATCAAGGATGGTGTGTAACTTGGAGTTAACTTGGAGGTGATGGTGTTCCCAGGCGCCTGTTGCCTTTGTCCTTTTAGATGATAGAGGTCACGGGTTTGGGAGGTGCTACCAAAGAAGCCTTGGCGAGTTGCTGTGGTGCATCTTGTAGACAGTACACACTGCAGCCACAGTGCGCCGATGGTGGAGGGAGTGAATGTTTAAGGTGGAGGATGGGGTGCCAATCAAGTGGGCTGCTTTGTCCTGGATGGTGTCGAGCTTCTTGTGTGTCTCTCTATCTACCCTTCAATCTGGCTTTCGCTCCTGCCACAGTACCGAAACTGCTCTCATCAAAGTCACAAATGACATCCTTTGTGACTGTGACAAAGGTAAACTATCCCTCCTCGTCCTTCTGGACCTGTCTGCAGCCTTTGACACAGCTGACTACTCCATCCTCCTCGAACGCCTCTCCACCAATGTCCAGCTGGGTGGGACTGCATTCGCCTGGTTCCATTTTTAGCTATCTAATCGTAGCCAGAAAATCTCCAGCAATGGCTTCTCTTCCCAATCCCGCATCATTACCTCTGGTGTCCCCCAAGGATCTATCCTTGGCCCCCTCTTATTTCTCATCTATATGCTGCCCCTTGGCAATGTCATTTGAAAACAAGGAGCCAGTTTCCACATGTATGCAGACGACACCCAGCTCTACCTCTCCACCACTTCTGTTGAAACATAGAAACATAGAAAATAGGTGCAGGAGTAGGCCATTCGGCCCTTCAAGCCTGCACCACCATTCAATAAGATCATGGCTGATCATTCACCTCAGTACCCCATTCCTGCTTTCTCTCTATACCCCTTGATCCCTTTAGCCGTAAGGGCCACGTCTAACTCCCTCTTGAATATATTCAATGAACTGACATCAACGACTCTCTGCAGCAGGGAATTCCACAGGTTAACAACTCTCTGAGTGAAGAAGTTTCTCCTCATCTCAGTCCTAAATGGCTTACCCCTTATCCTAAGACTATGTCCCCTGGTTCTGGACTTCCCCAACATCAGGAACATTCTTCCTGCATCTAACCTGTCCAGTCCCATCAGAATTTAATGTTTCTATGAGAGCCCCTCTCATTCTTCTAAACTCCAGTGAATACAGGCCCAGTCGATCCAGTTTCTCCTCATATGTCAGTCCTGCCATCCCGGGAATCAGTCTGATGAACCTTTGCTGCACTCCCTCAATAGCAAGAATGTTCTTCCTCAGATTAGGAGACCAAAACTGAACACAATATTCCAGGTGAGGTCTCACCAAGGCCCTGTACAATTGCAGTAAGACCTCCCTGCTCCTATACTCAAATCCCCTTGCTATGAAGGCCAACATGCCATTTGCCTTCTTCACCGCCTGCTGTACCTGCATGCCAACTTTCAATGACTGATGTACCAAGACACCCAGGTCTCGTTGCACCTCCCCTTTTCCTAATCTGCCACCATTCAGATAATATTCTGACTTCCTGTTTTTGCTACCAAAGTGGATAACCTGACATTTATCTACATTATACTACACCTGCCATGCGTTGGTATCTGCTTGGTATCTAAATTGTCAGATTGCTTGGCTGACATCCAGTACTGGATGAGCAGAAATTTTCTCCAATTAAATAACTGGGAAGACCGAAGCCATTAGCTTTGGTCCCCGCCACAAACTGCGTTCCCTAACCACTGACTCCATCCCTCTCCCTAGCATCAATTTGAGGGTGAACAAGACTGTTCGCAACCTAGGTGTCATACTTGACTCTGAAATGAGCTTCCAACCACATATCCGCGGCATAACTAAAACCGTCTTTTTCAACCTCCGTAACATTGCCCGCCTCCACCCCTGTCTCAGCTCTTCTGCTGCTGAAACCCTCATTCATGTCTTAGTTACCTCTAGACTTGACTACTCCAACTCACTCCTGGCCAGCCTTCCACATTCCACACTACATAAACTTGAAGTCATCCATAACTCAGCAGCCTGTGTACTAACCCGCACCAAGTCAAGATCACCCATCACCCATCACCCCTGTGCTTTCTGGCCTACATTGGTTCCCAGTTAAACAAAGCCTCAATTTCAAAATTCTCATCCTTCCATCGCCTTGCCCCTCCCTATCTTTGGTAATCTGTTTCAGCCTCACAACCTCACAAGATGTCTGCATTCCTCAAATTCTGACCTCTTGAACATCCCTGAATATAATTGCTCAACCATTGGTGGCCGTGCCTTCAGCTGCCTGGGCCCTAATCTCTGGAACTCCCTCCCTAAACCTGTATGCCCCTCTCTACCTCTCTTTCCTCCTTTAAGACACTCCTTAAAACCCAACTCTTTAAACAAGGTTTTGATCATCTGCCTTAATTTCTTTTGTGGCTCGTGTCAAATTTATCTGTTTGTCTGTAACACTTGTGAAGTATCTTGGGACGTTTCACTGCGTTAAAGGCGCAATATCAATAAAAGTTATTATTATCAACTCTTTTAATAATCTTAAACATCTCAATCAAATCACCCCTTAATCTTCAATAAAGGAATACAAGCCTTGTCTATGCAGTCTGTCCTCATAATTGAGCTCTTTTAGTCCAGGTATGATTCTGGTGAATCTGTGCTGCACCCCCTCCAAGATCAATATATCCTTCCTGAAGTGTGGTGTCCAGAACTGAATACAGCACTAAACGGTGTCGATCCAGAGCTTTATAGAAATGTAACATAACTTCCACTCCTTTATATTCCAGTTCCCTTAAGATAAAGGCCAACATTCCATTAACCTTTTCAGTTATTTTTGTACCTGTCCATTAGCTTTTAGTGATTTCTGTATTTGGATCCCTAAATCTCTCTGGTCATCCTCAGTCCCTCACTTCTCACCATTTAGAAAATGCTCTGATCTATCTTTCTAAGGTCCAGTGTGGATGACCTCACACTTCCTTACATTGAACTCCACCTGCCACTGTTTTGCCCACTCACTTAGTCTATCAATGTCCGTTTGTAACTTTCTGCTCCCATCTACACTACTTACTGTACAACCTAACTTAGTGTCGTCAGCAAACTTGGCTATCTGGCTCTCTATTCCAGTCATGGATGGATGGGAGGAAAGGAAGGAAGGAAAGAAAAGAAAAGGAAAGAAAAGAAAATGAAAGAAAAGAATAGGAAGAAAAGGAAGGAAGGAAAGAAAAGGGAAGGAAGGAAAAAAGGAAAAAAGGAAGGATCATTGTTGTAAATCTTTTTTGCACCTCTCCAGTGCCTCT
Organism: Pristiophorus japonicus; assembly: GCF_044704955.1. Lineage (NCBI taxonomy): Eukaryota > Metazoa > Chordata > Chondrichthyes > Pristiophoridae > Pristiophorus > Pristiophorus japonicus. The sequence goes on from NC_091994.1 coordinate 84,841,000, forward strand.
ATATTCTTTTTTATAAAATGGTAAGATGACCAGAATTATATGCAGTACTCCAAGTGTGTTCTAACCAAGGTTTGATACAAGTTTGGCATAACTTCTCTACTTTTCAATTCAATCCCTTTAGAATAAACCCTAGTGCTTGGTTTGCTTTTTTATGGCCTTGTTAACTTTCAGTGATTTGTGTGTTTGTACTCTGAGATCCCTTTGCTCTTTTATTCCATTTAGAATTGTATTTTCCAAGTAATATGTGACCTCTCTATTTTTCTTACCAAAATGTAATAGCTGACATTTATCTGTGTTGAATTTCAGAGTTCAGAGTATCCCTACTATGTCTGCTTCCTTGCAACGTATTATTGCCTCCAGTTTGCCTGTTTTATTATGGACACTGTGTGGATTGCTGTACAATCAGTTTAACTCATGTTTAATAGCAGTTCCTTTCACTTTATTGTTAATACTCCTGTTCTATAACCCTATTTATTCCCTGGCCATCAATGTCCTACCTTACTTTATTCTTTTCTATGCTCTCCTTTCCTGTTTTGTTTATATTTAAGCTGATTTCATTTTTTGTAGATCCCTCCTCTTCTCTTACTAGTTTAAAGCCTTTTCCACCTCCCTATTTACCCTTTCCGCTTGGATACGGGTCCCATCCCCTTCGGTACAGCTCCTTCCTGTCCCAGTACTGGTGCCAGTGTCCCATGAAAAGGAACCCCTCTTTCCCACACCAGCCCTTTAGCCATGTGTTAACTCTTCTGATCTGACTGTTTCAATGCCAATTTGCATGTGGCTCAGGCAGTACTCCAGAGATTATTAACCTCGAAGTCCTACTTTTTAATTTTGCTCCTGACTCCTGATACTCCCTCAGCAGGACCTCCTCCCTGTATCTACCTATGTCGTTTGTTCCGACGTAGACCACGACAACTGGATTTACCCCCTCCCTTTCTAAATTCCTCTCCTGCCACCTCCAGATATCCCTTACCCTGGCAACAGGTAGGCAACACACCCATCAGGATTCTCGTTAGTGCCTGCAGAGAACGCTATCTATTCCCCTAATTATAGAATCCCCTATCACTACCACACTTCTATGCTGCTCTCCAACCCTCTTCCTCCTCCCCCTTGGACAGCCTTCTGAGCCATGGTGCCTTGTTCTGTATTGTGGCTGTCCTCCTCACAATCTTTCTCTTTGTCCTCACAGGTAGCGAGTACAGGACCAGTGTCTGCAGGATCTCCTGCTCAACCTCTCATAAGTCCTCGCTACCCGGCTCCCAAACAGTCACACCCTCCCTTGCCCGAACCTGTGTTTTCCTCTGGGGTTTGACTGTTTTCTGGATAAAACTATCCAGAAATTCCTCCCCCTCCCTTATGTTTCGGAGTGTGTCGAACTCGCACTCCAGCTCAATGACTCTGAACCGGAGTGACTGAAGGCAGAGACATTTCCTGCAGATGTGGGAATCTGGGACAGTCTCGCTGTCCACAAACTCCCACATACTACAGTCCCGACACATAGCCTGTCCTGCCATCTCCAGTCTTATTTATTTATTTACTCATTGATAGTTTGAATTAATTAAATTCTTTAAAGTTTTTATTCAAACGATTATTTATAGTTATATTAATGAATTAGTTTATCTAGTTGTTATTAATTTAATAAAGTATTAGTTATAGTTCCCCAGCTCTTAATTTAAACTTCTGCCTAGCTTAGAGAAAAAAAGGTTGTAATATATCACCAACCAATCCTATAACCAGTCTATAAACATGCTTTTCCTGATCAATTCATCCCACTAATTCTTTGGAGGCAAAAGCAGCACCTCCCTCACTCTTTGCTCCTCCCACTCGCTCCAAATTCCCAAGTTTAATACTCCGTTTAAGATCACACTCTTCAGACCACTCTCATAGATATGTTTACGACGCTAATGTCAAGAGTTGTTTCCGATACTTTCCTTTACAAATATGGCCACCGTCTGTCTGCATGACAATCAGCCTTCTTTACAAACATGGCGGCGGCAAGGCATGCGGCTGCCACTTGGCGCCGCGTGGTGTCGCTGCGGCGGGAGGGGCGCGTGTTCCAAGCGACGCGAGAGTTAGCGGGCAGAGTGCGCATGCTCGGTCTTCCAAGTGCTGGGTCGCAGCCGCAGCGCGAGGGGTCACCGAATGCGGCCTTAGCAACGCTGCCGCCCGTTCGCCGGAGCCTGAGGCCGAGCCCAGCGCTCACAGAGACAGCGAGCAACACATCGCCCCGCCTAGCCATGCTGGAGGGACTGGCAGCCTGGGTCCTAAACACTTATATTGGCAAATATGTAAATAACCTCAACACAGACCAGCTCTCCATTGCCCTGATGAAAGGTACTCAGAACATCAGCAACTTTAACCGGTGCTGCCCTGTCACTCCGGCAGCTGCCCTCCGCTCTGTTGTGGTCAATGTTTAATAAATATAATGCAGTGAAAAGCTCAAATTTTAACATGATAGAGTCGGGCTGCTGTATTGTTATACTTAATTATAGCCATTGGATGAGTGACTTTGGGAGGTGGGCTGGTCACTCTGCTGCCAGTCTGTGCTTTTACCTGCAAAAAGCTCCTAATTATTTATTTAAATAAAAATTGCCATGTCCTTGTGAAAGTGTATGTGCATTTTCACTTTCTCATCCTTTATCTGCTTTTCCCTTTCGTAAAATTTTTTAATTTAAAAATAAACTCTGGATTGCTGACCCTTGTCAGCTGCTCCTCCTGCTCTGATGTTTCTGTGATCTTAATTTCCAGCTTGCTGAACCTCGTGAAAGATCTTTTAAAATTAGGTGAGAAAAGGAGAAGGGACTGACATGATGTTGAGGTTCAGGAGCAAATTTGATGTGTCTATTCTGACAAATACCACAACGAAGCAGCCATGCAGTGATCTGGTTAAGATGGCACCACTGGTTCAAGCTGTTATATAAGAGTACTGTGGGTGTGATTTTCAGGTGTACTGTTTGTGTTGTACTTTAGAATTTCAAAAAGCATAATGGTGAGTGCATGAAATTCTCATCCTAAGACCATTTGAACTGAATAGCACCAAACAGTGCAACAATAGATTATTCCTTCCAAACTTTGGTTGTGTCTGAGAACATTTTGAGCTGTAAAGCAAGGAGAGTGAAAACAGTGAACTATAGGCCAATTAGCCTGACATCAGTTATCGGAAAAATGCTGGAATGCAAGTGATAATGGGGCACTTAGGAACTCATATGATTAGGCAGAGTCAACATAGTTTTATGAAAGGGAAATAGTGTTAATGGATTTATTGAAGATGTAACCAACAGGGTTAGATAAAGGGGAACCAGTGGATGTAATATATTTGGATTTCCAAAAGGCATCCACTTAAAAGGTTGCTATGCATCATGGGGTTGGGGATAATCTATTAGCATGGATAGAGGATTGGTTAACGGACAGCAAACAGAGAGTAAGGATAAACAGATAATTTTCCGGTTGGCAGGCTGTAACTAGTGGGGTGCCGCAAGGATCAGTGCTTAGACCTCAGCTATTTGCAATCTATATTAATGACAGATGAAGGGACTGAGTGCAATGCACCCAAGTTTGCTGATGATACAAAGCTAGTTGGGAAAGTAAGCTGTGAGGAGACAGAGCCTGCAAAGAGATATAGACAGGTTAAGTGATTGGCAATAGGTGGCAGATGGAGTATAATGTGGGGAAATGTGAGGTTATTCACTTTGGTAGGAAGAATAGAAAAACAGAATATTTTTTAAATGGTGAGAAAGTATTAAATGTTGGTGCTCAGAGAGATTTAGGTGTCCTCGTACAGGAGACACAAAGTTAGCATGCAGGTACAACAAACAATTAAGAAGGCAAATGGCATGTTGGCCTTTATTGCAAGAGGGTTGGAATACAAGAATAAGGAAGTCTTACTACAATTATACAGGGCTGTGGTAAGAACACACCTGGAGTACTGTGCACAGTTTTGGTCTCCTTATCCAAGGAAGGACATACTCGCCTTAGAGGAAGAGCAACAAATGTACACCTGGGATGAGAGGGTTGTCCTGTGTGGAGTGATTGAGTAAATTGGACCTATACTCTCTGGAATTTAGAAGAATGAGAGATGATACTGAGGGGTATTTACAGGGTAGATGCTGATTCCCCTGGCTGGAGAGTCTAGATCTCGGGGACAAAGTCTCAGGATAAGGGATCAGCCATTTAAGACTGAGATGAGGAGGAAATTCTTCATTTAGAGGGTTGTAAATCTTTGGAATTCTCTACCCCAAAGGACTGTGGATACTGAGTGATTGAGTATATTCAAGGCTGAGATAGATAGATTTTTGGACTTGAGAATCCAGGGATTTGAGGATCGGGCAGGAAAGTGGAGTTGAGGTTGAAAATCAGCCATGATCTTATTGAATGGTGCAGCAGGCTTGAGGGGTTGTATGGCCTACTCTTCCTAATTCTTATGTTCTTATGTAAAGCACTAGAGTGAAATGATGCTCGTTACCGTCTGTTGCTGGTAACTTGAGGTGATGAATTAAGGATGTAACTAGTAGAGTGGACGAGAGAACCAGTGGATATGGTGTATTTGGACTTTCAAAAGGCCTTTGACAAGGTCCCACATAAGAGATTGGTGTACAAGATCAAGGCACATGGTATGGGGGTAACGTACTGACGTGGATAGAGAATTGGTTGGCAGGCAGGAAGCAGAGACTCGGGATAAACGGGTCCTTTTCGGAATGGGAGGCAGTGACTCGTGGAGTACCGCAGGGCTCAGTGCTGGGACCCCAGCTCTTCACAATATACTTTAATGATTTGGATGAAGGAATTGAATGTAATATCTCCAAGTTTGCAGATGACACTAAACTGGGTGGCGGTGTGAGCTGTGAGGAGGATGCTAAGAGGCTGCAGGGTGATTTGGACAGGTTAGGTGAGTCGTCAAATGCATGGTAGATGCAGTATAATGTGGATAAATGTGAGGTTATCCACTTTGGTGGCAAAAACACGAAGGCAGAATATTATCTGAATGGCGGCAGATTAGGGAAAGGGGAGGTGCAACGAGACCTGGGTGTCATGGTTCATCAGTCATTGAAAGTTGGCATGCAGGTACAGCAGGCGGTGAAGAAGGCAAATGGCATGTTGGCCTTCATAGCAAGGGGATTTGAGAATAGGAGCAGGGAGGTCTTACTGCAATTGTACAGGGCCTTGGTGAGGCCTCACCTGGAATATTGTGTTCAGTTTTGGTCTCCTAATCTGAGGAAGGACGTCCTTGCTATTGAGGGAGTGCAGCGAAGGTTTATCAGACTGATTCCAGGGATGGCTGGACGGACATATGAGGAGAGACTGGATCAACTGGGCCTTTATACACTGGAGTTTAGAAGGATGAGAAGGGATCTCATAGAAACGTATAAGATCCTGACTGGATGGGACAGGTTAGATGCGAGAAGAATGTTCCCGATGTTGGAGAAGTCCAGAACCAGGGGACATAGTCTTAGGATAAGGCGTAGGCCATTTCGGACTGAGATGAGGAGAAACTTCTTCACTCAGAGAGTTGTTAACCTGTGGAATTCCCTGCTGCAGAGAGTCGTTGATGCCAGTTCATTGGATATATTCAAGAGGGAGTTGGACGTGGCCCTTACGGCTAAAGGGATCAAGGGGTATGGAGAGAAAGCAGGAAAGGGATACTGAGGTGAATGATCAGCCATGATCATATTGAATGGTGGTGCAGACTCGAAGGGCCAAATGGCCTACTCCTGCACCTGTTTTCTATGTTTCTATGTTAAGCATATCACAGACTGTTAAAGTATATTGGTTGAAGTACATCCTTTTTTTGATAGCAAATGCAAAATCTGCTTAGTAACAGCATTGGTAATTGTCACTGAAAACTTTAATTAGAACCTTTGTAATAATGCAATGTGATATGTTCTCGAGCTCTGCCATGCTGGCAGAGTGGAAGGATTTATGCTTTCCCCTTCTGGAAGGGAGCAAAATTGGATAGGCATGATCTGTCTCTAATGCTTATCCCATAACAGCTGAAAAATAGCATTCAAAACTAAATTTACTGCCTGAAATCATTTCATAGCATCTATTATGTTTTGTAACATATACTGTTTACATTTTGTGGAGTGAAAGGGAGGGGTGAACAAAAGCTTGGTGAAAGAAATGGATTGCAAAGAGATTCTTAAAGGAGGAGAGGGAGAGGGAGAGGGAGAGGGAGAGGTTTGGAGTTTTGGACAGCTTACGCCATGGCCGCCAAGAGTAGGGTGAAGCGAGGGGGATGCCAGAGACAAAGAAACAGTTCAGGGTGAGAGGGAATTGTTGGACTGGAGGAGATGATAGAGAGATACGAATGGGGTGAGTCATGAAGGGATTTAAAAACTAGGAAGGCGATTTTAAATTTAAAGCATTAAGAAACTAGGAGGCAATGTAGGTCAGCAAGGACAGGGATTAGAGGGACTTAGTCTGGGAAAGGATATGGATGAGGTGAAGTTTATGAAGGATGGAAGGTTGTCGAGCAGAACATCAGAGTACTCATGTCTGGCAGTGACAAAGGTATGGATGAGGGGTTTCAGCAGCAGATGAGCTGAGAAAGATGGGAGGTGAGCAACATTACGGAGGTGGAAGTAGGCGGTCTCTTTGATGTAGACGCCTACATCGAAAGAGGTCGAAAGGATTCCAGCCTTGTGTCTGTAGAGAGTATTGTGAGCTTTGAGACACTATGGTGAAGTACTGATGGGTAAAGTCTGTTAAAAGGGGTGGCCACAGTTGGAGCACTTTGAGGTGGTGGACTAAGAATATTGCACAAGAAGCCTATTGGCACAGCATAGTATATCGGCTTGTGTGTGTGTTTTCTGCTGTGACCTTGTTAAAAAAGCCTAGTTTTTGTTCTTTATCACATTAGGAGCTAACCACTGTGAATCTGTATTCCTATGTGTTTATATGCATTCACATTTACTTTTTTGAATTCTTATAAACAAAATAAATAAATGAATACAGTGGTAAATAGTTCAGGTGTGTTATATTGCTGATGGGAGTCTGAACTAATGTTTCCCTCCCTCATTGTGAAGTGCTGAATTCATCAGGCCTGAGTTTGTGGTTGGAGGCTTCCCATGGACGAATGCCTGCGAACCGCAAGAAAAGTACAAACCCACCTGATGGTCCCGGAGGTTCGTAGACTCCTGAGTATCTACGCGTCGCATGCTTATGGGAATTCCTTTTGCGTATGGAATCTCCATAAGCATGAATAGGAATACCCTAAAAAGCACAATTCACACACCAGTTAAATAAAAATAAATCATTACATGTTCAAAATTGATTAAAATACAATTAAATTAAATATTTAAAAAAATTATTTCCTGGGGATGTGGTGGATCCATCAAGCTGAAACTTGACAGATCGCAAGTCCCATGTTTTAATGCAGCGCATGCGGAAACCCGGAACTTGTGGGGCGCTTGCGGCCATGCACGCAGTGACAGGCCCCGGAAAATCCGGGCTATTGTGTTTACATCTATCTTCCACCTAATTCCAGTATTTCTGATTTCCAAACTCCTGTTATATCTGCTCAAAGCGTGCAGATTTCTCACTGAATTTATGTGAATATCTACTTTATGCTGAGACGTGATGCTGTAATCAACAATCGGATGCACATTGTCAGATTATTGGATCTGCCCTGTTTCTACTAACGGACAGCTCGAAGCCCACATTTGTTTCCTTTGAACTCAGTTTGCTGTGTGTGCACACATTGCACGCTCGCGTACAGACAATGTAAAATGGTCCCAAGTCCAGCCTCTGTGCTGTGTACTGTTGCTGCTTGTTGACAAGTAAAACCTGAGCTGGCTAGTATTATGTTTCATGACTGAATTAGAGATACTGGAAACAGGATATTTATATACAGAATCTTAATCCAAGCATAAAATATACTTCAGTTTATATTTTCTAAAAGGTTTTTCATATTCTGCGTATTACGTGCAGGGCAGACAGTGTTACAGTGCTAGCTCCCGTGTCGCACTCTGCCCAAAGACCAGAATATCTGAATACAAGTTGAGTTTTAATGTTAGGTGAGAGGCAAGAGGAATACTGGATCTTTGTTAACAGTAAAAATACTGAAACTAAAATGTTTAAAAGTTTCAGTGCAATTATACCACACATGGTGTAATCGAAGCAATGTGAGATTATCTCCTGAAGGTCATCTTGTATCTTCGGCTATAATGCAGGTATGGGAATGTGGTGATATTGTGCTAGACTAGAAACCCAGTGGTTGTAAAAAGTCCAAATCCCACCATGGCAAATTGAATTCAGCAAAACACTCCAGTCTATGTATTAAATATATGGTAGCTTTAGTTCGAGGGAAAAAGCACCCTTTATCCTCCATTGAAGTCAGCTGAAATAGGAATCTTATTGAGGGATGGGGAGATTTCAACAACAACAAATTGCATTTATATAGCTCCTTTTAATGTAGCAAAACATCCCAAGGTGCTTCACAGGGGAATTACCAGAATAAATTTAACCAGAGCTACACAAGAGATATTAGGATAGGTGACCAGTAGTTTGATCAAAGAGAGAGGTTTTAAGGAATAAGGTGGTTTTATAACTTGTATTATTGCTTCCATGCAGGTGCTGTTGAATTGGAAAATCTCCCTCTGAAGAGAGATGCCCTCAAAGAGTTGGATTTACCTTTTGAGGTGAAAGCAGGTAAGCAAAACTGCTCACCATTTTCCAGTCAATGCCTTTGTCAAAATCGTGTTCACATCTGCTACTGCTGATCAGTGAACTTCTGTGGTGTAGACATGTGGTTTCAGCTTTGTCTTTTATGTTGTGGAATTTTCTAGTATGGAGGTAAGAAAATGAATATTGGTAATTCAATAAATGTATTGATTAAAGGGAAAGTAAAGCTGAGGAGAACTCTGCTCTAGGTGCTTCCCTATTGCCTTTTGAAAAAGAGAGCGATGAGTGCTCACTGAAGTTTTTTTTAAAGACATTCAGCTTTGGATTTAATAAGGTTAACTTAAATGCCAGCCTTGCCAGCGAAGCCCACATGCCAAGAATGAATAAAAACCAAGAACCATAAGTAAAGCCTACATACAATTTTTCAGGTTTTATTGGGAAGATAACGCTGCAGATCCCATTCTACCGGCCTCACGTGGAACCATGGGTAATATCCATCTCTAGACTCCATCTGATCGGTGCGCCGATTAAACAGTCTGAGTTTGATGAAGAAACAGAACGTTCACTGGATAGAGACAGAAAGTCTGCACTGCTGGATGCTCTGGAGGCTAAATGGAAGGTTGGTGTCAATTAGCTGTAATTTTAAAGTCACTTGATGTGAGCTGCAATGTGACCAGATATTTTTCTGGGAAACAACAACAATTTATATTTATATAGCGCCTTTAACATAGTGAAACGTCCTAAGGAGCTTCATGGGTATTATGAGATAAAAAATTTGACACCGAGCCGTATAAGGAGAAATTAGGGCAGGTGACCAAAAGCTTGGTCAAAGATGTAGATTTTAAGGAGCGTCTTGAAAGAGGAAAGAGAGGTAGAGAGACGGAGAGGTTTAGGATGGGAATTCCAGAGCTTAGGGCCTAGGCAACAAGGCATGGCCACGAATGATTGAGCGATTATAATCAGGGATGCTCGAGGGAAGAATTAGAGGAGCATAGACATCTCCGGCGGGGGAGGGTGCTGGAGATTACAGAGATAGGGAGGGGTGAGGCCATGAAAGGATTTGAAAACAAGGATGAGAATTTTGAAATCGAGGCGTTGCTTAACCGGGAGCCAATGTAGGTAGGCGAGCACAGGCGTGATGGGTGAACAGGACTTGGTGCAAGTTAGGACACGGGCAGCCGAGTTTTGGATTATAAATACAAAAGCAAAATACTGCAGTTGCTGGAATCTGAAATAAAAACAAAAAATGCTGGAAATCTCAGCGGATCAGGCAGCATCTGTGGAGAGAAACAGAGTTAACGTTTCGAGTTGATGTCCTTTCGCCAGAACTGGCAAATGTTCGAAAGAACAGATTCTTAAGGAGCACTGAAAGGGGGCGGGGAGGAAAGAACAAAAGAGAAGGTCTGTGATAGAGTGGAAGACAGGAGAGGTTTGAGGGACAAAAGGGATGATGGGCCAACTTGAGATGGTAATGGCAGAAGTTAGAAAAAGATTAGTTTAGGTAGGGTGTGAATAGCAGGATAATTACCAGTTGTCACGGGATAACAGAGAGAAAAAATACATAAGAGCAAAATATGGGCAGAGGTTAAGGTCTGAAATTGTTGAACTCGATGTTGAGTCCAGAAGGCTGAAGTGCCTAAACAAAAGATGAGATGCTGTTCCTCGAGCTTGCGTTGAGCTTCATTGAAACATTGCAGGAGTCCGAGGACCGAGAGTTCAGAGTGGGAGTGGAGTGGAGAATTAAAGTGACCGGCAACCGGAAGCTCGGGGTCACGCTTATGGACTGACCGGAGGTGTTCCGCATAGCAGTCACCCAATCTGCGTTTGGTCTCCTCAATGTAAAGGAGACCACAATGTGAGCAGTGAATACAATATGCTAAATTGAAAGTAGTACAAGTATATCGCTGTTTCACCTGGAAGGATTATTTGGGCCCTGGACAGTGGGAACGTAGGAGATAAAGGGGCAGGTGTTGCATCTCCTGAGCTGCCATGGGAAGGGGAGAGGGTGCTGGGGGTCACTGTGGAATGGACTAGGGTGTTGCGGAGCGAGCAGTCCCTTCAGAATGCTTGAGGGGGGAGGGGGAGATGTGATTGGTGGTGGGATCATGCTGGAGGTGGCGGAAATGGCGGAGGATGATCTGTTGAATGTGGAGGCCGGTGGGGTGAAAGGTGAGGATAATGGGAACCCTATTGTGGTTCTGAGAGTGAGGGGAAGGGGTAAGAGCAGAGGTGCGGGAAATAGAACGGTCACTGTCGAGGGCCATGTTAACCACGGCGGAGGAGAATCCTCAGTTGAGGAAAAAGGAAGACATATCAGAGGCACTAGTGTGGAATGTGGCATCGTCAGAGCAGATGAGACGGAGAAACTGGGAGAATGTAATGGAGTCCTTCCAGTATGCGGGGTGGGAGGAAGTGTAATCCAAGTAGCTGTGGGAGTCAGTGGGCTTATAGTGAGTGTTTGTCAATAGTCTATCCCCAGAAATGGAGACACACAAGTCGAGGAAGGGAAGAGTTGGAGATGGTCGATGTGAAGGTGAGGGAAGGGTGAAAATTGGATGCAAAGTGAAGAAATTTTCTAATTGAGGGTGAGAGCAAGAAACAGCACCAATACAGTCATTAGTGTATCAGAAAAAGAGGTGAGGGAGGGGACCCAAGTAGGACTGGAACAAAGAATGTTCCACATAGCCCACGAAAAGGCAGGCATAGCTAGGACCCTTGCGGGTTCCCATAGCAACACCTTTAATTTGGAGGAAGTGAGTGGAGTTAAAGGAGAAGTTGTTCAATATGAGAGCAAGTTTAGCCAGGTGGAGGAGTGTGGTGGCGGATGGGGACTGGTTGGGCCTCTGCTCGAGGAAGCAGCGGAGCGCCCTCAGGCCATTCCAGGTAGGGAATGGAAGTGTAGAGGGATTGCACATCCATAGTGAAAAGGAGACAGTTGGGGCCAGAAATCTGTTGAAATGGCAGAGGGCGTAGGAGGAGTCGCAGATGTAGAAAGTGGACAAGGGGAGAAAGGGGCGTTTTGGATAACCTCTACTTTATGTAGAAAAGTCTTGAGTTCCCACATGAAGCCTAAGTTAAGCTTTCGTTCGTCAAACCTTTGACTGCTTTTGATGTGGCTTTAACGCCGATATGCAATTTGATACTGCACTGTTGATCTCAATTCTTTTTCTTGCCATTGATTTTGCTTCACAAATCCTTTTAATGAAACAAAAAGGTTATTGGGGTACTCTGGTAAATTCCCTATTCCAATTTTTGTATTTTCATATGCCGGGCCTGATGCCCAAATCTGAGAAGGAGAGCTCCTCATCCACCTTGCTTCCAGAGCTTCTCCTGGCTGGCCCAATCCTTCTTGCTTCTCATGTCCTAGAGTGAATTGAAGGGTTCTTAGAAAAGCTTGTTCTTTAACTGAGAGGTGTTATGGGAGAACATTCTAAAATGGCCCACCAAAAATAAAAAACATCATTGTAGCATGTTTATAATGACGTGAACATACAAAAACAAAGAACAGGAAATGAGCATCTGGTCCACGAGTCTGCCAAATACTGTTGTGGTGTGACTTCTATACACCATTACCTTCCTCTGCCCCCACCCACACAATGTCCTGGGAGAGGTAAAAAAAAACTTCAGGCCAATTTAGGAAAAAACTCTGGGAAATTCCTATCTGACCCCTGAAGGTGATTAAATGAGTTGCGGGAGACCACCGTGACTGTGAGATACATACCCAATGCCCACCAACCTTCTGTATGCAGCCATACTTAAGAACTTGTCCAGCTCATTTTTGAATGTTTGCAGCGAATCCACACTCACTGCATATGCTAGCCACTTGTTTTCAGAATTAAAAACAAGTAGTACCTAACATCTAACCTAGTTAGCGTAAGTAATTTACACCTAGCTTGTGTCTGCTCATTTTACCAGTCTGTCTGTTACTATCCTCTTATTGTTTACTACATTTCAGAGTTTTGTATCATTTGCAAACTTTGAAATTATGCCCCGTATAATTAAATCTAGGTGTGTATATATGTCAAAATGAGCAGTAGGGTACACCACTGCGTACTTTCCTCCAGTCTGGAAAAACAACCATTCACTACTACTCTCTGCTTTCTGACCCATAGCCAGTTTCATATCCACGCAGGCACTGTCCCTTTAATGCCATGAACTTTATGATATTCATATTGCTGTATATTTTGGTGAGACTTTGCTTTTGAAATTACACCGTGCGAAGATTATTGTATGAATTAACCCATAGTTTAATATTTTAACGGAGGAAATAATCTATTCAGATGGGTTAATGCTTCTGATAAAATCACATACTAGAGAATTTTTACAGATGTGTTGAGCGCTCATACCAAAACATAGCCGAACTTCAAAGCCTTTGCAAATTAAAAAGCAAAAAAAAAAATGTTTTTTTAAGTCTCGAATCATAAAATTGTACTATTCATATAAATGCTACTTCTATAAAATCCCTGGTGGAATCATGTAATTTAAATGAATAAAATACTAAAATTGCATACATTGGTTTAGCATTCTATATCGTTGTCTATAAAAAGAATGAGAGGATGTGGTTATGATAAAAGATTTGATAAGCTAGGCCTAAATTCACTGAAGCCGAATCAATTAAGCAAAGATGAAATGGAAGTATTCAAAATTTTGCAAGGATTTGAGAGGGTAAATCGTGAAACATTATTTTTAGTGGTCGGTGAATTGGTAACAAGGAAGCATAACCTCTTGGGATGAAATTTTAATGAATGTATAATGTATATACTATACTGTATAATGTACTTCTTTCTCATTCTTTTAAATAACTTTTAAGTGTTATTTTTGGTTAGACCCATTTTCTACTCCATACAGTTATTTAGAATCTAGGTTGAATTTTATTTCAGAGCAACCAGCAGCAGAAAGGGGAATCTTATTGGTACTCGGCCACTGCTTCCATGGTAACCAGAATTGTGGAAAATGTGGAGGTGAGTTGGAAAAATGTCATTAAAATGGTCTTCACTTTTATATAAAGAGTTAATCAAATTACAATTTTGTTTTCAGAAAACCGATGCTGTGTGGGAAAGTACTTTGCTGTTTCTCATTAATATGTATAAGTTAAAAATACCTATTAAATTTAGAATCCTTCAGATATTCTGGTGTGTTTGCATAGCCCAGGTTCAGATCACAATCAGTGTGAAGTTATTTCATCTCTGCTGGATTGAAGTAAGGCGTTGTGATTGGCATCAGGTAACTCATGTTTCTGCTTCTGATCATTATCCAGGGACTCCTGCAGGAAGGTGCTTTTTTATGTCTGTTGAGTGAACAGGATTGAGCTTTCTGTGATGCCTGTGACAGATCAGGATCAATTCAAAATAAATTATGTATTATCTTTTTTATATGAATTCATAGTTAGGTCAAGTAGTGTGAGCAATTTTAAACTGGGTTTTCTTTAGCAGCACTTTGAAGAGAACACTTTATGTGTAGGGGCAGTAAGGAATACAGAAACCTATCTTGAGTGCAAGTGCTAGTTTAACAGGGAGGTGTCACAGCTATGTTTATATTGACTGTCTGCAAATAGTCCTATGTCCCTGCAGAATGGTTTGATAATTTCTAAACTAAATAGTGGGGGGGGGTTGCAGTTTAGGTGAGCAGAAATTTAAAAAGTCAACGGGAAAGGAGAAGGTAATAGAGCAGGGTATGGGGGAAATGATAACCAGAGTGTGACAAGAAGGGACAGAATGTATCAGAAAGTGGGGTCCAAGCAGTGAAAAATGGTTTTAAAAAAAAAAAAAATTAAAAGCTCTTTATCTGAATGCACGCAGCATTTGTAACAAGATCGATGAGTTGATGGCGCAAATAGATATAAATGGGTATGATCTGATGGCCATTATGGAGACATGGTTGCAAGGTGACCAAGGCTGGGAACTGAATATTCAAGGATATTTGACAATTCGGAAGGATAGACAGAAAGGAAAAGTAGGTGGGGTAGCTCTGTTAATAAAGGATGAGATCAGTGCAGTAGTGAGAAATGATATTGGCTCAGAAGATCAAGATGTAGAATCACTTTGGGTGGTGATAACAAATAATAAGGGGAAGAAGTCACTGGTGGGTGTAGTCTATAGGCTACACTGTTGGACAGAGTATAAATCAAGAAATAATGGAGGCTTGTAGGAAAGGTATGGCAATAATCACGGGCGATTTTAATTTTCGTATTGATTGGACAAATCAAATTGGCCAAGGTAGCATTCAGGAAGAGTTCATAGAGTGTATCTCGGATGGTTTCCTTGGACAGTACGTTGTGGAACCAACCAGGGAGCCGGCTATCTTAGATCTGGTATTGTGTAATGAGACAGGATTAATAAATGATCTCATAGTAAAGGATCCTCTGGGAAAGAGTGATCATAGCATGGTTGAATTTCAAATTCAGTTAGAGGGTGAGAAAGTTGGGTTTCAAACCAGTGTCCTGATCTTAAATAAAGGCGTTTACAAAGTATGAAAGCAGAGTTGGCTAAAGTGAACTGGAAAAATAGATTAAAGTGTAAGACGATTGATGAGCAGTGGCAAACATTTAAGGAGATATTTCATAACTCTCAACAAAAAATCTGCAAAGGGAAATAGACAGGCTAAGTGAGTGGGCAAAAATTTGGCAGATGGAGTATAATGTGGGAAAATGTGAGGTTATCCACTTTGGCAGAAAAAATAGAAAAGCAAATTATAATTTAAATGGAGAAACATTGCAAAGTGCTGCAGTACAGAGAGACCTGGGGGTCTCTGCGCATGAAACACAACAAGTTAATATTCAGGTACAGCAAATAATCAGGAAGGCAAATGGAATGTTGGCCTTTATTGCAAGGGGGGGGGGAAGAGTATAAAAGCAGAGAAGTCCTGCTACAACTGTACAGGTTATTGGTGATGCCACACCTAGAGTCTCTGTATTTAAGAAAGGATATACTTGCATTGGAGGCTGTTGAGGAAAGGTTCACTAGGTTGATTCTGGAGATAAGGGGGTTGACTTATGAAGATAGGTTGAGTAGATTGGGCCTATACTCTTTGGAGCTCAGAAGAATGAGAGGTGATGTTATCGAAACATAACATAATGAGGGGGCTTGACAAGGTGGATACAGAGAGGATATTTCCACTCATAGGGGAAACTAAAACTAGGGGACATAGTCTCAGAATAAGGGGTCGCCCATTTAAAACTGAGATGTGGAGGAATTTCTTCTCTCGGAGGGTTGTAAATCTATGGAATTCTCTGCCCCAGAGAGCTGTGGAGGCTGGGTCATTTAATATATTTAAGGCAGAGATAGACATATTTTTGAGTGATAAGGGAATAAAGGATTACGTGGACTGAGTCCATGATCAGATCAGCCATGATATTAAATGGCGGAGCAGGCTCGAGGGGTCAAATGGCCTACTCCTGCTCCTATTTCTTGTGTTCTTATGTTCTTAAAAATATATTCCAGTGAGAAGGAAATACTTTGAGAAGGGAGAACCATCTCAGAAGTGGCTAACTAAGGAAGTAAAGGATGGTATCAAATTGAAAACAATGGCATATAATGTTGCCAAGATTAGTGGGAGGACAGAAGATTGGGAAATTTTTTTAAACCAGCAAAGAGCGACTAAAAAAAAATAGAGAAGATGGATTATGAAAGTAAACTAGCAAGAAATATAAAAACAAATATAAAAACAGATATATACAGGTATATAAAAAGGAAGAGAGTAGCTAAAGTGAACATTGAACTCTTAGAGGATGAGACTGGGGAATTAATAATGGGGAACAGGGAAATGGCAGAGACTTTGAACAAAGATTTTTTTATCGATCTTCACGGTAGAAGACACTGCAAACATCTGAATTAATAGATAGGCGGGGGGTGGGGGGGGGGGGACTTAAAACAATCACTATCACTAAAGAAACGGTACTCAGTAAAATAATGGGACTAAAGGTGGACAAGTCCTCTGGACCTAATGGCCTGCATCCTACGGTCTTAAAAGAAGTGGCTACAGAGATAGTGGATGCATTGGTTGCAATCTACCAAAATTCCCAGGATTCTGGAGAGGCCCCAGTGGATTGGAAAACCGCAAACGTAACGCCCCCATTTAAAAAAGGAGGGAAACGGAAAGCAGGAAACTATAGATCAGTTAGCCTAACATCTGTCATTGGGAAAATGCTGGAGTTGATTATTAAGGAAGCACTAACAGGACATTTGAAAAAGCATAATACAGTCAAGCAGAGTCGGCATGGTTTTATGAAAGGGAAATCATGTTTGACAAATTTGCTGGAGTTCTTTGAGGATTTAGTAAGTAGGATGGATAAAGGGGAACCAGTGGATGTGGTGTATTTGAATTTCCAGAAGGCATTCGACGAGGTGCTATTAAAAGGTTACTGCACAAGATAAGAGCTCATGGGGTTGGGGGTATTGTCTTCGCATGGATAGAGGATTGGCTAACTGAAAACAGAGTGTCGGGATAAATGGGTAATTTTCCAGTTGGCAAACTGTAAACTAGTGGGGAACCACAGGGATCGGTGCTGGGTCCTCAACTATTTACAATCTATAAAAATGACTTTGATGAAGGGACCGAGTGTAATGTTGCCAAGTTTGCTGATGATACAAAGATGAGTGGGAAAGCAAATTGTGAGGGAGACACACACAAGCTGCTAAGTGAGTGGACAAACATTTGGCAGATGTGGGAAAGTGTGAGGTTATCCACTTTGGCAGGAAAAATAAAAAAGCAAGTTATTATTTAAATGGAGAGAGATTGCAAAATGCTGCAGTGCAGATGAACCTGGGGGCCCTTGTGCACGAAACACAAAATGTTGGTATGCAGGTACAGCAAGTTATCAGGAAGACAAATGGAATGTTGGCCTTTATTGCAAGGGGGATAGAGTATAAAAGCAGGGAAATCCTGCTACAACTGTATAGAGTATTGGTGAGACCACACCTAGATTACTGCATACAGTTTTTGTCTCCTTATTTAAGGAGGGTTATACTTGCATTGAAGGCAGTTCAGAGAAGGTTCAATAGGTTCATTTCTGAGATGAAGGGGTTGACTTATGAAGAAAGGTTGAGCAGGTTGTGCCTTTACTCATTGGAGTTCAGAAGAACGAGGGGTGATCTTATTGAAACATATAAGATACTGAGGGGACGCGACAAGATAGATGCAGAGAGGACATTTCCACTCATGGTGGAATCTAGGGGGCATAGTTTAACAATAAGGGGTTGCCCATTTAGAACTGAGATGAGGAGGAATTTCTTCTCTGAGGGTCGTAAATCTGCGGCATTCTCTGCCCCCGAGAGCTCTGGAGGCTGGGTTTTTGAATATATTTAAGGTGGAGGTAGACAGAATTTTGAACAATAAGGGAGTGAATGGTTATGGGGAGCGGGCAGGGAAGTGGAGCCGAGCCCAAGATCAGATCAGTCATGATCTAATTAAATGGCAGAGCAGGCTCGAGGGGCCAAATGGCTTACTCCTCCTATTTCTTATGTTCTTTTCTTCAGTGTGTGAGTTTGCCACTGCAAGGAAGTATCAGAGCCATTATCTGTAATGTCTGTCATGCCTGTTGAGAATATTTAGATTTGTCTGAGTTATCAGGAGATGTTTCAGATCAAGTCATTTAGAGAAATGTTTTTGATGTCTGTGTTGATTGTCAGTCAAACCAGATATATATGTTGCAACCTTTGGCCAGTTCAGTGGCTCAAATAGTTAATCAATTTTCTGGGACACAGCAGTGAGTCTGAACTTCATGGTGCTCCAAGCCCATGTGTTACATATAACCACAGTTAACAAATTATAATAATAGGACTCGATAAGAATCATGAAACTATTTGTTTTGTTGGACCCAGAACACACATTAATGTATCTGTGTATATTAATTACTGTGTTGCTATCTAATCTTATTTTTTTTTGCTTCTGTATAATTTTATCTGACAATACATGTTTTGGTATTTTTTGCCTAAATTATATAGACTGTTAGTATGGTGTAGTTCGGGAGTGTTCCTTACTATTTCAAGTGTTTACCCCAATAGTAAGGGTTCATTATTCACCTGTGGTCCACTGTGCCAGATATTTTGCATATAAATCAAGTTTCAGTCCACAGGAAGTGTGTGCTTGCTTGAGGACTTCTGCAGATAACTCATACAAAGGGAAATAGCTCAAATTGTAAAAATGCCTTCCAGTATCTATTATTTGTTGACCCTCACCATCTGAACTAATTTGAAGAATGGCCACTGAGATGAGGTACTGGAAGTGGCTTGGGCATGTGGAATTGTGCCTTAGAAATAATACCTTCAGGAAAGGAGGGGTTAAAAATTGGTGGTTTTAAGATGGGATCCTTCTAAATATTAGCAGTAATATCAATACCTGAGGTTGGGTGGAGGTTGTTGGCACATTGAGCTGGTTAATGTTTGTCATTGCTTCTGTGAGCTGAGTGTCTGGTTCCAGTCAGTGGAATCGCCACTAAAACCCCCGGATTCTTCTCTTCTATTGTTTTAAGTAGACTGCAAATGTATTTTACACTTATGTGAAAATGTAGTATTAAGACCGTATCCAGTAATGTAACAAATCGATAATGTATTTTTGGATGACATTGAATTATAGGTGATGATTGCATGTTTGTACCTGAATTGACTTTGGCTGCAGTGCAAGAAAGAACTTGCTTTGATACAGCACAGTTCACGTCCTGATGATGTCCCAAGTGCTTTACAGGCAACAAATTACTTGAATATAGAGGTTGCGTAGGCATAATTCTAAGGGGACTTAATTTCAGTAAGATTTTCGACCTGAAAAGTAAAATGAATATCGAGTCTGAGTTTTTTTCCCCCTTGTAGCTGAAGGTTCGAGATGTCCATTTGCGTTTCGAAGATGACGTGACTAATCCTGAACATCCATTTGCATTTGGGATCTGTATCAAGAGTGTGTCTGTGCAGAATGCAGAGGACGAGTTGGTAAGTTCCACATCGAGGCAGTGAATGGCAGCATTTATGCTCCATGTGTTAATTCCAAACACCGCTCCAGTGCAGTGAACCATGCATGCCGCAGGCTATCCTGTAGGTAGGTGGAAATTAAATCTGAGTGGACTATATCTGCTTGGTGTTGCCTCATAAATACCTGCTTAATTTCCACATCTGTTCTTCATGAACATTTTTGTTAATAGGAATTTATTTTGTAAGCTGGTCTAAAATTAGTAATTTAGGATAAATACTTAGAAATGTTGAATTCAATACTTGTCCCATATACCGATCTGACCCAATTACATACTAATGTGTTAAGAAGTCATATCCACCTGCCTGATAAGTAACCTTCAGATTTCTGTCTGTAGTGTAGATATAAACAGAAGCAACAAACTGCAAATAACATAGCTTTCTTGATAGCTACCAGTTTCAAAGCTTGCACATTGCTTCAGGCCTTTTGTCAACATAGGAACAGGTGGAGGCCATTTAGCCCCTCGAGCCTGTTCCGCCATTCAATGAGATTATAGCTGATCTGTGACC